>NC_137793.1:60998890-61496390 GCF_963383645.1 Muscardinus avellanarius | reverse complement strand
ACAACGACAAAAATAAAATAAAATAAAATTCGGCACAATTGACACAGCTTCCTCTTGGAGATATCTGGAAGTAGCTCTTTCTTGATCCCTGAACTGTAGAACTCTCTTTTTCTCCCCCCCCACTTTATTTCACTGGCTGTTCTCTCATACCATTCTTCACTGGATCTTTGTTTATGAGTGAGGAAGAGGCTCAGGGGCAATGTTAAATGGTCTTTTCTTTTTTTTCCTTTTAAGAAAATGTTAGTGGCACCACAGGTAGAGAGAGATGAGTGAACTACACTAACTTTATAGCATGTTAGAGAATATAAGATGTATTATTATTTTATTTAAATACTTATTTCCATTTCCATTACCATTGCCATATGCCCTTTCTGTTATCAGAGTTGTGGAAAATGATTACAATGTTTGGTTTGTACCCCTATGTTTATATGTATTCTTGTTCAATTTGTACAGATGTTTTATGCATTTTTTTTTCAGTACTGGGAATGGAACCCAGGGACATTCTACCTCCAAGCTACACCCCAGCCCTTTTTTTATTCTTTTTTTTTTAATTTTTTTTATTTTTGGTGGTACTGGGTTCCTGGAAGCCTTTCTACCTCTGGGCTACACTCCCAGACCTATTTTTACATTTTATATTTGGAAACAGGGTCTCCTAAGCCAGCGCGCGTGGCTGGCTTCGAACCTGCGCGATCCTCCTGTCTCTGCCTCCCAAGCGCGGGGATTACAAGCGTGCGCCACCACGCCCGGCTTTATTCTTTATTTTTTAAAACAGAATCTCACTGAGTTGCAGAGGGCCTCACTAAGTACCTGAGGCTGTCCAAGAACTGCGATCCTTCTTTCTCAGCCTCCTAAATGTTGTGATTACAAGTATGTGCCACCATGCCCATCTGTTTTGTACATTTAAAAAACTTTATGTAAATTGAATTTGGCAATCCATACCTGTAATCCCAGCACTTGGGAAGCTGAGACAGGGAGATCACAAGTTGAAGGCCAGCCTCAGTAACTAAGCAAGACTCTGTTTCAAAATAATAATAATAATAATAATAATAATAATAATAATAAATAGGCTGAGGATGTAGCTCAGAGGTAGAATGCTCCCATACCAAAATCAGAAAACAAAAAAAACCAATTTCCCCAAAATTTATATAAATGAATTTTAATTATACATGTTATTCTCATTCTTAGCTTCTAAACCAGTCTTCTCTTCCTATGCGAGTTATCCATTGCTATAGTTCTCAATACCATGTTTATACTGATGGACTATGATTCCGAATTTATTTATCCAGGCTGGGCTCCTCCTAGCTCCAGGGTCATATGTCCAACTATATACTTAACATCTCTATTTAGTTATATAATTCAATACTCACATTTCCAACTTAAACTACCTCAAATGATAAATCTTAATTGACACCCTGCCCTAGCATTTCACTAGCCTGTGAATCTTACCTGATTCCTGAACACTATGCCCACTCCCAAACACATGCATGCACTGTGCCAATTTTACCAACAGGTCCTGGATAGTCTATCTCCAAATTAAAGCTTTCTCCCATCCACTTTCCTCTTTGTTCACTTCCAGCCAGTTTCTGTTTGTTGATCAGATAAGTAAACAATCCAGGTAATTTCATGTAACAATAGGTGCAAGAAAGGGAATAAAGAAGATTATGTTCAGGTCATGATGGCGATACTTCTGTTAGATACAGTAGCCAGGCTATGGGTATTGTGTTTGAGCTGAGATACAAATGATGAGAGATAAGAGCGTTCCTGGCAGAGAGGTGCAAGTGGGAAGGGCTTGGTGACCTGCACACGCAGTTCTTGAGCAAGAGCTCCTCCAGCACAGCAGGGCAGGATTCTGCCACCGTCAGCAGTACGAGAATGACGAAAGCAACAGAGCAAACATGGGATCCTTTGCTACGGTGTAGTTGTTTTCATAAATTTTTTATCCCCAATAATGCTGATTCATTCAATGTATAAATGTATGTCTTTTTCCTTCCTTTTTTTTCTATTTTTTTCTTTTCTTTTTTTTTTTTTTTTTGGTAGTATTAGGGATTGAACCCAGGGTGTTCTACCACTGAGCTATATCCCGAGCTCTTTTTATTTTTATATTAACCTGCCCTGGCCTCGAACATATGATCCTTCTGTCTTGGCCTCCCAAATGCTGGGATTACAGGTGTGCTCAGTGCATGATGTAAAGCCAGCTCCTCTTGGGGTCATTCTGTTGTAAAAACAAAACAAAACGAAACGCCCATTTTAGGGATTAACCAATAACTAGTCTCAGTTGAGATGACTTGCTTGATGCTGTTGGCAGGACTTACCCCTAAGATTCCTGTTTTGTCCTATAGCCTCACGCCTTCTGGCCCAGAGCATGGGGAGAGGACACTAGACAGTTGTGTTCTTCTCTTCCTCAAGAACGTTCTCTAGAAAAAGAAGGTGGCAATCTCAAACCTTCCTGAGAGTCCTCCCAGGTAAAGCTTCTTGTCTGACTTTTAGGAAGAGGAGAGATTTTAGGAAGACAGAGGGCCAACTTGCAACTTGTTAATCATCAAGCTGTGTTCTAACTTTTGCTGCCCTCTCTCTTCCCAGGCTTTTCATTTAGCTTTGCAATGCTTAAGTCAGCAGCTGTGGTGCTCCATCCAGATCTGTATTCTCTTATCTAACCTCATTCCAGAAGTTAATCATTTCTTATTCTTCTGCCCCAAAGAACATCAGATCCAATGATTCAGATGTTGTTATAAAGTGTGCTATGTTATCAATTCAAATTTCATTTTTATTTGGATTGCTCAAAAGCAGGAGTTGAGATGAGGTTTGAAAATGGTCATCTCTGGGGGGGGGGGAATGCCAGGTATAACTGGCTCTCCTTATTTATAGCACTGGGGAATTTTTTGAGAGGTAATAATACAAAATAATTTGTATCTATTCCCAGAATGAACTGAGAGCAGAGCCAGGACTTACAAGCAGGAGGACTTACATGCCTTGCTGAGAGGTAAAGACAGTAATTGCAGTGTCAGTATACATGTAGATTGTGTGCAAACGAACCATGGGTTTCATTATGAATCCACTGGGGATGGAATCCAGAGGTTCTACCTCTGAGCTACACTCCCAGCCATATTTCATTTTTTATTTTGAAAGGGTCTCACAAGTTACCATATGAAATCCTCCTGTCTCAGCCTCCCAAGTACCGGGATCACAGGCCTGTACCACCACAACCAGCTGTAATCTCTTTTATCTTAAATATTTGCTTGGTCTATGATATATGGGCAATAGCTAGAGAGTTATTTGACTCAACTTATAAAGTATCTGGAAACATCATAATTATCAGCAACCTGATAGCAATTTCAATGTTAAAACTGTTTTATCTAGATCAGTCATGATGTGGGTCTCAATATCTCATATATGAGAAGCAAGGTATCAAAATCTGTGATTTTATTTATTTAAGTATTGGCACTGGGGACTGAACCTAGGGCATCGACCTCTCAGCTACACCCCCTCTGTACTGGGATTGGACACAAGGGCATTCTACCCCCAAGTTACACCCCTGGCCCTTTTTATTTTTTATTTTGTAACAGGCTATCACCAAGTTGCTGAGGCTGGCCTCAATCCTCCCAAGTACACAGGCGTGAGCTGCAGCACCGTCTTGTAAATGATTTTTTAATAACTAAAAACACTGCCGGGCGTGGTGGCGCACGCTTGTAATCCCATAGCTTGGGAGGCTGAGACAGGAGGATCAAATAGGTTCAAAGCCAGCCTCAGCTACTTAGTGAGACCTTGTTTCCAAATAAAGTTTAAAATAGGTCTGGGAGTGTAGCCCAGAGATAGAAAATCCCCTGGGTTCCATCCCCAGCACCAAAAAAAAAAAAACAAAAACAAAAACAAACAAAAAAAAACCTAAACTAAAAACAGACCCAGTGTTCCTCAGATAGCAATATACTATCAGATGTGTGCTTCTTTGAACAGAAGGGAAAAAGTAAGTTTCTACCAAATAGGCAGAGAATTGTATATACATTTCAGGCTATCCTATATGTGCCCAAACTGCCAATTTTAGTTCTTTCATGAAAACTTATTTCCAGATGAATAACATTCTAAATGAACTTGTCATACATGGGGGGAAACCTGTAGGTTAAGAAAGCAAATAAACCAGGAACATGCCTGTAATCTTAGTATTTGGGAGGCTGAGACAGGAGGACTGCAGATTCAAGGCCAGTCTCAGCAACTTAGGGAGCCCCTCAGAAACTTAGACTGTTTCAAATAAAAACTAAAATCAGGCTGGGGGTGTAGCTTAAAGATAGAATGCCTCTGGGTTCAACCTGTAGTGCAGAGGGAGGCGGGAGAGAAGGGAGAGAGAGAGAGAGAGAGAGAGAGAGAGAGAGAGAGAGAGAGAGAGAGAGAGAGAGAGAGAGAGACGGCACAAATAAGCCCAGTGTGCAAATAAGCTCCCATGCTTGGGAGGCTGAGACAGGAGGATTGTGGGTTCAAGGACAGCTTCAGCAGTGTGGCAAGACTTAGCATTCTAGTTAGACTCTTTCAAAACAAAACAAATTTTGAAAAGGGCTGGGAGTGTAGCTCACAGGTATATGCCCCCAGGTTCAGTCTCTAGTGCCCACAGAGGCATACACACACACAGGCAAAAAGCATGAGGCTGTGGTCTTCTGTGGACTATACAGACACCCAAAGAGCGGCCATTCCAGAGACAAGCCGGCTTCACTCCCACTGCTCACCGAGAGCGGAGTCACTCACAGGCGGGCGCAGAGGCAAAACTAGAGAATTGCTAAAGCAATATATCATCAGCCTAAGCTTCAGACTACTTACAGCTGGCTCTTCAAATATGATTTTGAGCACTCAGTTTAAAATGTTCACATGGAAATTACATAATGTGAGTACTTACAAAAAGATAAATAAATAACCATGAAAATAAACTCACAAGTCAGGCAACTCCTATAATCCAAGTACTTCGGCGGCTGAGGCAAGAGGATCCCAGGTTCAGGGCCAGCCTCAGGAACGTAGTGAGGCCCTTCGCAACTTAGTGAGACCTTGTTTCAAAATAAAAAAATAAGCCAGCCGTGGTGGCGCACACTTGTAATCCCCCCGCTTGGGAGGCGGAGACAGGAGGATCACACGGGTTCGAAGCCAGCCTCAGCTACTTAGTGAGGCTCTCAGCAACTTAGTGAGACCCTGTTTCCAAATAAAGTATAAAATAGGTCTGGGAGTATAGCCTGGAGGTAGAAAGCCCCTGGGTTCTACCCCCAGTACCATTAATAATAATAATAATAATAATAATAATAATAATAAAATAGAGCTGGGGTGTAGCTCAGAGGTAGGGTGCCCCCGTGTTCAATCTCCAGAACCACAAAAACAAACAAAAAACAAATCTATAATCAGAATGATCAGATAGACTACGAGACAATTTTGTTTGTTATGTTAGATAATAAGACACAAGGTTGAGAATTTGAGCAAGGCTCCTGGAAACTAAAAGTAATTTAATATATATCAAAAAAGACAGATAAAAATTCCAGAACTAAAAATTACAATAATCAAAATTAAGGACCGGGCTGGGGTGTAGCTCAGTGGTAGAGTATTTGTCTCACATGTGAGAAACCCTGGGCCTGATCCCAGTATAGACAAAACCAAAAAACAAAAAAAGCCCACAGTGAATGAGTTTGGGAGTTGATGAGACACAGCAGCAAAGAGGACTGCTAAATGGAGTAATACATTAAAAGATACTAGCCACGGGAAGCTCAAAAGAACAAAAGAGCCGGATATGGTGGTGAGCACCTATAATCCCAGCACTTGGGAGGCTGAGGCAGGAGAATCGCAGGTTTGAGGCCAGCCTCAGCAACTTAGTGAGACTTGTTTCGAAGGAAAAACTAAAAAGTGCTAGGAGTGTGGCTCGGAGGTGGAATGCCTCGGGGTTCAATCCCCAGCACAAAAAGAAGCAGCGGCTATTTGCCACATTTATAAACAATAGAACTAGTATCCAATGTGAATTTTTAAAGAAACCCCTCTCCAAATGAGCACTGAATGCCCAAGAAAGAAAAGAAGTTGAAAATAAAATCAGGTAAGAAGGAGCCCAACTTCTTTTAATCATCAGCACGACAAATAAAAAGGACAGTGAGATATATGCTCACCCACCTGACAAAAACGAACAACTCCAGCAGTACACAGGGGAAGGAAGGAGAAGACAGCCCTGAGCACACCGAGTCCTGTGCCTTGACTGGAACTTTGGCCCTTCAGGAATGTTAACAATATTCATCACCAGCACAGACTCCCAAAGACACCTGCCTTCCGTATGCCACACTGTGCAGATGAGGAAGCTCGCAACAGCGGCATTGTCTGTAATGCTGGAAAGTTGGAAACACCCAAGTCCGTAGCCAGTGGAATGGGTGAATAATATCAGATGATAGCAATGAATGGACCGGAGCGGAATTCAACAAAAAGGTCTTAAGAAACACAATACTGAGAAAAAGAAGCAAATTGCTTGCTGAGCGTGGCTGCACACACCTGTAATTCCAGTAACTGGGAGGCTGAGACAGGAGGATCACAAGTTTCGAGGCCAGCCTCAGAAATTTAGTGAGTCCCTTTTCACAATAAAAATCATTTTAAAAGGGCTGGGGGTAGCCGGGCATGGTGGCTGGTAATCCCAGCATCCGGGAGGCTGAGACAGGAGGATCGTGGTTCGCGGACAGCCTCAACTACTTAGTGAGGTTCTTTGCAATTCGGTGAGACCCTGTTTCAAAATAAAGAATAAAAAGTAGGGCTGGGGGTGTAGCTCGGAGGTAGAACGCCCCTGCGTTCCATCTCCAAGACTGCAAAAAAAGAGGGGCTGGGGTAATACCTCGGAGGTAAAATGCTCTGCGATCGATCTCCACTACCCAAAAGAGGAAGAGGAGGCTGCCAGAGTTAAAAACAGCCAGTATAAGTGAATTTATGGTAAAGTTAAAGAAAAGGGCAAAACTAACTTATTTTAGAGGTGCATTATGAAAGAAAATCATAAAGAAAGCAAGGAAGCTATAATTTGGGAAGCTGGGAGCTTTCATGCATGATGGAAGAAATGGAGGACGTGTGGACTTCGGGGCTGGGAGCAGCGTCCTCTCTGGACGTGGATGGTAGTTATGTGGATGCTTGTTTTACAGAAGGTAATACTCTCTCCATTTGTGCTTTATGTACCTTATTTTCTGGTATTATACTCCATAATTACACACACACACACACACACACACACACACACAATGCACCCACACACTCTGCAAGTTTGTGTTTGTGTGTGTCTCTGTGTATGTATGTATGTGTGACTGGATATTAAATCCAGGGGTGTTCTAACTCTGAGCTACAACCTTAGCTCTCTTCTAATTTTTATTTTGAAACAGGGCCTCCCTAAGTTTCTGAGTCTGGCCTCAAACTTGCAATTCTCCTGTCTCAACCTCCCAATTACAAGGATTACAGGTGTGCATCACCACACCTGGCCGGAGTCCCTAATTTTAAAAAGACTCAAAGAAAGGCATACTTTTCAGTATAATGACCTTGAAGAATACTTGGATCATATGCTGGAAGCTGAACAGCTAGGGTATGTGGCCCGGCGTGGTGGCCCACGCATGTAATCTTAACACTTGGGAGGCTGAGACAGGAGGATCACAGGTTCATGGCTGTTCTCAGCTACTTAGTGAGGCCCTCGGCAACTCAGTGAGACCCTGTTTCAAAATAAAGAATAAAATATAGGGCTGGGGGTGTAGCTCAGAGGTAGAATGCCCCTGGGTTCCATCTGCAGTACAAAAAAAAAGCTAGGGTGTGGGGAAGAATGCCAAACTTGCTGCCGTTCATCCTTAAAAAGAAAGGAGGGGCGATGGAGGACAGGGAGAGAGCAAAGGCAGAAAGCAGAGGAGCTGGGGTGACGGCGAGGAAGAAGAGGGAAATCCTCATCCCAGTACCACCTCCCAGTGCTTGTGTGGCTAGAAGACAGGATGGAGGAGTCAGGGTTAGAGTTGTTATTCACTGTGTCTCGGATATCATAACACATGCATATTTATCCAAAAGAAATAGAAGTCCTTTAACAAAACATTTTCTAGCAACTCTAATCATATATATATATATATATATATATATATCCACAAGGGGTCGCTATTGAATGACGGTTGATTCCAGTTGGGGGGGCTGATCTGAATCTTTCTTTTTTTTTTTTTTTCTTGCAGTACAGGGAATGGAACCCAGGGGCATTCTACCTCCAAGTGACACCCTGAGCCCTATTGCAATTAGCAAATATGCAAACAGAACAAAGTAAACAAACAAAAAATCCAGCCAGGCACAGTGGCACAAGCCTATAATCCCAGTTCTTGGGAAGATGAGACAGGAGGATCGAAAGTTCGAGGCCAAGCCAGGCGTACGCCACCACGCTTGTGATCTCAGTACTTGGGAGGCAGAGACAGGAGGGTCACGGTTCATCGCCAGCCTCGGCTACTTACCGAGGCCCTCTGAAACTTAGTGAGACCCTGTTTCAAAATTAAGAATAAAACATGGGGCTGGGGGTGTAGCTCAGAGTTAAAATGCCTCTGGGTTCAAACTTCAGTTCTGAAAAAAAAAAATAAAGAAATTGAGGTCAGCCTCAGTAATTTAGGCAACCTTCAGCAACTCAGTGATACTCTATTTGAAAATAAAAAATAAAAGGGCTCGGAGGTGGCTCAGAGGTGGAATGCCCCTGGGTTTAGTCTCCAGTATCAAATCAAATCAACTCAAACCTCAATGATATACATTTCAAATGGGGTGCAAAAAACGAGTAGGTAGACAATAAGAGGTCAGAAAAGAGTTCACAGAAGCATAAAGCCAGCCTTTTTTTCTAGTAGTAATTCACAAATTAGATTATAAATTATGTAGCAACTAATGCCAAGAAAGAAAAAAAGGTATACCCAGTGATACAACTAAAAACTGCTCAGTAGAAAATTAATTCGGGAAGCTAAGACAGGAGAATTCGAGATTCGAGGACAGCCTCAGCTACTTAGTGAGGCCCTTTGCAACTCAGCGAGACCCTGTATCAAAATAAAGAATAAAAATAGGGCTGGGGGTGTCGCTCAGAGGGAGAATGCCCCTGGGTTCCATCCCCAGTACTGCAAAAAAGAAAGAAAGAAAGAAAAAGAAAGAAAGAAAGAAAGAAGGAAGGAAGGAAGGAAGGAAGGAAAGAAAGAAAGAAAGAAAGAAAGAAAGAAAGAAAGAAAGAAAGAAAGACTGAGCCGGGCGTGGTGGCGCACGCTTGTAATCCCCGCGCTTGGGAGGCAGAGACAGGAGGATCGCGCAGGTTCGAAGCCAGCCGCGTGCGCTGGCTTAGGAGACCCTGTTTCTAAATAAAAATGTAAAAATAGGTCTGGGAGTGTAGCCCGGAGGTAGAAGGGCTTCCAGGAACCCCAGTACCACCAAAAAAAAAAAAAAGAAAAAAAAGAAAGACTGAAAGAAAGAAAATTAATCTTGGGCAAAAGAATTTCCCCTGAAGGAGTTTGTTAAAGACCATCCATTGCAGTTTGTAGGTAAAATTCCTGGTTGGTCTTAATTACAAGAACAAGCCACAGATCAACTATGAAAGCAGGTCATCTTGCTGTGAGGAAGTTAAGATGCTTTCTGGTTTGGACAGGAGAAGTTTTCTTCATGGTTTGTCATGAATGAAAATGAAACTAATACTTGCTGTAGAAAAAGAAGAACAGGCTTAATACTGCTCTTAATATTCTGTGTCTTACATGTAAAAGAGTCTTCGCTTGGCTGGATTTTTTAAATCTCAGTACTGGGATTGAACCTAGGGGTATTCTACCACTGAGCTATGCCCCCAGCCTTTTTTATTTATTTATTTTATTTTGAAGTAGGGCCTTGCTAAATTGCTGAGGCTGCTCTCAACTCTCAATCCTGCAATCCTCCCTTCTCAGCCTCCCAAGTACTGGGATTGCAGAGCGTGTGCCACCACGCCCAGCTTCTCTGTTTTTCTAAAGCTGAGCTGGTTGTGCTTTCAGCAACTGATGAGTTAAATGCTGTCAGGGGAAGTTAGCCCTGGCTCAACATTCTGCTTGGCTCCCAGAGCCACTGGCCTTTAGTCAGTACAAAGACAGAGAAAAATCAGCGCATAGGAGAGAGAGAGAGAGAGAGAGAGAGAGAGAGAGAGAGAGAGAGAGAGAGAGAGAGAGAGAGAGAGAGAGAGAGAGAGAGAGAGAGAGAAGTAACGCAAGGAGCTTGAGGGTTTTCTCAGTGACGGAAACAACAGTTGTGAAAAGCGCTTCTTCTTCGGCAGTCATGGAATCCTCTGACATTCAAAGGAAGAAAGTAGCTGTCATCGGTGGTGGCTTGGTAAGAATCTACTTAGATGTATGAGTACTGTTGCTTCATTATATTATTATTTCCCTTAATAATTGTTATTGGATCATGGATTGTTAATTTTTTGTGAAAACTTTTAATTTCTTTTCTTTTCTTTTTTTTTTTTTGCGGGTCTGGGGATGGAACCCAGGGGCTTTTGACCTCCGAGCTACACCCCCTGCCCTATTTTTTATTCTTTATTTTGAAACCTGGTCTCACTGAGTTGCAGAGGGCCTCACTAAGTAGCTGAGGCTGTCTGCGAACTGCGATCCTCCGGTCTCAGCCTCTAGTATGCTGGGATTACAAGTGTGCACCACCACGCCCGGCTAAAATATTTAAATACACAATTTTAAACTGGGCATTTTGGCACACAATGTGTGTGATACACTCCTGTAATCCCAGTACTTAGGGGGCTGAGACAGGAGGATTGCAGGTTTGAGGCCAGCCTTGGCAACAGAGCAAGACCCTCGGCAACTTAGCAAGACTCTGCTTCAAAGTAAAAAAAAAAAAAAAAAAAAAAGAAAAGAAAAGAAAAGAAAAGAAATTAAGAAGGCTGGGGTTGTTTAGAGGTAGAATGTTCCTGGGTTCGATCTCCAGCACTTCCTCAAAGAAACTTTTTGTGTGTGGTACTAGGGATGGAACCCAGGGGCATTCCACCTCTGAGCTACACTCCCGACCCTAGTTTTTATTCTTTATATTGAAACAGTGTCTCACAAAGTTGCAGAGGGCCTAAGTAGCTGAGGCTGTTTGCAAACTGCACAGTCCTCCTTTCTCAGCCTCCCAAATGCTGGAATTACAAGCATGCACCACCACACCCAGCCCAAAGAAACATTTTAAATGTTTAAATACACTTATTCCAGTACCACTATATATTTCTGTTTTTTCTTTTATTCCTTTTTTCTTTTTTTTTTCTTTTTTCTTTTTGTGGGTCTGGAGACGGAACCCAGAGACATTCAATCTCCGAGATATACCCCCTGCCCTATTTTTTATTCTTTATTTTGAAACAGGGTCTCACTAAGTTGCATAGAGCCTCATTGAGTAGCTGAGGCTATCCAGGAACCACAATCCTCTGGTCTCAGCCTCCCAAATGCTGGGATTACAAGCATGCGCCACCATGCCTAGCTTGGTTTAGTACTTCTTAAAAAGCAAAAATAAAGCAAATTGAATAGGTGGCTAAGACAGGAGGCTCAGAGTTGGAGCACAGCCTATGGTAACTTAGGGAGACTCTGTTTCTAAATAAAACACGATAAAGGCTGGGAGTGTAACTCAGAGGTAGAATGCTTCTAGGTTCAATCCCCAGTACAACAAAAACTAAACTCAAACTGAAGTTGATTCTATCTCCAAATTGGCCATGGTTTAATAAGAATTAGTCTTATAATAGTCATTTGGTTCGGAAGCTGGGTGTGGTGGCTCATGCTTATAATCCTAGCATTTGGAGGCTGAGACAGGAGGGCGGCAGTTCGCAGACAGCCTCAGCTACTTAGTGAGGCCCTTTGCAACTCAGTGAGACCCTGTTTCATAGCAGAAGGACTCCAGATAATGGAGGGGAAACCTCAGCAAAGCTGAAATGGAAGGGTAGGAGATGAAGAAGGCTGAGGTTGATTAATGGAGGCGCTACATCTGAATATGTGTTAAAGTATGAATGTAGCATGGTTAACCTGGACACTCATTGTTGGGGGGGGGAAGTCGGGGGCCACCAAGCACAGTCTGAATGTATGCAATTTTCAATATGATCCACATAAAAGTAAAAATAAATAAAATAAAGCCTTAAAAATAAATTAAATTAATTAAAAATAGGGCTGGGGGTATAGCTTGAAGGTAGAATGCCCCTGGGTTTCATCCCCAGTACCACACACAGAAAAAAAATAGTCATTTGGTTCAGAAAATTGACATGCTTTGGTCAATAACACGGTTAACACTGTTTATGAGAATAAAGGGTGGAGAAGCACGGTGCCGGCGTGAAAGGCCAGCGGGCTTCAGGAGTTATGTGACCCTGGGGAATGCGGCTTTCTGGCCGCCTGGCTCGCTGCTGTCCAGTGCTGGCCCCCGCAAGGTGGTGTGAGGTGCTGGCCACTTACCTGAGCAGGTGAGAGAGGAGTCCCACACCTAGCAAGATGTGACAAGGCCTGCATTTTGGGCCCTCTGTCTAGGCTCCAGCGCCCGCTGCGTCCATCTTGTGAACTCTCCCCTCAGCCCACTCTTCTTTCAGAAGAACATCCCAATTGGTTAAAATGTAATCATTTTGTGTTCACCTTTGGTCGAAGCATTTGGAAGCCTTTGACTAATGTGCATTCAACTCCCTGGCTCATTTATTTACTCAAAAATTTTATTTAGGATTTAACTCTAGATAGAGGATGCCTCTGGAATCAATCCCCAGTACCACTAGCACTCCCACCTAAAAACACCCTGAATACAAAAACATTTTATCATTGTTCATGTCATTAATAAAATTGTCCTTATTAAATCCAGTTGATTTTTTTCTCCCAGGTGCTTAATTCTACCCAATTTCTCCTCCCCTCTCACCAACCTTCTTCCCTATTTGTGGTTAGGAACCCAGCTGTACTTTAACAGAGAGCCTGTGGTGGAGAGTGTTCCATAACACATAGTTTCGTTTCTTTCTGTATCTTTTTGTCTAAGTCTTAGTGCCACTGGAACAGCTAAAGCAGATACTGGCCGTTATTCTTAATTAAGCACTTTTTATAGAAAGAGAGAAGGAGAAATGGAATCTAAAAGCTACACTAGTAGCTATGTTACCAGCCCTTCCAGCTGAACTTCTATATTGTGAATATGTAAGTTCTCTATAGTTTTGTTTCTTTACCTGAACCTCAGTTACATACAACAGGACTCATCACAGCCTGTGACACACTGGCATGACTGGCCTGATGAAGACACTCACTGGCTGTTTTGTTTGCTTATTAATATGCTAAGTATTTGAGAACCCACCATTCAACACTAGAGTGAATACAGTCTAGTGAGTTCTATCAATCTCTGTGCTTTACCTCCACTATTTATTTTTATTTTTTTATTTATTTTATTTTATTTTATTTATTTATTTTTTTGGTGGTACTGGGGTTCCTGGAAGCCCTTCTACTTCTGGGCTACACTCCCAGACCTATTTTTACATTTTTATTTGGAAACAGGGTCTCCTAAGCCAGCGCGCGCGGCTGGCTTCAAACCTGCGCGATCCTCCTGTCTCTGCCTCCCAAGTGCGGGGATTACAAGCGTGCGCCACCACGCCAGGCTATTTTTATTTTTAAACAATCCTCCTGACTCAGCCTTTCAAATACTGGGATTACAGGTGTATGCCACCATACCTAGCTCTCCTCCACCCTCTGGAAGCATTGCCCTGAATATTGTTTTTTATTCTTTTGCCTTTTTATATTTTTATTATATATAGCCACATATATAATATACATGTTTGCTGTATATATTATTACAATTATGTGTGTATATCACTATCAACCAGCCAACAATTCCTCTTCTTCAGAGTCTGCCGCAGCATGACATCACCTGGGTCGCCCTCTTTTCAGTTACACTACTGCTAATGTTTTCATAATATTGCATTTCATTATGACTTTATCACAACTTATTCATCCATTCTTTCGTGGTGGCCATTTGGGGCGTTTGTGATGTATCTGCTTGTTTATTTAGTCATGAAAAGTGCTGTAATAAGCTTTCCAGCCTATCCCCTGATGTACAAACAGCAACGTTTTCTCTTAGGTCTATTGCCAGAAGAGAAATTGCTGGTTGGTTGGATGCATGAAGATTCAACTTGACAAGATGACTACAAGCAATGCCTAGGGTAGCTCTCGTCCTCTCTAGCGCTTAATATTTTCATGAACAGGATCATGTTTAGTCCTTTGTGTCCACACCACGTGAGGCTCCTTCTTTCTTTCTCCATCATGAAGAACCCTGAATTCATGCTTAATTGGCAAACACACAGGAATATTGGAGAGTCACGATCCACACCTGTCAGCCTTAGAAAGGACTGAGGCAGACCCCCACTCAGGGTAGCCCTCAGCTCCCCAGGTCAGTAAAGTCAAGTTTAGTCAATAACAAATGCACGGAAGTGATCATTGCCGCAACACTGGTTTGGGCAGGATTCTCTTCCAACACAGTCACCAAATCCACACTTGCTATGTTGACTCTGTCCCAACTACAGTCAGATTCCCAGGAAACGGGTGGGTACATTTCATGCTTTTTCATTTTTTTGGCACTAGAGTTTGAACCCAGAGGCATTCTACCTCTAAGCTACACCCCCAGCCCTTTTTCTTTTTCTTTTTTTTATTTATTTTTTATTTTTTTTATTTTTTTATTTTTATTTTTTTTATTGGTGCACTGTATTCATACATCATAGTGGGATACATACTTTTGTAGACATACATGCACACTTTTCCCAGTCAGCCCCCACCCAATCCCCACCCCATTCCCTCCCCATCCCTCCCTCCCATGCTTGGCTTAGTAGTTGACATCTAGTATTATGGCAATTTATCTAAAATTAAAAATGAAAATCTCACATAACAGTTTCATTTGTCTGATACCAAGCTTTTGATGACTTAAAGATAACATTTCAATATTTCTTTTTGCTTTCTTTCTTACCAGAGAATATTTTTTTTATTTTTTAGGTGAAACTATCATATATTTATATATTTATTTTTCAGAAAAAAATCTATCCTAATATGGAATATGGACTCTAGATACCCAAAACGATCTTGAAAAAGAACAAAGCTAGAAGATATATATTTTCTGATTTGAAACCATATAAAGCTACAATAATTGAAACAGTGTAGTACTATTCTAAAGGCAGATATATAAACCATTGGAGTTAAATAAAAGCCTAGAGCTAAATTCTTCCCTATATTGTCAAGTTATTTTTGACAAGGTTTCCACGAACATTTGATGGTAGAGATATTAATCTTTTAAATAAATATTGTTAAAAAATAATAATTACATGGAAAAGAATAAAATTGGACCCTTACCTAATCCCATATACAAATATTAACTCAAAATAGATAAAAGACTTAAATATAAATCTTAAGACTATAAACTTTTAGGAGAAAATCTGGGTCATTAAAGCTCACAACATTGAAATTGGCAGTGATTTCTTGGTTATGATTTCAATGGCATAGGCAACAGAGGAGTATACAAACTCCCTAAAAAATAAAAAAAAATATTGTATATCCAAAGACAATGTAAACAGAGTTAACAGTTACTAATAGAAGGGGATAATTTCCAAATGCTATATCTGAAGGTATATTAATATTCCAACTAGAAATCCTAAAAATTAACAACAATAAAGGCAAACAATACCATTTAGAGATAGGTAAAAGACTAACATAAATATTGAATCTCCACAGATAACCAATCTTAGTTGTCTGTTGGATGGAAAATCTTGTTTCTCTAGTTCTGGAGTGTGTTACCTATTTCTTCTTTGTAGTTAATCTATTTGAGTATTTTCTCTAGCGCTGGTTTTGAAGACATAAATTCCTTCAGTTTCTGTTTGTCATGGAAGCTTCTTATTTCTCCATCTAATTTGATAGAAAGTTTTGCTGGGTAGGAAATTTTTGGCTGGAAGTTGTTTTCTTTCAGAGTTTGGAATATGTTACTCCAAGCCCTTCTGGCTCTCATGACTTGGTTTGGGAAGTCTGGAGTGATTCTAATTGGTTTGCCTCTGAATGTCACTTGGCCCTTTGCTTTTGTTGCCTTTAAGATTCTCTGCTTGGCTTCCACATTGGTCATTTTGACAATTATGTGGCGTGGGGATCCTCTTCTCCGATCCTGTCTAAAGGGAGTTCTATAAGTTTCCTGGACCTGTGTATCAACCTCTTGCTCTATGTCTGGAAAATTTTCTGCTATTACTTCCTTGAAGAGATTGTTGATCCCTTTGGTTTCACTTTCTTTTCCCTCCTCTATTCCAATTATTCTTAGGTTAGCTCTCTTAAAATGGGCCCATATTTCTTCAATATCAGATTCCTGCTGTCGGATATTTTTTTCTAGATTAGAAACTATGCGTTTATTTTTGGATTGCTCATCTTCTAAGAGCGAGGTTCTGTTCTCCATGTGTTCTAATCGGTTGTTTGTGCTTTGAATTGAGGCCTTTACTTCATTAATTGCATCCTTTATCTCTTTTTGGCTCTCTCTGAGTTCTTTCCGAAGCACCTCTATTATTTCTACAGTTATTTTCCTGATTTGATCTTCTAGAAATCTCTGATTTTCTGTTTTATCGGGTTCTGATGTTGTGGGGTTGTGGGCATTCATTGCTCCAGTATTATTCCTCTTTCCCATGATTTCGGATGTTTGTGCCTTCTCTGGGTTCTTCCCTTGGGTCACTATGACTTCACTTAAGGTGTTCTTGATCTCGAGTCAGTAGTATCTCAGACCCCACTACTCCTTTACTGGGTTTTATCACAGAGTCTCCGACCCAGAAAGTCGATAGAGGCTGCTTTAGACTGTGGGGGGTGCCAGGTTGCACCTTCTCCTATGGTGTGATAACTCTGCCACCGCCCCTCCCCCACTGGATCATGTCCCAGGGAGTACAGTACTGGGATTTCTCCTCTGTGGCCCGCAATTTGACTCACTGTTCTTGAGTACGCAGATGTAGCTGTACTGGCCTCGCTGAATTCGGTGCTGCTGCCGCCGCCGGTGACAATATGGCGCCGCTGCTACGCCCTCGGCTGTGGGGCTGGTGTTTTTCTTCTTGGTTTTGATTTCCACTCTGAATCCCTGCAGCGTGTGCTGAGCTCAGCCACTGGGAGCTTTAGATGCTCTCTGCGTGGAGAAATCCCGCCTGGCTGTTCCGCAGTGGCTCACCTTGGCTTGCTGTAGCCGTCCCATGAATTTGCCGGGTCCGCCGGCAGTATGGCGCTGCTGCCGCGTCTGCCGCGTCCTCGGGCGTGAGGCCGGTGTCTCTCCTCTGTGGCTCTGTTCTCAATCCGCTTTCTCTCTGGAGCCTGGTGATTTTTTGTTTCACTGGTGATGGTGTTTTCTGGCTATGAAAGGCGCTGATTTTGTGGTAATGGAGATTTGTTGTTAGCGGGGCTCTTAAGCCCCGCTTTTCTCGGTCGCCATCTTCCCGGAAGTCCCTTTTTCTTTCTTTCTTTCTTGTTTTAAACATGGTCTCTCTAGGTTGATGAATGTGTCACTAAGTTGCTGAGGCAGCTCCAAACCAGCTTCAGCAACTTAGTGAGACCTTGATTCAAAATTAAAAAAAAAAAAAGGGCTGGAGGTTTAGCTTGAAGGTAGAGCACTTCTGGGTTTAATCCCCTGTACCATACACACACACGCACGCAAGCACACGAACACGCACACGCACGCACGCACACATACACAAAGATTCTGCACTCAGAACCTATTAATAAACTTTTAAAGAGGAAAGGAAAAAAAGGCAGACTAATGAAGTACTTTGAGAAAGACAAGATCCAAACGGTCATTTAATATATGGAAAAGTGCTCGACCTGTTTAATAATCAGGAGCCTGCAGACTAGAACCATATTCTTCTCCATCTCAACCAGCTCTTGCCCCATAATATTTGAAAGTTTGAGAACCGCAAGTACTGGCAAAGATGAGTTCTCAGAATCTACTGGTAGGAAAGTAAAGTAGTACTAGATTTGGAGACCAATTTAAAGCCTTGGCCAGAGATTGCATTGGAATGGTTTGAGAGGGGGAAATATCATCACATATATCAGGATATATGCACGAAAGTGTTCTCTGAAATACTGTGAATCACATTTCCAGACCAGAAACAATCAAATGTTCTTTGACAGAAGGATGTGGAATCTGTGATATTTCATGCAGTGAAAAATCATAAGAATAAGAATGGATGACTTAAAGTTTTCATGTAGTCATATGAATGAATCTTATGAAAATATGTTAAAGAGTAAGATGCAAAAAAGAAGAAATACCCAGAGTGTGATTCTAATTATATGATTCCAAAATGGACAGAATTAAACTGTATTGCTTAGGGACATATCCCTAAATGTCAGACTCTGGAGAAGCAATGATGGGTTATCACAAAATCAGGCTACTGTGTCCCCTTGGTGGAGAAGGTATTGTAATTGGGTAGAGTGGTGGGGGTGTTAGATGAGACTGACAATGTTCTACTATTTTTTCTTTTTTTGGAGGTTTGGGGATGGAACCCAGGGGCATCGACCTCCAAGCCACACCCCCCCCCCAATTTATTCTTTATTTTGAAATCGGGTCTCACTAAGTTGCAAAGGGCCTAAGTAGCTGAGGCTGTCCGTGAACCGTGATCCTCCTGTCTCAGCCTCCCAAATGCTGGGATTACAAGCGTGCGCCACCACGCCCAGCTCCAGTGTTCTATTTTTAACTTGAGTAATATTTTTAAAGATTATGAAGTTATAAAGATTTGCTTTTTTCTATTTTTTATTATTATTATTATTATTATTATTATTATTATTATTAATTCAGCCCAGGAACATTCTACCTGTGAGCTACACCCCAGCCATTTTTATTTTTTATTTTGAAAAAAGGTCTCAATAAGTTGCTGAGGACCTTACTAAGTTTCTGAGGCTGTCCTCAAACCTATGATCCTTCTTTCTTTAGCCTCCAAAGTACTAGGATTACAAGGATTACAGGTGCGTACCATGTCTGGCTCTAAATGATTCTACAAACTATCCATTGTGTACTATTTCATGTTCTTTCCTTTTTTTTTTTTTTTTTCAATACTGAGGTTTGAACCCAGGGGCATTCTATCTCCAAGCTACACCTTCTGCCCTATTTTTTATTCTTTTTTTTTGTGTTTGTGAGTTTGGGAATGGAACCCTGTGACCTATTTTTTATTCTTTTTTTGTGTGTGTGAATCTAGGAATGGAACCCCCTGCCCTATTTTTTTTTTATTCTTTATTTTGGAACAGGGTCTCACTGAGTTGCAGAGGGCCTCACTATATAGCTGAGGCTGTCTGCGAACCATGATCCTCCGGTCTCAGCCTCCCGAATGCTGGGATTACAAGTGTGCACCACCACGCCCGGCTTTATTCTTTATTTTGAAACTAGGTCTAAGTTGCAGAGGGCCTCACTAAGTAGCTGAGGCTGGCCACAAACCCAGATCCTCCTGTCTCAGCTTCCCAAGTACTGAGATACAAGCATATACCACCACTCCCGGCTTTTTTCATGTTCTTTCTGTATCAAAGTTTTATCTCACTCTAAAAAGTAAAAGCAAAAACAAGGAATTATACCACTTAATCTTTAATAATCTTAAAATTCTGCAACTGGTACTTTCCAACAGACACTGAGGAAATCAGTATAACAATAGCCACACATGTTATTTTATTTGCAACTAAAAAATTCCCTATTTGTGTGGGATCAGATGAAGATATTAAAAAAATCATGTTTTATCCCTAGGTTGGATCACTAAATGCATGCTTCCTTGCAAAGAGAAATTTCCAAGTGGATGTATATGAAGCTCGGGAAGGTAAGAAAAGGCAAAAAGCAAGAGGCATAATTCTTATTCCTTGACTTCTTTCTCTTAAGATTTTCTGAATATATAATTTTAAATCAAGTTAAGAATAAGAACTTTAAACAATCTTGAGGACCTCCATGATCTAAATGTAATGGAATACTAATTTGCTCTTAGTATTACTTTTTAGAAGAGTTCAACAGTCTTAATTGATTCAGAGTGCTACAACCATTCAGGTGTTGCACTGCCCTCATCCTCTGCTGAGGAGGCTTGAGGAAGGAAACAGACCCAACCATCCGATGTCCACATATGGAGGGATGGCGAGCAGGCTTACTGGGGGAGGGAGGAGAAGGGAGCAGGATGGAGCAGGGGGGGAAACCGCACCCAGATGCGGTTGTGAATGTGTCACCGTGAGTCTCGCTGCAATGTATAACGACATTGCCCCAGTAAAATTCTAAAAATAATAAAAAAAGATTTAATCCAATGTCTTAGATATCCGAAAAGCTGAATCTGCACGTGGAAGAAGCATCAACCTGGCCCTTTCCTACAGAGGACGGCAAGCCTTGAGAGCCCTCGGCCTGGAAGATCAGGTACCTTGTTAATGTCCTCATAGAAGATAGTACCTGATGGTTTTCAACAACTTCATGGTCTTGATTTGATCCTGGTTCAAAATACCATTGAATGACAAAGGACCTTTGCCTGAAAATTCATTCTACAAAAGTTTTCAAATGCCTGTAATCCCAGTAGCTGGGAGGATAGGACAGGAGGATCTTAGGTTCAAGGCCAGCCTCTGCAACTTAGGGAGACCTTATCTCAAAATATAAATAAATGAATAAATACATGAAGGGCTAGGGGTGTAGTTCACAAAGGTACTAAATCTCTAGTACAAAAAATATTGTGATTTTTAGGAACACAGCTTTTATTGAATGACTTTTTACTCTGCTGGGCTTCAGTGTCTTCTACAGTTATTAATATTTAAAAATGTTTTAAACTCACAGTTTAAATGTAATATTTAAATGTTTAAACTTATTACATATCTTACTTATGTGATGCTGTGTTACAATAATGGAAATCGCTGTTTCTGGCTCTTTTCAGATTGTTTCCCAAGGTGTCCCCATGAGAGCAAGAATGATTCATTCTCTTTCAGGAAAAAAGTCTGTAATTCCCTATGGGACAAAGTCTCAGGTAGGTCTGCCCCGGGGATAAGGGTCTGTGTGTCAATTAAAGCTCAGCCTAGTGTCTGGCTCTCCCCTTCCCTTCCTCTCTGACCCTCCCTTTCCCATTGGGTACTCCTATCTATACCCTAGGAACGTGTACACTAATCAGGAACTGGATTTACAGGAGATGCTTAATACTGGGCTTAGCCCCTAACACACACTGAAGAAGAGTTTGCCGTGGCTATACTCTCAGTATTGGGCTCCTCTCCTCTCCACACTGTGCTCCTGCTATCCAGCTGCTGGGGATACCCTGTCCCTCCGTCCCCTTGATGATTAGAGAAAGCAACCATGCTATTTGTGGTCAAGCATAATGTACAAGGACAATCAGGAAGGTTTTTATGATGCTTTCCCCAACTAAACCTTTCCTCAAGCCCGCTTATAATAGAACACAGAACATGAACCAGAAATGCTTTCAGAACTAAATTTCTAAACAACAGAGGCAGGTGGTGATGAAGAGTACATGAATGAAAATTCATATCCTGCTCTGTGGGGATACACCTGAGATATACCCCCAGTCCTATTTTTATCTTTTTAAAACAGGGTCTAAGTTGCGGAGAACCTTACTAGATTGTTGAGGTGGGTCTTGAACCTGCAGTCCTCCTGTCTTAGCCCCTCAAGCACTGGGATAACAACTGTGCACCACCAGGACTTGCTCCCAGCTCTGTCTTATTTTATTTTATGTTTTATTTTGATACAGGAAGGGATGAAGGGAAGGAAAAGAAAGAAACCAGGTCTCTTAAGTTTTCTGAGTGTTTTGCTAAGTTGCTGAGGCTGGCCTTAAACCTGTGATCCCCTGTCTTAACCGCCCAAGCACTAGAATTGCACGTATGTGCCACCACGCCCCATCTGTATTTTCATCTCATTACGCTTTCTGAGTCTGCTTCTTTGCACAGCAGTGAATGTATCAAGCACTCATGGACAAGAGGAAAACTCCAACCAGTTTTATTTTTACCTGGCACTGTCTTATTAAATGCAGAGTCCATGAGGTTCGTATTCTTCGGAACAGAGCTCCCAGTGCAGGTTGATTTCAGACTCACCTGAGATCTTGTTACAGTGCAGAGTCTGAACCACCAGGGCTGGGATGAAGGCTGAACAATTCCCAGGTCCACAGATCACATTTTTTAGTAGCAAGAGGTAAAACGGATGTGTTCATGATAACAAGGTCTTTGTGAATCTTGTGATGATAAATGTGGTTGAATAGTAAAACATTCCAACCACTAAGGGTTTTGGAATGGGGCAAGATAAACGATCTGTTTAGTGGCTTTTAAGAAATAGTAAATTGCTTGTTTTGTTATTATAAGAGCATAGGTACAGAGTCTTAATGCATGAGGCTGTCAAGTGGAAGGAGATGTAGGAAGACTACACTATTTTTTTTTTTTTTTTGGTGGTACTGGGGGTGGAACCCAGGGGCTTTTCTACCTCTGGGCTATACTCCCAGACCTATTTTATACTTTGTTTGTTTTTGTTTTTTGTTTTTTGTTTTTGTTTTTTTTTGGTGGTACTGGGGTTCCTGGAAGCCCTTCTACCTCCGGGCTACACTCCCAGACCTACTTTTACATTTTTATTTGGAAACAGGGTCTCCTAAGCCAGCGTGCGCGGCTGGCTTCGAACCTGCGCAGTTCTCCTGTCTCTGCCTCCCAAGCACGGGGATTACAAGCGTGCACCACCACGCCCAGCTATTTTATACTTTATTTGGAAACAGGGTCTCACTAAGTTGCTGAGAGCCTCACTAAGTAGCTGAAGCTGGCTTCGAACCTGTGTGATCCTCCTGTTTCAGCCTCCCAAGCGTGGGGATTACAAGCATGCACCACCACGCCCGGCATTACACTATTTTGTGAGATAAACATTTTTAGTGAATTGATATGCCCTGTTTAAATTGGCCCCCAACTAAGCCAGGTGCTATAGAAATGAGCAGTGAATTGCCAAGGAACACTTACATATGTAAGTCAAGAGTAAGCCCTGTGTCCTAAACGTGTTAGCCCAGTAAACAACTGTCCTCCTGTTGGCCATACTGGGTTAGCTACTGATCAAACACTTACTCTAGAGACCCATGGGTCTGCTGAAGATACATACCTCATGGAGGGACCATTCTGCACGGACCACTTTGCAAAACACATGAACAATTTAGAAATTCCAAATGTGCAAAATCTGGCTTCTAAAATCCTTTCTGACCCCTCCTCTGGTCTTCCTCTTACAGCGGATTTCTCTTAGCCCTTTTTCCTGTGCAAGAGGCAGGCTTTTCCTGGCTAGCTGACTGCTCCCACCCCCGTCCCAGATTATCCTGGAAACTTACAAAACACTCCCTACTATACACAGAAGGTCAGACTTGCTCCCCCAATTCATACTCCTAAGCCCCAAGCTCAAGGTAGGCAAACAATGGATGACCCCTTCCTAGGGACCCTTCTCCTTGAAGGCACCAGGAGAGAAAACTAAACACTTCCTCCTAATGTATTTGAGACGGGAGGCACTGCAACTGTTTCCTCACGGATTCCCAACGAGGTGTCTAGTATCATCATTTTTTGTTTTTGTTTTAGGGGCCACTTAGTACCTCTTGACTTGTTCTTATTTGTTCTTCCCAAGATCAGTCTTTTAGAGAAGTGTGACAGAGTGACTCAGACTCTTTGTTACAATATGATCCTGTCCAGAGATCTGGAGCAGGCAGGATGGGGACATCCTGGTGTCCCTGCAGGACTGTCTGTCAGTGCTCAGCTGAAGCAAATGCCACCCACGACAATAACTAACAAGGGAAGGATAGGCTCCCACATTAATGGAAATGCGTCTTCATATCTGAATGTTTCCTAACGTGCGCGCGCGCGCGCGTGTGTGTGTGTGTGTGTGTGTGTGTGTGTGTGTGTGTGTTACTAGGGAATGAACCCAGGGGTCTTCAATCTCTGAGCTGTACCCCCAGCCCTTTTCATTTCTATTTTATTTTATTTTATTTTATTTTATTTTATTGCAGTACTAGGAATGGAACCCAGGGGCATTCTACTTCCAAGCTACACCCCCAGCCCTATTTTTTTACTTATTTTTTTATTTTTGAAACAGGGTCTCACTGAGCTGCAAAGGGTCTCAGTAAGTAGCTGCTGTCTGCAAACCATGATCCTCCTGTCTCATCATTTTTATGTTTTTGAAACAAGGTTTCACTAAGTTTCTGAAGGTCTCACTGAATTGAGGAGGCTGGCCTCAAACCTGCCCTTTTCCTGGCTCACCCTCCCAAGTACTGGGATTACAGGTAAGCACCACTCCCCCTGACTATCCTAACATATGTTGAGCAACAAGTTTGTTTTCCACTAAAACAGTTGAGGATATAGGAGACTGGAGAACAGAACCACGAAGCCCAGAGCGAGGAGCTTCCTCCTGTTTATTTTCATTTACAGCAAAGACAGGAAGTTCTTTTTTGGTTTTCACCGCTGTGGTATGACCAAGTTATTTTTACATCAAGTTTAGATTTAGCTGTTAACATAAAGTTCTACTTTGGGATGAGGTTAAGTTTCATAAACTAGCATATTTGTGTTAAAAATATTGCAATGTTTCATGATTTGGAGAATTATATGCTTTAAATATTCAAAGAAATTGGTTTACCTTGAATTTCAAGGCTGCATAGTAACTCTCACAGGCCACAGCAGGAACCGTAAAACAATAAATACTAAAAATTAGTTTCTAAGCCAGGCACAAAGGCGGATGCTGTAATCCTTGGAAGGCTGAGACAGGAGGATCACAGGTTTTAGGCAAGCAGTGCACAGTAACTTAGACCATATTTCAAAACAAAAATAAGATAGGACTGGGGTGTAGCTGAGAGGCAGTGGGTTCAACCCTTGGCACTACACACGCAGAAAATAGATTTTATAAGTGTATTGTATAAAGATGAATATAACCCAGACTGGATTTGTTACTATACATTTAATATTATTGTACTTACTTTTGTTCCTAAAAACATCTTCATGTTTCCCTGCAAGTACTAAAGGTCCTAGACACTGTGTTTACTTTATCTCTTAGGACTGTCAGCCCTGCTAAATTGTCCTGTAAAATCAGAAATAACCAACACATGTCCCTGTGAGAACTAGACCTGCTACACACACACACACACACACACACACACACACACACACACACTTTTCTTTTTTACAAAGGTCTGAGGTAGACATTGTAGGAAATTGAGCATTTATACTAATAATTCTGTCATTACTGAAGTGTTCCAGTAGAGATCTCAAGTGAAAATGACATTTATGATTTATTGCCGACAAAAAAACTATCTTAGAGAAAATAATATTTTAGCTACAACAGAAGGGTTTAGTTTTTTCATCAAACCTTGAAAAAGCCCAAGTTTTCTTGGGCATTGTATTTCCTTGGTTGAAGTGTGTGCATTTTGTGTGTGTGTGTGGGGGGGGGTTGCTAGAGATTGAACCCTGGGGCATTCTACATCCAAGCTACATTTCCAACCCTATTTTTTTTTTTTTTTTGCAGTACTGGGGATAGAACCCATGAGCATTCTACCTCCAAGCGACACCCCCAGCCCTATTTTTTTACTCTTTATTTTTCTGAAACAGAGTCTCACTGAGATGCAAAGGCCTCACTAAGTAGCTAAGGCTGTCTTCGAACCGCGATCCTCCTATCTCAGCCTCCCGAGTGCTGGGATTATAAGCATGCACCGCTGCGCCCAGCTTCCCAACCCTATTTTTAATTTGTTAATTTGGAAACAATTCTAGGTTGCTGAGAACCTTGCTAAGTTGATGAAGCTGTCTTTGACCCTGTGATCCACCTGTCTTAGCCTCCCGAGTACCGGGATTATAGGAGTGTGCCACTGACACCACACCTGACCGTGTTTTGTTCATTTGTTTTAAGATAACTCAGTTAAATGATTATAAAACTGAGCTTGCAACCTTATGCTAAGTAATATTTCCTGTTGCCTAGTCGTTTAAAATCATTTTCATCCATTCTCCAGAAACAGTGTCTCCTCTATTTTTCTTGCAGTATATTCTTTCTATAAGCAGAGAGAATTTGAACAAGGATCTGCTGACAGGTAAGTCGATGCTCTCAATCACCAGTTTGAGTAAAGCACTGGGGACACAGCTTGCCATGTGATTCTGTGGGGTTTGCTCACTATTGTTGTTTATGGGATATAGAGAGGAAGACTATGTACATCACTAAGTCTTGAAATAGCAGTAGGAGTGTCACCTCCAGTGTCTCTTCTCTTCTTATCTATGATCTAATTGGAAACCTAAATGATTTTTATGATCTAAATGGATTGTCTGTGTTGAATACCTGTTGTCTCTTAGGCACTGGAATAAATGAGGGCTCACTCTCCAGGGAAGAATTCAACTTGGAGAGACTACAGACACTTTGATCTGTAGTCAGACACTCTGCTAAGGGACAGGATTAGCTGTACATTTCAGAAAGAAAAGGAGCGGTTGTGTGGGGGCTGGAGAGGGCTGTGCTCCTGGGTGCCACTGTAACCCCGGTGTGCAGACATGGGCCCTGGCCACAGCTGCGAGTATGCGGCTGGAGAGGAGGCTGCAGATTCATGACAGCCATAGGAGGCCAGATAGACGGGAGTGCACAGGATTGAGAAAGAGGAAGATATAAAATATAACTCCTGCCGGGCGTGGTGGCGCACACTTGTAATCCCCGCGCTTGGGAGGCGGAGACAGGAGGGTCGCGCAGGTTCGAAGCCAGCCGTGCTGGCTTAGGAGACCCTGTTTCCAAATAAAGAGTATAAAAATAGGTCTGGGAGTGTAGCCCGGAGGTAGAAGGGCCTCCAGGAACCCCAGTACCACACACACACACACACACACACACACACACACACACACACACACGACCCTCAAGTGTCTAATTCAAATAACCAGAAAGGCCCACTCACTAATGGAAACACCACTGGGCTCTAAGTGAAATGTGTAGTCTGGGTAACCATCCCGTCACACCTCCCATTGATCCATTGATCCCTCCTCTGCCGGCGTTTCATGGCGGTTGTTTATTGGTACACTATTCTCTGAGGTTTTAGTGATTGTTCAGCAAACAAGACAAAAGAAAAATATGACCAGGTTAGTGTGATAAATTCTGCATCACACTAAGTCTTTTCTCTTGCAGTCATCCTCAGGGCCTTTACTATCCAGTCTGCACCGCGGCCCTTCTAGAGCAGCACCAACCAGTGTGATTTCCGGCTTTAGTTGTTTTTGTAGCGCTGGGGCTAGAACTCAGGACTTCATGCATGCTAGGCAAGTGCTCTACCACCGAGCCACACCCCAGCACTTGGTGTTTAGCTGTATATTCACCACATTAACAAAACTTAGCTGGGGCCTGTAATCCCAATATTTGAGAGGCTGAAACAGGATGATAACAGGTTTGAGGCCAGCCTCAGCAATTGAGCAAGACCCTATTTCAAAATAAATAATAAAATCAGCCGGGCGTGGTTCCACATGCTTGTAATCCCCGCGCTTGGGAGGCTGAGACAGGAGGATCACAGGTTCGCAGCCAGCCTCAGCTACTTAGTGAGGCTCTCAGCAACTTAGTGAGACCCTGTTTCCAAATAAAATAGAAAATAGGTCTGGAACTATAGCCCGGAGGTAGAAAAGCCCCTGGGTTCCACCCTCAGCACCACACACACAGAATAAATTACTGGGGGTATAGCTCAGAGGTAGGAGACCCCCTGGGTTAAATCCCTAGTACCACAAATAAAAAGGATAAATATCTTATATGTATTTTGAATTTGTAATCCTGGGATTACAGGAATACACACTGAATGCCAGTGATCAGTTCCTAAAAGATGATCAATAATCTATAAGTATGATAACTTGAATCAGAATTCCAGAGGTCTTGCTGAAAAGAGTGAAAGACCTGCCCACTCTGAGGAAAGGGGTTGGTGGAATATTTCCAATCACAAATGAGGCCTTACATTAGAGGCAACTTTTAGCTAGGCATGGTGGTGCACACCTGTAATGAAAGTACTTGGGAGGCTGGGACGGGAGGATTAGAGGTTCGAGGCCAGCCTTGGAAATTTAACAAGGCCCTCAGCAACTTAGTAAGACGTTGTTTCAGAATAAAAAATAAGTCGGGCGTGGTGGCTCACGCTTGTAATCCCCGCACTTGGGAGGCAGAGACAGGAGGATCACATAGGTTCGAAGCCAGCCTCACTGGCTTGAGACCCTGTTTCCAAATAAAAATATAAAATAGGTCTGGGAGTGTAGGCCGGAAGTAGAAGGGTTTCCAGGAACCCCAGTACCACTAAAAAAAATAAATAAATAAAATAAAAATAAAAAATAAAATCGGGCTGGGAGTATAATTCTTCAATAGAATGCTCCTGGGTTCAATTCCTAGTACCAAAAAGGTAAAAAAATATTAGAGGCGACTTTTGAAATATCTGATGCCTATTTCTTTCCAAGAGCATTAACACCCACAGGGATACAAGAAATTGCACAATGCAATGTGTGTGAATGTGTGTGTGTGTGTGTGTGTGTGTGTGTGTGCACCTGCACATGCTGAGATGAAACCCCCTGCATGCTAGACAAACTACCACAGAGCTCCAGCTCTAGCCCCAGATTTTTTTTTTTTCCAAAATGGGGACAACTGATTTTTATTTACCTGTTTTATTAAAAAATTATACCAACCAGGTGGAGTAACACATGCTTGTAATCTCAAATACTCAGGAGGCTGGGTTAGGAGGATTGCATGTTCGAGGCCAGCCTTAGCATTTTAGCAAGACTGTTTCAAACTAAAATATAAAAAGGTGTGTTGAGGGTGTCACTCACAGATAGAATATTTCTGGGTTCAAGTCACAGTACCACAATAAACAGTTAAACTAGCCAGGCACAGAGATTCATGCCTGTAATGGAAGTACTTGGAAGGCTGAGACAAGAAGATTGCAAGTTCTAGGCTAGTGTACAGTAACTTAGTGAGACCTTGTTTCAAAACTGAAAAATAAAAGGGTTGAAAGCCGGGTATGGTGGTACATGCTTGTAATCCCAGTACTTGGGAGGTTGAGACTGGAGGATCACGGTTCTTGTATAGCCGCAGCTATGTAATGAGGCCTTTTGCAACTTAGTGAGACCCTGTTTTAAAATAAAGAATCAGCCGGGCGTGGTGGCGCACGCTTGTAATCCCCACGCTTGGGAGGCGGAGACAGGAGGATCGCGCAGGTTTGAAGATAGCCCCGCGCGCTGGCTTAGGAGACCCTGCTTCCAAATAAAAATGTAAAAATAGGAGGTCTGGGAGTGTAGCCCGGAGGTAGAAGGGCTTCCAGGAACCTCAATACCAACAAAAGAAAGAAAGAAGGAAAGAAAGAAAGAAAGAAAGAAAGAAAGAAAGAAAGAAAGAAAGAAAGAAAGAAAGAATAAAAATAGGTCTGGGGGTGTAGCTTGGAGGTAGAATGCCCCTGGGTTCCATCCCAAGTACCGAAAAAAAAAAAAAAAAAAGGTTGAGGATGTAGCTCAGAGGTGTAACATTCCTTGGTTCAATCTGGGGTAACACACACACACACACACACACACACACACACACACACACACACACAATCATACCAGGACATTTGCCAAACAGTTGTCAAATGACCTTTTTAAAAAACTTACTTCCTATGGTTAAGAATAAACATGTCCATCACCGTTCCCAGAAAATGACTAATGTTTGATTTGCTGGAGTGAAGCAGGAATTGCAGTGGCCTTGCTCTGTCTCCCCAGCCGTCGAGCGGTACCCCAACGCCAAGGTGCATTTTGGCCACAAGCTGGTGAAGTGCCGTGTGGAGGAAGGGACCGTCACCTTGCTCGGGTAATCACGGGCGGCCGCCCGACCTCGAGGTGGACCCCTGGTATCTGTGAACGTTCTTTGGCGCGCTCAGCAGGGTTTAAAGTGATTACCGACAGGGTATTTGAAATAGTTCCTAGGTTCAAGGAATTTTACATTGACAATAGAAGCTGGTTGCCTTCTGAATACTGGACCATTGAGTCTTATTTATTTACTTGTTTATATATTTATTTATGGTACTGAGGATCAAACTCAGGGGCATTCTGCCCCCAAGCTACACCCCCAGACCTTTTTTATTTTTTATTTTGAAACAGGGTCTGGCTAAGTTTCTGAGGCTGGCCTCAAACCTTTGCTCCTCCTCTTTCAGCCTCCCAAGCACTGGGATTACAGGTGTGTGCCACCATGCCCAGCCTAGTAGAAAAATTTTCTCCCCTTTGCCAGAACTGTATATTTAAAAATTTTGTCTTTATACCGAAACTGTCTTCTTTTCCTTCCTTCCCGTCCCTACATTGTATAAATAGCCCTTCATATCTATGGGTTACTCATCCATAGATTTGATCGAGTCCAGATCAAGACTATTTGAAAAAGCATTTTGCACTTGTATTGAACATAAGCCTACTTTTTCTTGTCATTATCTAAACAATATTGTCTCTAAACAAAAATGCTGCCTCTAAACAATGTAACAACTATTTACATAGCACTCATGTTGAATTAAGTGTTATAAGTATTCTAGAGATAATTTAAAGTATATGAGAGCCAAGTGTGCTGGCACACACCTGTGATACCCATACTTGGGAGGCTGAGACAGGAGGCTTACAGATTCGAGGACAGCCTCAGCAATTTAACAAAATCTTAAGCAATATATTGAGACCTTGTTTCAAACTAAAAAATACATGACTGGGCGCTAGGGACACCCAGCCTTTCCTCAAGCCCCCAGCCCTGCTTAGCGCTGGCCTCTGCCGCACCTGCGTGGCCTCGGGAGCAGGACCGGAGTCTCATCCCAGCCTGGGTCCTCCCGCCTGGAGCAGAGCTCCAAATTAGACTCACAGACAGCTTTCCGCGCTTCTGCCCCGGGCCGCCTTTCACGCCCAGCTGGGTTTGCATTCGGCTGTTATTTTTCAGACCTGACAAAGTCCCCAAAGAAGTCACCTACGACCTGATCGCGGGCTGCGACGGCGCCTACTCGGCCGTCAGGACCCACCTGATGAAGAAGCCGCGCTTCGATTACAGCCAGAGCTACATCCCGCACGGCTACATGGAGCTGAGCATCCCGCCGCGGGGCGGCGACGTGAGTCCCCCCCCCACGGCCGCCGCGGCTTTCCTGGTCATTTCAGGTCTGCAGAGAACTCGGTTAACGTGTTTAAGGCAGAAGTGCAGGTGCCCGCGGTCACCCTCGGACCCTCTGACGGGCTTCTTGAGTGGGAAGGAAGAGCAGTTTCCCACGACCTCCTGGAAACACAGGGAGTCCGTGCTCTTCTAATACCCGCTTTTCTCTTTTTGTGGCACTAGGATTGAAGCCACAGGTGTTCTTCCTCTGAGCTACACCCCTATCGTTATGGTTTTTTTTTTTTTTTTTTTTTTTTTTTTTTTTTTTTTGTGTGTGTGTGTGTGTGTGTGTGTGTGTGTGTGTGTGTGTGTGTGAAAGGGTTAGTAAGTTGCTGGGGCCTCTAAATTTTTCCGAGGCTGGCCTTGAACCTCTGATCCTCCAGTCTCAGCCCACCAAGTGCGGGGATTACAGGCGTGCACCATCACGCCCAGCCATAACCATGTCATTTGCCTATGCTTTCCTGGGAGAAGAAAACAGGTTGAGAATTTATTTTCCCATATCCTGACAATCAGAATCCCTACAATAATGACTAACCGACATAATAGATAAATAATAAATCAAGTAAGTCAAATGACTAATTGTTGCAAATAGATTTCCATTGTGTTTTCCTCATTCCCTGGTTCCATTGTCAAGCAATATGCAACCTCAGAGAAAAGTAAGCAGCAGCAAAACTTTATATAACATTAATTTTTTTTTTTTTTGCGGGTCTGGGGATGGAACCCGGGAGCATTCGACCTCCGAGCTACACCCCCTGCCCTAGTTTTTTTATTCTTTAATTTGAAACAGGGTCTCACTAAGTTGCAGAGAGCCTCACTAAGTAGCTGAGGCTGTCTGCAAACCACGATCCTCTGGCCTCAACCTCCCGAATGCTGTGATTGTGATTACAAGCGTGCACCACCACGCCCAGCTCTATAACAATTATTTATGAAATTTAAAAATATCTAATACTTAGCCGGGCGTGGTGGCGCACGCTTGTAATCCCAGTTCTTGGGAGGCTGAGACAGGAGGATCGCGCAGGTTCAAAGCCAGCCTCTGCTACTGAGTGAGGCTCTCTGCAACTTAGTGAGACCCTGTTTCAAAATAAAGAATTTAAGAAATGGGGCTGAGGATGCAGCTCAGTGGTAGAATACCCTTGGATTCAATCCCCAGTACCACACACACACACACACACACACACACACACACACACACACACACACATCCTAATACTTACTTTTAAGTCAGGCTTGGTGACACATACCTGTACTCTCACTACTTAGGAGGCTGAGATAGGATAATCCCAGATTTGAGACCAGCCTCAGCAATCTAGCAAGACTTTCAGCAAATCAGAGACACTCTGTTTTAAAATTAAAAATAAAATAGGGCTGGGGTATAGCTCGGAGGTGGAATGCCTCTGGGTTCAATCCTCAGTGCCAAACAAATATTTAATAAAATAAATTTTGTCTTTTAATTTTGCTTTGTCATGGTCAAATAACTGTGTAGAACTGTGTTAAAGAAAATTAAAATATCAGCAGAAGAAATAAAGATATTGTCTTATAAGTAAGGATAAGTGGATAACGTCCAATGCTTGATTTGCAAAAAGAACCTCCCTTTTTGTGTGTGTGTGGTACTGGGGTGGAACCCAGAGGCTTTCTACTTCCAGGCTACACTCCCAGACCCATTTTCTATTTTATTTGGAAACAGGGTCTCACTCCGTTGCTGAGAGCCTCACTAAGTAGCTGAGGCTGGCTTCGAACCTGTGCGATCCTCCTGTCTCAGCCTCCCAAGCGCGGGGATTACGAGCGTGCGCCACCACGCCCGGCGCTAGAGAGAACCTCCCTTTAAGATGCTGGTTTAATCTATTCTAGATGAAATGCAGAATCTGTAACAGAGTCCGTGTGGAATAGTGAGCCTGGTGTGGTGGCACATGTTTGTAATCCCAGTACTTGGGAGGCTGAGACAGGAAGATCACAAGTTCGAGGACAGCCTCGGCAAATAGTAAGACTCATCAACCTATCGAGACCTTGTTTCAAACTAAAGTAGGGCTTGGGGTGTAGGCCCGAGGTAGAATGCCCCTGAGTTCAATCTCCGGAGCCCGCCCACACACATACACAAGTGTGGAATAGTGGTAGAAAATACAATAAACTACCAAAGTCAGTTCAGTCCAAGCTGGGTGTGTTGGCCCATGCTTGTGATCCAAAATACTTGGGAGGCTGAGAAGCCGGGCATGATGGTGAATGCTTGTAATCCCAGCATTTAGAAGGCTGACACAGGAGGATCACGGGTTCAAGGCCAGCCTCAGCAACTTAGTGAGACCCTGTTTCAAATAAAAAATTAAAAGAGGTGAGGTGAAACTCAGAGGTAGGATGTCCTTGGGTTCAATCCCTAGTACCAAAAAATAAAGCCAGTGACATCTATATTTCAGCATCTTGCTGCCTTTCTATTCTTTTTTTTTTTTTTTTTTTGGTGGTACTGGGGATGGAGCCCAGGGACCTTCTACCTCCGGGCTACACTCCTAGACCTATTTTATATTTTTTTTATTTGGAAACAGGGTCTCTTAAGCCAGCGAAGGCTGGCTTCCAACCTGCGCGATCCTCCTGTTTCAGCCTCCCAAGCGCGGGGATTACAAGCGTGCGCCACCATGCCTGGCTTGCCTTTCTCTTCTTTTCTTCTGGTCAAGAATGTACGCATTAAGTTTCCAATGCTTACTGAGTTGCTTTCTGGTGGGTCTTGTTCTCATAGCCCAACATCAGATAATTCCGGATTACAGCATAATAGAAAAGGAGAATTTTGCCTGTAAAGGCAAACTCAATATAGCCACTTATTTTCTAGCTACATAGTTAATAGTAATATTTTAGAGATTTAATCATTTAATGGTTGTTTTAAGTCATAGCTGGACAGAGTGGTACACACTTATACTCTCAGTATTTGGTAGGCTGAGGCAGGAGATACACCCCCAGCCCTACTTTATTTTTATTTTGAAACAGGGTCTCTGTAGGTTGCTGAGTGTCTTGTTACTTGCTGAGGTTGTCCTCAAACCTGCGGTCCTCCTATCTCAGCCTCCAAAATACTGGGATTATAAGCATGTGCCACCACACCCAACTAACACAAAGTATTTTCTAAGACAAATTCTTCTTTGTGTAGTAACAGATGTGCCTATGATCATGCATATGTTACTGGCTTAAATTACCACAGAAACAACACAAAGCAGAGCCAGGACTAGAGATATGCTATATTAACGCCCTAATCAAACACACATTCTGTTTTTTTCCCGCAGTACGCCATGGAACCGAATTATCTGCACATCTGGCCTAGAAATACCTTTATGATGATTGCTCTTCCTAACACGGTAGTATAGAGTTTCCTATTAACTAGAATTTTGCCTCTATAATTAATGTTTTTCATTACTTACTTTGGTACTTCACATATGTCTACCTAATTGCTATCTCCATTGAACGGTTATATATTTGTGATTATTTATTCATATTTGTGATTACCCACTTAGTGATTGCGTATTCGTAACCGTAGATTACTAAGAAAAAATGTGGAAAGGAAGGAAGTCCAATTGTTTACTTTGGAAGGGATAGTTAACTTACTTGAATGGATAACTGAAGTTTTGGGGTGAGGGAGTGTGAACAAATAAATTCAATTTGGAAGGAAATGCTTCCAATTAAACCAAAGAGATCTGAGGTGATATATTAAGACGTATCCGCTGGATGTGGTGGCGCATGCCTGTAATCCTAGTACTTGGGAGGCTGAGACAGGAGGGTCACAGGTTCAAGGCTAATCCCAGCAATTTAGCAAGACCCTGTTTCAAAATAGAAAAATAAAAAGTGCTGGGGGTTTAGCTTGGAGGTACAGCACACCTAGGTTCTCTCTCCAGTGTCCCCACCACCACCACCACCAAAAAAAAAAAAAAAAGCTCCAACCTTTAAGGTCTGTAGGACACATTGGCACATTGACATTATCAACAAAGAGCATGGCTTTTCTTCTTCTTCTTCTTCTTCTTTTTTTTTTTTTTTTTTGGTCTCTTTTTGGAACCAGGGATCGAACCCAGAGTGCCGCACCTACAAAGCAGGCACTTGGCCACTGAGCTAAATCCCGGCGCAGAGCATGGCTTTTCTTTCTTTGGACCCTGGGGACTTTCGCCCTGTCCTGGGTACTGTGCCTTTTTGATAATGTCTTAAAAGGAAGAAAAAGAAAAGACATCAAATAAAGCAACCTATTAGGAACTTGAGAAGGGCAGCGTTTGCTTGGTAGACAGGGAAGTCTGCTGGGTAGAGATTTTTTTCTAATGAGGAGGAAGCTGGGAATGCCCCGGGCTTCGCAGAAGCTTCCTTTCAGGGTGAGAGGGCCAGGTGACGGTGCCTTCCATTTTGCTGGGCCACGGCCTCCAGCAGTGGCTTGGGCCCTGCGAGGGCCCTGTGACGTGGGGGCTGGCTCAGAGCCGGCCACCCCAGCCCGCCCGACCCCATGCTGTTTCTCTCTCACAGAACAAATCCTTCACCTGCACGTTGTTCATGCCCTTCGAAGAGTTCCAGAAACTACTCACCAGTCAGGATGTACTGGCCTTCTTCCAGAAGTACTTCCCCGATTCCATCCCTCTCATCGGAGAGTAAGTTTCAAGGTGTTCAGTGGTGCTTTGGGCTCCATCATTTCAGTTATTCCAAATTCAAGATAAAGTTATGCAACTTACTTCAGTTTTGATTAACCATGGGGATCATGAGGTAACCTGGGCAGAAATCTACATTAGAGGGAAAGTCCAAGTGGTTGACCTGCTGTGAGCAAGAATGCTGAGGAAGCTCAGGCCACGGCGGGTTTCTTTTGGAAAGATGGGCCACCAGCTTCCCAGACGTCTACATACTGGGCAGCACAATGCTGCAGAAGAATGTCTTAGTCCCCTTGGGTTACGGTAACAAAAATCTCATAGCTGGGCGGTAGAAGGGTTTCCAGGAACCCCAGTACCACACACACAAAAAAATCTCATAAACTGGGAGGATTAAAAATGACAGAAATTTATTTCTCACATTTGTGGAGGCCTAGGAAGTCCAAAGTCAAGGTGTCAGCAGATTTAGCCCTGGGGAGAGCTGCTTCCTAGTTCATAGAAGTCACCTTCTCAGGCTGGGCGTGGTGGCGCACGCTTGTAATCCCCGCGCTTGGGAGGCTGAGACAGGAGGATCACACAGGTCACAGGTTTGAAGCCAGCCTCGGCTACTTAGTGAGGCTCTCAGCAATTTAGTGAGACCCTGTTTCCAAATAAAATATAAAATAGGGCTGGGAGTATAGCCTGGAGGTAGAAAAGCCCCTGGGTTCCAACCCCCACCCCAATACCACACACACAAAAAAGAAGACATCTCTGTGAGCTCACACGGTGGGAGGCGTCTCTTGTGAGAGCGTTAATCCCATATCTGATCACCTCTCAGGCCCACACCAAAACTGTCACACTGATGACAGGGATTTCAACATATGATTTTTTTTCGCATTACTTATTTATTTATTTTTTAAATTTTTTTATTGGTGCACTGGATTCATACATCATATTGGGATAAAAAAAACTTTTGTAGACATACATGCACACATCGCCCAGTTAGCCCCTACCTGATCTCCACCCCTTTCCCTCCCCATCCCTCCTTCCCATGCTTGGCTTAGTGGTTGACATCTAGTATTATAGCAATTTATCCAAAATTAACAATGACAATCTCACATAACAGTTTCATTTGTCTGATACCAAGCTTTTGATGACTTAAAGATAACTTTTCAATATTTATTTTTGCTTTCTTTCTTACCAGAGAATACTTTTTTCTTTTTCTTTTTTAGGTGAAACTATCATACATTTATTTATTTATATTTCAGAAAAAAAATCTATCCTAATATGGAATATGGACTCTAGATATCCAAAACAATCTCGAAAAAGAACAAAGCTAGAAGATGTATATTTTCTGATTTCAAACATTATAAAGCTACATAATTGAAACAGTGTAGTACTGTTCTAAAGGCCGATATATAATAACAGGCCGATATATAAACCATTGGAGTTAAATAAAAGCCTAGAGATAAATTCTTCCCTATATTGTCAAGTTATTTTTGACAAGGTTTCCACGAACATTTGGTGGAGGAAATACTAATCTTTTAACTAAATATTGTTGAAAAATAATAATTACATGAAAAAGAATAAAACTGGACCCTTACCTAACACATATACAAATATTAACTCAAAATAGATAAAAGACTTAAATATAAATCTTAAGACTATAAACTTTTAGAAGAAAATCTGGGTCATAAAACCACACAACACTGAAATTGGCAGTAATTTCTTGGATATGATTTCAATGGCACAGGCAACAGAAGGGTAAACAAACTCCCTAAAAAATAAAAAAAATTGTATATCCAAAGACAATGTAAACAAAGTTAAAAGTTACTGATAGAATGGGATAAAATATTTCCAAATGCTATATCTGAAGGTATATTAATATTCCAACTAGAAATCCTAAAAATTAACAACAATAAAAGCAAACAATACAATTTAGGGGTAGGTATAAGACTAACATAAATAATGAATCTCCACAGATAACCAGTCTTAGTTGTCTGCTGGATGGAAAATCTTGTTTCTCTGGTTCTGGTGTATGTTACCTATTTCTTCTTTGTAGTTAATCTCTTTGAGTATTTTCTCTAGCTCTGGTTTTGAAGACAAAAATTCCTTCAGTTTCTGTTTGTCATGGAAGCTTCTTATTTCCCCATCTAATTTGATAGAAAGTTTTGCTGGGTAGGAAATTTTTGGCTGGAAGTTGTTTTCTTTCAGAGTTTGGAATATGTTACTCCAAGCCCTCCTGGCTTTCGTGACTTGGTTTGGGAAGTCTGGAGTGATTCTAATTGGTTTGCCTCTGAATGTCACTTGGCCCTTTGTTTTTGTTGCCTTTAAGATTCTCTGTTTGGCTTCCACATTGGTCATTCTGATAATTATGTGGCGTGGGGATCCTCTTTTCTGATCCTGTCTAAAGGGAGTTTTAAAAGTTTCCTGGACCTGTGTATCGACCTCTTGCTCTATGTTTGGAAAATTTTCTGCTATTACTTCCTTGGAGAGATTGTTGGTCCCTTTGGTTTCACCTTCTTTTCCCTCCTCTATTCCAATTATTCTTAGGTTAGCTCTCTTCAAATGGGCTCATATTTCTTCAATGTCAGATTTCTGCTGTTGGATTTTTTTTTTCTAGATTAGAAACTATGCGTTCATTTTTGGAGTGATCATCTTCTAGGAGCGAGATTCTATTCTCCATGTGGTCTAATTGGTTGTTTATACTTTGAATTGAGGCCTTTACTTCATTGATTGCATCCTTTATCTCTTTTTGGTTCTCTCTGAATTCTTTTTGAAACACCTCTATTATTTCTACAGTTATTTTCCTGATTTGATCTTCTAGAAATCTCTGAATCTGTTTTGTCAGGTTCTGATGTTGTGGTGTTGTGGCCATTCATTGCTCCATTGTTATTCCTCTTTCCCATGATTTCTGAAGTTTGTTCCTTCTCTGGGTTCTTCCCTAGGTCACTACAACTTCACTTAAGGTGCTCTGGATCTCAAGTCTGTGGTATCTCAGTCACCACTACTCCTTTACTGGGTTGTATCGCAAAGTCTCAGATCCAGGGAGTCAATTGAGGCTATTTTATACCATGGGGTGGGGGGTGGCAGGTTGGGCGTTCTCCTGCTGGGAGTTGTGACTATGGTATGATATCTCTGCCACCACCACTCCCCCACTGGGTCATGTCCCTGGGAGTGCAGTCTGGGATTTCTCCTCTAGGGGCCGCAATTTGACTCACTGTTGTTGAGTGTGCTGATGGAGCTCTAGTGGACTCAGTGAATTTGCTGCTGCTGCCACTGGTGGCAATATGGCGCCACTGTTATGCCCTCAGCCGTGAGGCTGTTGTATTTCTTCTCTAGTTTTGAGCTCTGCTCTGAGTCCCTGCAGGGTGTGCTGAGCCCAGCCCCTGGGAGCTTTAGATGCTCCCTGTGCTGAGAAATCTGCCAAATTTCGCCCGGCTGATCCGCAGCTGCTCACCTCAGCTTGCTGTCCGCCCCTCCTCTCTGGAGCCTGCTGGGCTGTTGAGTGTGTTGGTCTGGTGCCGTCTGGTGAGCTCGCGGCTGCCGTCGGCAGTAAGGCACTACTGCTGCATCCTCGGGCGTGAGGCCGGCTATCTCCTCTCTGGCTCTGAGGTCCGTTCTGAGTCCCCATCGTCTCTGGGGACTGGTGCTGCAAGGGAAGATGGCGCCCATGCCACTCCACACCGTGGCTTCGGCCGCAGCACTATGGTCTGGTTTCTTTCTGGTGTCTCGTTTTTCCAGCCCTCTTTTTCTCTGTCCCTTGTATTTACATTCTTTGTTTCTCTGCTGATGGTGTTTTCTGGCTATGAAAGGCTCTGATTTTGTGGTAATAGAGATTGGTTGTTAGCGGGGCTCGTAAGCCCTGCTTTTCTCCGTCGCCATCTTCCCGGAAGTCCAACATATGAATTTTATAGGCACATATACATTCAGGCTACAGTAGAAGAGAATTTTATTTTATTTTTTTGTTCCTGGAACTAAATCCAGAGGCATTCTACCTCTGAGCTATACCCAAACCCTAATTATGTATGTATGTGTTTGTGTATGTATGTATATATGTGGGATTGATTATTTTTTTTTTTTTTTTGCGGGTCTGGGGATGGAACCCAGGGGCATTTGACCTCCGAGCTATACCCCCTGCCCAATTTTTTATTCTATATTTTGAAACAGGGTCTCACTGAGTTGCAGAGGGCCTCACTAAGTAGCTAAGGCTGTCCACAAACCACGATCCTCCGGTCTCAGTCTCCCAAATGCTGGGATTACAAGCATGCACCACCACGCCCGGCTATATGTGGGATTGAACCTAGGAGCATTATAGCTCTAAGCTCCAGCCCCAGTGAATTTTATTTTTTATTTTTATTTTTTGCAGTACTTGGGATCGAACCCAGGGACATTCTCCAAGCTACATCCATAGCCATATATTTTATTCTTTATTTTGAAACAGAACCTAAGTAGCTGAGGCTGGCCGAGAACCTGTGATTCTCCTGTCTCAGCCTCCCAAGTACTGGGATAACTAGCATCCTTGTAGTTTTCAGTAAACTCCTCTAGTGATAATGCTGTAGCACTTGCCAGCCCATCTCACATGCACCCTCCACTTGCCTTCTGCAGGCAGGCCCTGGGGCGGGACTTCTTTCTGCTGCCCGCCCAGCCCATGATCTCCGTCAAGTGCTCCTCTTACCATTTCGAGTCACGCTGTGTGCTGCTGGGCGACGCTGCCCACGCTATCGTGCCATTTTTTGGGCAAGGAATGAACGCGGTGAGTCCTTTTTCCCCAGGTAAGTTCCGGTCAGTGCTGACCAAGAGATCTTACATGAAAGATAAGCCAAAGGCTATCCCCAGAAGACCCCCAAGAACACAGTCAACTCAGCCGGCATGCCAGTTACTGAACTACATTGATAGCAAACTCTAGTCAAGATGTGCATTATTAGATCCTATAATCCAATGTAGAAACAAAAAGCATAAAGCTTAATACAGGATTCTTTTCAGTTGAAAAATTTTCCATAAGCTAGAAATTTGGATAATTGGTTTTCAGCAATTGAAGACTTCATTTCTCTTTCCTTTCATTTCTTCCCTTCCTTCCTTTTTCTCTCTTTTTCTTTTTTGTTTCCTTGGGGGTGGGGGGTACTGGAGATGGATCCCAAGGGAATTCTACCTCTGAGCTACACCCCCAGTCTTTTCTCATTTTAAAACGGGTTCTTGTTGAGTTTGGTCTGACCTTGAACCTGAGATCCTCTTTCTCAGCCCCTCAAATACTGGGATCACATATGTGCGCCACCGTGCACAGCTGAAGACTTAATTTTTAAAATAATGTTTGCTTAGAAATTATGCATAGTAAATGATATTAGCAGCCGGGCGTGGTGGCGCATGCTTGTAATCCCAGCATTCGGGAGGCTGAAACTGGAGGATCCTGGTTCGCGGACAGCCTCAGCTACTTAGTGAGGCCCTCTGCAACTCAGTGAGACACGGTTTCAAAATAAAGAATAAAAAATAGGGCAGGGGCCATAGCTCGGAGGTCAAATGCCCCTTCGTTTCATCCCCAGACCCGCAAAAAAAAAAAAAAAGTAAATGATATTAGCCTCAAAGACAGAAAATATCCCAAATTATCTATTTCTTCTCCACTTTTTTCCCCCCCAAAGGAAAGGGATACGTGATTCACAGGGTTAAATAAAACTGTGGAGAAGAGTAGATGTTGGTCATACTGCCTTCATGGACATTGCACTATTCTGGCTAGGAGGAAGTTTCAGGAAAAAATAGTTCTTAAATACTGAATGCTAATTTAAAAAATCCTGAACTAATGTCCTGTGTATGTGCACAACTCACATGCTAATAAATTGGTAATCATTACTCATATCTTGTTTCGGAGATTTAATTATATTCCAAGTAAAAAATAATTGATGAATTCATCATATTTTCTGCAAGCAATGGTAAATATTTTGTTTTGTAAAAACACAAGGAGAAATCAAACGTAGGGTGATGGATGAGTATCCAAGATCCAGTTTTAGAATAGGTCAAATCTCAGCTCTGGGATTTACTTCAGTGTGTCATTTACAACTTACTTCCTTTATGTTTACTTTCTCATCTGTAAAACTGGAATTTAATAATAACTACTCAGAAGTTTGGATCAAGTTAATGATTTTTTTTAATAATTTAAAGTTGTCTTCTAGCCAAGCATGGTGGCTCACGCTTGTAATCCCAGTATTTGGGAGGCTGATACAGGAGCATTGAAGTTCAGTGACAGCCTCAGCTACTTAATGAAGCCCTTTGCAACTCAGTGAGACCCTGTTTCAAAATAAAAAAATAAACCGGGCGTGATGGCCCACACTTGTAATCCCTGTGCTTGAGAGGTGGAGACAGGAGGATTGCACAGGTTCGAAGCCAGCCTCTCTGGTGTAAGAGACCCTGTTTCCAAATAAAATATAAAATAGGTCTGAGAGTGTAACCTGGAGGTAGAAGGGTTCCATCCCCAGTACCACCAAAAATAAAAATAAATAAATAAATAAATAAATAAATATAAAAGAATAAAAAATAGGGCTTAGGGTGTAGCTCAGAGATAGAATGCCCCTAGGTTCCATCCCCAGTACCACACAAAAATAAATAAATAAATAAAATAAGATAAATAAGATAAATTAAGTTATCTTCTCAGCCTCATATAATTATATCTTATTTCTATAGTCCAATAGTATTGAGTCTATGTACTATAATTAATTTGACAACTAAATTTACTTGCTTAGATGTAATCTCTACAACTGATAAGAGAAACATGATTTTAAATATTTTATACTGCCTCTAAAACTATAATTTGAATTTCTAAAAAACAGGAATAGTTTTTGACATTTTTATTCTCCACTGTGTTTGGAATACTAACTTTGTGGACGTCTTAAACATAGGAGCTTGCTTTAATCTTGATTTGTGGAGCTAAGTTAGTTTTATTCTATCATTAAGTTGTCCTAAATGTGACTCTTGAAGAGTTGAATAGTTTCAATATTAAATTCTAAAACTCTCAGTAGAGCAATATAATTATTTGTTCTTTCCAAAGAAATCTTGGAATCCATCAATATTGTAATAGTATAATTAAAAATTTAGGTCATCTTCAAAATTGTTATATCGAATAGGAATGAGAGTTGGGCAAAGACGCCACCGTCAGACTTGGACTTGATGGTATTTTATGAGCATAATTTGATGCCGGACAATTCCTGTGCCGCACATTGGTTGAAGACAAACAGCTCATGCTTTGCACTCACTGGTGGAAGTGCCATTCAAAGATAAGAAGTGTTATTACTTCCGGTTTTTTATTTTCCTCGAGTTTTTTTATTTTACTTTGTTTTGTTTTAGGGCTTTGAAGACTGCTTGGTATTTGATGAGTTAATGGATAAATTCAATAATGATCTTAGTAAGTAAAATTTGGACATGGCCTAGCCCAAATGGTTAATATCAACCTATTTTGGAGTCTGGGGATCACAAAGTCACGCTGTCCATTCCCTGTTCAGGATCATAAAACTTCCTATTAATGCACCACTGTTACCCATGTCAGACAATGAGCTTCCAGAGAGGGAAACTGTGTTTTGTTTTTTTAATTTCCATTATCTTAACAAATACTGGAAATAATTAGCCTATAAAAAGAAAAGGTTTCCTTTGGCCTGTAGATCTGACACTAGGCCCCACCTCTTAAAGGTCCTGCCACTTCCCAGTACACTTTCCAGGCAGCAAGGATTTACCGCCTGGACCTTTGAAGAACATTCACAATCGAAACTGAAACAAGGCCCATGCAAAGATAAAAGTTGAGAAAACCAAGCTTGGCAAGTGGCTGCTTCTCTGGCCCACCTGGGTGGCACCCTGACTGTCTCCCTGTCGCAACTGGACATGAGCAGTGCAGCGCTTCCGTGTGGGGCCCATCAGAGGTGGCATCTGGTGTTTCTGTTTGCTTTTGGATTAACTGGTTCAGCCAATGTATTAATGTTTCTAATACTGAGGCTCTGTGTTTTTATATGTAATTATGGAATTCAATATATACGTATATGCAAACACTATAAATGCTCATGTATAGTATGTGTACATATATGTGGTATTTAAATATGCATACACATATGTGTATATCCATGTGGAAGTGGACATAATAGCCTCAGGACTGGACAACCTTCTTTTGCTTCCCAGCATTTTATGTTCTCAAAGGTTATTTCTAAATTTAAACCTGTTTCAGGTAAAGGATAGACTACAAAACTAGCCTGGAAAGTATATCCAGATTCAAGTATTAACTCATCAACTTCTTTGCTGTGTGATCTTCAGCAAATCACTTAATCTTTCTAAAGCCTTCATTTTTTAAATATAATACTAATTCAGAGAGTTGTGAAGATTAAATAATTATATTAAATGTCTAGAAGAAAAAAGAAAAAGAAAACCTGTCATAAAGTAAGCTCACAGTCAATGAATGTTCTTTATAGTGTTACAGGAAGTCATGAGATGCTATGCCTGGATCTAAAGGGGTTGTAGGGCTCCTGGGAGTCATCTCTTCCTCCTGCTGCTCCTTCTCCTCCTCACAGTCTTCCTTTCCTGCTCATGTGGATGCTCAGGATCCAGGGGCATTTGATTCACTTCTTCTTGGTGATTGGTTTGCGTGGAGTGGTAAAGGTGGAGGAGAGTTCATGTATCAGAACATGCTGACTATGTTGGTTTTGAGCAGTAGAGAAGAAAGATAAAACAACAATCATAATTAACACTATTGAACACTTAACACAAGTTGGGCATCTTGGGGTGTGTGTGTGTGTGTGTGTGTGTGTGTGTGTGTGTGTGTACACATACACATGCACTATTAGGGACTGAACCCAGGGACATTCAACATCTGAACTATACCCCAGGCCTTTTTGTTTTACTTTGAAACAGGGTCTTGATATGTTACCGATCACTGTCATCTTGCTATTTTTAAATGCATTATCTCATTTTATCTTCACAAAAAGAGACATAAATACTAGTCTTGTCACCATTTTATAAAGTTAGAAATAGTTAAGTTTCTCAATTTATGCAGCTAGGAAATGGTGGGCCTGGGGCCTGGGCATAGGTTTCGAGACTTTGGAAACGGCATCTCCAGCAACCAGAGGTGGTGAGCTGCATGAAAGTGGGATCGCCCACTCATTTGTTAAGTATTTATTCACTATTTTCTCTATGTTGGGTTAAGATTTTATATAGAGAGATATAGAGAAAATATAGAGGCTGCCTTCTAGCTCACAGAATGAGGGTGAGCCAGTGTTTAAGCTAATAAAGTGTGTTAGGAATAGTGAAACAAGTATGCACAGGGATTAAGCATAAAAAAGAAAGTTACAAGTTCTAAGTGGGGCTGAAGGTCATTTATAGTCATTTATATGAACTGTTTGCTCTTTGTGAAATAATAAATGTAATAATTTTATCAATCAAGAAGATCTCTCAGGTGTGTGTGGTGGTGCATGTCTGTAGTCCCAATACTTGGGAGACGGAGACAGGAGGATCACAGGTTTGAGGCCAACCTCAGCAACTTAACAACTCTCAGTAACCTAGTGAGCCCCTATTTCAAAACAAAAAATAAAAAGGGCTGGGGGGAGCATATAACCTAGAGGCATAATGCCCTTGGGTGCAATCCTTAGTAACACACACACACACACACACACACACACACACACACAAAGATGCATAATACATACTCATTTCATTGTGAGTTTTATTTAATAACAACTAAAAATACTCTATGAATATTGTTCAATAATACCAGAAAGTCGGTTGTACAGAATGGCTATCCATAGTTTTAAGAGATTACAGAATATTGGTAGTGAATATACTGTTTTATTTAACCTAGATAAAGTCTGGCATATTTTTTATAGACTGTTTGAAAACATGTATTATTTAACTTGGTTTCCAGGTATGTGTCTTCCTGAATTCTCAAGATTTAGAATCCCAGATGACCATGCGATTTCAGACCTATCTATGTACAATTACATAGAGGTGAGCGAGGTTTGGCTCCATCCACACAATGGTACACTGATAGACTAGCAATATTTTCTTTTTCTTTGATCCAGCCCCATCTACTGCACACTGCCTAAGTAAGAAGAGCTACAGACAAGAACGCACAGCATTCCTTAGGCGTGGGTGGACTGTGACTTTGTAGCCAATGGCAATGACCCACACACATCATTTCCACCTGTACTCAGGGACGTTCAGAGGTAACAGAGATAACAAAATCTCTAGTGATTCATAGGCTCAAACGTAGCACATTAGGAGAGTTAGTAATATTCATCTTTAATGAAAAAATAATTTGGAGACATGTTAATTACAAAACCTAAGAAATGTCAAATGACTTTCCATCCTCAACATTAAAACCTGCATATTTAGAGTAGCACTGAATATCCTTTGGAAACTTGTTTACTAAATAAAATGTTACAATGCCCAAGAAATTCCTAGCTAGAAAGATGAGTACTTTGAAAAAAATACACTACACATTAGTTCCATTTTGAGTCAGCCACATGAAAAGCTTACAACAAATAGTTTTTATTATAGTTTTAGGATAACAGCAAATTACAAGATAAATTTAAGGAAGAAAATGACTGTTTTTCATCTCTCCTGAAGAAAAAGAGAAATACAGGGGCTTTGATCTGAGTAGAATTGCATCATATGTGGAAAAGAAATAATGGAAGACTTTATTGATGTATCTTTCCTGAGTTTTTTTTTTTAAAGGATAGATAGCTACAACATATATTCGTCCTTTATAAAAACTAATAGGTCCAAATAACATAACTTTAAATAATCCCTGTTACTATCGATATTACCAACCAACCAACCAATCAAGAAGCAACAGAATTTGGTCAAATCTTTGAGTTGACAGATTACCCACAGATTTGGTTGAACCAATTTTTTTTTTCTGAAATAAAGCTTTTATACTGATCCCTGAGCAAATCAGAATTTTCTAATAAGCTTTATCTCATTACTGTACACTTTCAAGATAATACCTTGCAATATTGAAATTGCTTTTCTGTTTTATTTTTTATTATATTTTTATTAATTTTATTTATAATATTTTTATTATCTTTTATTATATTTTTATTAATTGCATTGCAATTATACATCATAGTGAAGTTGAATATGATCAAAAATACATGTACATACTCTTGGTGTATTTCCTCCGAGATCCTGCCCTCTCTCCCCTCCTTCCTCCCCACATGTGTCAATCTGCCTGGTAGTGAAATCTTCATATATTGCTATGGTATTACTCCAACTGTTTCTTTCCTCAGTTTTCCCTCTTCCTTTCTCTAACTTCCTTCCCCAGTCCCCTATCATTACTCTTCAGGTTCTTTCTCTACATTGTTTAAAGACCTTTACCTTTTTTGTTTTCTCTCCAGCTTCAGCATATGAGAAAAAACCCTACAACCCTGTCTCTCTGAGACTGGCTGATTTTACTCAGCATAATATTCTCTAGTTCTATCCATTTTTCTGCAAATAATATAATTTTGATCTTTTTGTTTGTTTCTTATACTTTTATTGGTGTATTGTAATTATACATCACAGTGAGATTCGAAGTGGTACATTCATACGTGCACACAACACTGGGTGTTTCCCATGTACATATTTTAAAATTAGTGTATGTGCTACCGAGGTGAGCAGTTTCTCTTTATGGCTGAGCAATATTTGATAATGTGCATAAAGCCTATTTTCTTTATCCATTCCTCTGTTGAGGGACACCTAGGTTGGTTCCATCACTTGGCTATTGTGAATTGTGCTGCTATAACATGGGTATGTATGTATCATTATAATGTTCTGATTTTAATTCTTATGAGAGGATGCTGAGGAGTCATAGAGCTGGGTTGTATGGAGTTTCCACTCCTAGTCTTTAGAGGAACCTCCATATTGATCTCCTTAGTGGTCGTACTATTCTATAATCCCACCAACAGTGTGTAAAAATTTTATGAAAATAGAAACTTGTTTGACGGCCTTGTGTCCAGCATTAAGGTGAGTGAGAATGAGAAGTGACACGTAGTAGTGAGGAATAGAGCTCTTCTGCTCAAGGTATTTGTTAAAGACTCTTATCGTTGCAGATGCGAGCACACGTCAATTCCAGGTGGTTCATTTTTCAGAAGAACATCGAGAGAGTCCTTCATGCCCTTATGCCATCTACCTTTATCCCTCTCTATACCATGGTGAGTCCTGGATTTAAGATTTTGTTCTCATCTTAAACCACTGTTAGCCATTAAAGAAGACACATGAATACTTTTGAACTTCTCCACAGGTCACCTTTTCCAGAATAAGATATCACGAGGCAGTGTTGCGCTGGCATTGGCAAAAGAAGGTGGGAACGAATTATGCTATTAAAACATTTTTTAAATGCCTGTAACCCCAGTAGTTGGGAGCCTGGGACAGGAGGATTGCAGATTTGAGGCTAGCCTTAGCCAATTAGAGAGAACCTGTTTTAAATAAAACATAAAAGAAGGGGCTGGGTGTGTAGCTGAAAAGTAGAATGTTCCTGGCTTCAATCCCCAGTGCAAAGAACAACAAACAAACAAAAAAACAGAACAAAACAAAACAAAAAGAGAGGAAACTGTAACTTCCTTTGGAGTGTAAGAATGAAGTTATTTCCCAATTTAATCTCTGGACAAGAGACATGAGAGTTCTTGCTGTCCTGACAGGTGATAAGCAAAGGACTCACTGTCTTTGGGTCACTGGCAGCCATTGGAAGCACTTACCTGCTCCTGCACTACACCACACTGAACCCTCTGGACTACCTGAGAAGACCTTGGAGCTGGAACCGTTTGCTTCCAGACCGTGGGGCACATCTCCCTGCACACTTCGTGGAGTCACTGGAACAAAGTCCCTATTTTATTAGCCAGTGACATAGAGGTTCTGAGGTAGCAAATGTTTCTCTTAAAGATAAAAAACATGGCATATAATGAAATTCAATGTAGAATTGTCTTTTTTTAAACTTTACTATAAGATCCCTCGTGTCCACAAATGTTATTTTGGGCTTGGCGGTATGACATTTATCTGTTAGTGTGGCCAGAAAGGCCATACTGATTTTACCTTGCTGGCATAACTGGATTTTTTCTTAATACAAACTTTAGATCCTTTATTCCTTACTTTCCTTTTCTTTGTAAAACACATCTAGCTACAAGTCAGTGTCATAGTGTACCAGTCTAAGGAAATGGCCTAAAAATATTTTTTAAAAAGTTTTGGTATTAATATATCAAATATTATTTATCAAAAGTGGAGTTCAAAAATGAAAAAGAAAAGCTGTTAGGACCTGGTTACTACCAGGCACTCAGATAGCTGTTATAATGCAAAATACCCTCACCAAAAGTAACTAGCAAGTGGATGGAGGAGTTGGAACCTAGGACCTTCACATTCTAAAAACAGGTTTGCGTAATAAATGACATCTAGCAAAAAGCTAAGAATTCCCCAAGAGTGCAGGAGGAGGGTACCAGCCTTTGTGAAAGGAGAGCAGATACCACGTGGCCCCTGACCTTGTGGATCATTCTGGTCCTAACAAACAAACCTAGGCTTACACCTACAGTATGGCAGGAAGATTTTTCAAGGGCCAGAAATCCCCATAATCATGACAAAAGGGACCTGCATGGAGTTAAGGGGTGGACTTACACCTAGGCCAAAGGATTACCTGATAGAGCAAGATGGAAGGCTATGTACCTGTAAAAACTGTTTTGTATTTAGAACTCCGGTGACTTCTTTTCAGGTCACCCCCCTATACTATCTCAGGTCAGGGATAGTATCGGGCTGTATTAAACTATGTTATATCTTTCCATCTTTGTTATAATAAACTCATTTAAGCTTTCAGCAAGTTTGGACTAGTGTTTTATCTACACCTAGTTCAGAACAAGAAACTGTGATTACATCTCTCTCTCACTGTAACTGGAACAGTTTCCAGGAGCCCAACAGGGTCCCCAGAAAAGTTCCCCCAACCGTAACACATAGTATACTTTTTTTTTCCCCTTTTTTTGGTGGCTACCCTCTCTGTCTTTTGGTCTATTCTATCAAATTCAGGCACAGAGAAAAATAGAAATTTAGGGGAGTGTTGGCAGGCTCAGCAGATGGGCCATTTCCCGTCTGAGAGACAGAGTAGAAATAAAAGCATCCTTTTAGTTTTCTCACTGTGTGACTTGTCCCAGAGTGTCCTCTGCATTACCTGGCACCCTTTTTATGCATGGCCATAAACAGGGTGCAAGTACTGGGATTATCCATGCTTACCAGCATGACAAAGAGCTGACGCCTAGTTATGACTGCCAGATACATATGTGACATATCTGTAGTAGAGTCAGTGAGCCAGGAGACCAAACCCTGACGACTGTGGACCTGACTGCACCTGGCAAACACAGCACATGTTGCTGCCTGTGTCCTCCCTTGTTGCCAAAGGGAAGTATATGTAGTCTAATTGTGTTTAGTTTTTCTTAGGATGATGACCAGTAAGGAAATGAAATTCAGGATGTCTAGCATCTGCAACTTTATCAGCTAAAGATTGTTAAGGAGTGTTTAATTGACCTGATCCTTATTTTTTCAATTTTTAGGGTGTTCAGGTAAAAGTATACATAGTTATTTTTTAATCAAAGCAATGTACGCAAAGTTACACATTAACCTGAACCCTGATTTCCAGCAACCTTTGTTGTCTTTCAATAAAGACCCAAAAACAAAGCCATTTCGCAACAGTGGTTTTTGTTATACCGGCAATTTAGAATCTTATTTAATTATACAAAAAATATTATTTTAGAACCTAAGAAGCCAAGAACATTTTAAAGCATTAGTTACATTTTGCATTTACCAATTTAATAATTAAATTATAGATTACCCCCTGAAAATTAAGATGTCAGATAAACATCATTAAGTGTCTTTATTTATTTATTTTGTGGTACTGGGAGTGGAACCCAGGGGCTTTCTACCTCCAGGCTATACACCCAGACCTATTTTTATACTTTATTTGGAAACAGGGTCTCATTAAGTTGCTGAGAGCCTCTCTAGGTAGCTGAGGCTGTCTTTGAAGCTGTGCGATCCTCCTGTCTCAGCCTCCCAAGTGCTGGGATTGCACGCATGCACCACCATGTCTGGCCCTCATTAGTGTCTTAAAAGATTTTTTCTGACAAAGAAAAACCTTTATCATTCTAAAGAGAAAAAAATAATCTTGATTGACTATTTACCTAGGGAAAAAGGGATGTATTAATAATTTTAGGACATTTTTATTTTATTGGCATGAACAAATCTTAAATTTACTCAATTGTTAGATTGATTTAAGTCATATAAATTCAGAGGCATTTGATTTTATGCTTTTTAAAAATTTTATGAGCACTCACTTTATTAATATGCTAATTTGTAGTAGCATATAGACAGACACATTACATACAGAACATAACAAACAACATATAGACACTAAACAGAAAATTGAAGCCGGGCGTGGTGGTGCAAGCTTGTAGTCACAGCACTTGGGAGGCTGAGAAAGGAGGATTGCACAGGTTTGAAACCAGCCTCAGCTATTTAGTGAGGCTCTCAGCAACTTAGAGAAACCCTGTTTCCAAGTAAAATATAAAGTAGGTCTGGAAGTGTAGCCCAGGGGTAGAAAGCCCCTGGGTTCCATTCTTAGCACCGCAAAAAATTAAAACATTAAAAAAATAAAGCAAAGAAAATTGATACTTCAATAGCTGCTGAATAAAGACAGCAGGAGAAAAAATTTAAAAAGATAAGCCTCTAGCTAGGCAAAACCAAAATAAATGAATCAGAGACAAAATAAAAATTAATCAAAACAGAAAATATATATGCACAAATCCAGGGGGACATTTTTAAACATCCATGAGCTAAAAAAACAAAAAGAGCTGTATTTCCTGTAATAAAAAGCCATATTTGTTGTAAACTTATATAAATTGTTACATAAGAAGATTTTGGGTTTTTTTCTTCTTATAATCTTCAAAATTGGCTTTTAGTATGTAAAAGAACCAATCACATTAGAAAATAGAATTATCTTTTTGTGTGTGTGGTACTGGGGATTGAACCCAGAGGCATTCTACATCTGAGCTATGGCCCCAGGCCTATTTTTTATTCTTTATTTTTTTGGTGGTACTGGGGTGGAACCCAGAGGCTTTCTAACTCCGGGCTATACTCCCAGAGCTTTTTTTATATTTTATTTGGAAACAGGGTCTCACTAAGTTGCTGAGAGCCTCACTAAGTAGCTGAGGCTGGCTTCGAACCTGTGCAATCCTCCTGTCTCAGTCTCCCAAGTGCAGGGATTACAAGCGTGTGCCACCACACCCGATTTATTCCTTATTTTTGAAACAGGTTCTCACTAAGTTGCAAAGGGCCTCACTAAGTAGCTGAGGCTTTCTGTGAACCGTGATCCTCCGGTCTCCCAAATGTTGGGATTACAAGTATGTACCACCATGCTCAGCTGAAAATAGAATTATCTTACAGGTTTTTATAAGAAACACTTAAACATAAGCATCTTTTGTGAGCTTGATCTGCAGCATCAGAGGCCTAGGTATGAGCTGTTAACAGTCATCAAGGCAAAAGGGGCTGCTTGACTCTTCCAGTGTCTTCCAGGTTCAGAGGCAGACACCTCCCTTCTCATGCATATTAAATATAGTTTGGTGGAGATCGCTTGTTCTCCTTTCAACCACACTACCTGGGGCAGAGGCTTAACCCCACCCTCATAACCAGAAGCTGCCAATAGAGCCTTTCCTAAATTTTTAGATCCCCTGTGAACCAGGCAGCTCAGTTCTGACTAGTTCTTTATGTTTTCTGAGCTTAGGCTACAGGGTCTTTTTATATGTAAATTAGGCTGTTAGAATAGCTTTCTTCACTAAAGCTTGGGGCTCAGGGGTTCCCATTGCCTGAACTACCCCCGTTGTGATTGCATCTGCAAGCTGCCTACAAAGAAAACTGCAGGGGGCACGCCAGCCAGGGCGGGTCGGTCGCGGGACTCTGGGCCCCTGGCCGAAATGCGCTTAGCACGCCAGACCCCTGGAGAAACCGGGCCCAGTAAGACGCTGGGTTCCGGAAAGGGGTCGAGCGCGGGGCACGCCAGCCGGGGCCCAGGTGGGCCAAAATGCGCTTAACACGCCAGACCCCTGGAGAAACCGGGCTCAGTACCCTGGGTTCCGGGCAGGGGTCGTGCGGAGCAGGCCAGCCGGGGCCGGGTCACAGGACCCTGGGCCCCAGGCGGAGTAGTGTGGATCACTCTGGACCCATGGGGAAACCGACCGGGTTACAGTGCTACTGAGTGAGTGCCTGATCCCACTACCTCCTCAAACCACATATACTGTCTTCTCTTATTAAAAAAAAAAAAAAAAGGAACAGAAAAAGAAAAAGAAAAATATCGGAGAGGAGATAAGAAAGCTGTTATGGATGCCAGGACACTGGAGATGCAGACAAAACTTATTTAAATGCACTGGAATTTATGGAAAAATTCCCCGTGAAGGAGGACTGCTATTTCTCTATATTGTTAAGAATCACGGACATCACCTGTAAGGAGAGAGTTTAGCGGAGACCAAGGAGAAAGGCAGTGTTGAAAGAGATCTCCGCGATGGTGGTGGAGACTTGTATTCAGGAGAAGCAGAAACCGGATCCTACCAACCTTATTTTTTTGGAGAAATTACACCAAATGTCGAATGCTACCATCACGCATGCTTAGGAACACTGGACAACATTCAGAGTGGAAAAAGAGCCTGGGAAGGATTTGAAATGGTGGAGGCAGTGGCAATGGCAGTGGCCAGTACTCAGGGGAGGCAGACATCTGATACATTACAGCTGGAACATTTGAAATAATAACCACAGAGACAGTGATGAAAACCTGCTGAGGGGTTAGGCCGGTGCTGGGGTCAGCGAGGCCGGCATTGGAGCCTGCCATGAGGCAAGGTCGGTACTGGGGCCTCCAAGGACGGGACCGGAGACTGCTGAGGGGTTAGGCCGGTGCTGGGGCCAGTGAGGCTGGCATCGGAGCCTGCCATGAGGCAAGGCCGGTACTGGGGCCTCCGAGGCCAGGATAAGAGCCTGCTGAGGGGTAAGGCCGGTGCTGGGGTCAGCGAGGCTGACATCGGAGCCTGCCATTAGGCAAGGCCGGTACTGGGGCCCCCGAGGCCAGGATCAGAGCCTGCCAAGGGGTTAGGCCAGTGCTGGGGCCAGCGAGGCTGGCATCGGAACGTGCCGTGAGGCAAGGCCGGTACTGGGGCCTCCGAGGATGGGACCAGAGACTGCTGAGGGGTTAGGCCGGTGCTGGGGCCAGCGAGGCTGGCATCGGAGCCTGCCATTAGGCAAGGCTGGTACTGGGGCCCCCGAGGCCGGGATCAGAGCCTGCTGAGGGGTTAGGCCGGTGCTGGGACCAGCAAGGCCGGCATCGGAGCCTGCTGTGAGGCAAGGCCAGTACTGGGGCCTCCGAGGCTGGGATAAGAGCCTGCCAAGGGGTTAGGCCAGTGCTGGGGCCAGCGAGGCCGGCACCGGAGCCTGCCATGAGGCAAGGCCGGTACTGGGGCCTCCAAGGCCAGGATTGGAGCCTGCCAAGGGGTTAGACTGGAGCTGGAGCCAGTGAGGCCGGCATAGGAGCCTGCCGTGAGGCAAGGCCGGTGCTGGGGCCTTCGAGGCCAGGATCGGAGCCTGCCTTGAGGCAAGGCTGGTACTGGGGCCTCCGAGGCCAAAATAAGAGCCTGCCAAGGGGTTAGGCCGGTGCTGGGGCCAGTGAGGCCGGCATCGGAGCCTGCCGTGAGGCAAGGCCAGTGCTGGGGCCTCCAAGGCTGGGATCAGAGCCTGCCTTGAGGCAAGGCCGGTTCTGGGGCTTCCGAGGCCAGGATAAGAGCTTGCTGAGGGGTTAGGCCGGTGCTGGGGCCAGCGAGGTCGGCATTGGAGCCTACCGTGAGGCAAGGCCGGTTCTGGGGCCTCTGAGGCCAGGATAAGAGCTTGCTGAGGGGTTAGGCCGGTGCTGGGGCCAGCGAGGCCGGCATCGGAGCCTGCCATGAGGCAAGGCTGGTACTGGGGCCTCCGAGGCCAGGATTGGAGCCTGCTGAGGGGTTAGACCGGAGCTGGGGCCAGTGAGGCTGGCATAGGAGCCTGCCGTTAAGCAAGGCCAGTGCTGGGGCCTCCGAGGCCGGGATCGGAGCCTGCCTTGAGGCAGGGCCGGTACTGGGGCCTCCGAGGCCAGGATAAGAGCCTGCCGAGGGGTTAGGCCGGTGCTGGGGCCAGCGAGGCCAGCATCGGAGCCTGCCTTGAGGCAAGGCCGGTGCTGGGGCCTCCGAGGCTGGGATTGGAGCCTGCCGAGGGGTTAGGCCGGAGCTGGGGCCAGTAAGGCCGGCATCGGAGCCTGCCGTGAGGCAAGGCCGGTGCTGAGGCTTCCGAGGCCGGGATCAGAGCCTACCTTGAGGCAAGGCCGGTACTGGGGCCTCTGAGGCCAGGATAACAGCCTGCCGAAGGGTTAGACCGGTGCTGGGGCCAGCGAGGCCGGCATCGGAGCCTGCCGTGAGGCGAGGCCAGCATCAGAGCCTGCCGTGAGGCATGGCCAGTGCTGGGGCCTCCTAGGACGGGAGTGGAACCTGCTGAGGGGTTAGGCCTGTGCTGGGGCCAACGAAGCCGGCATTGGAGCCTGCCATGATGCTAGGCTGGTGCTGGGGCCTCTGAGGCCGGGATTGGAATCCTGCCAAGGGGTTAGGCCGGTGCAGAGGCCAATGGCCAGCATCGGAGCCTGCCGTGAGGCAAGGCCACTCCTGCGGCCTCCAAGGCTGGGACCGAAGCCAGCTGAGGGGTTAGGCCGGTGTAGGGGCCAGCGAGACCAGAACCGGGGCCTCCCATGAGGCAAGGCCGCTGCTTGAGCCAGCGAGGTCTGGATCAGTCCACTGAGTAGCCAGTCCACTACTGGGGCCTTCAAGAGTGGGATCGGTACTTGCAACGCAGCATGCACAGAGAAATATCGCAGAAAATATAAATCAGACGCTTCTCTTAATCAGCAATAACTAGGAGGAAAGGGGCAACAGGAAGAGGTTGAGCTATAGAAAGGGCCCTATAGTGAAGCAACTAATGTGACCAATCAGAGGGTATGTAATAGTGGAGGACGGAGTCTCTTTAAAACACAGGAGGTACATAAACAAATGTATCAAAGTTAATCACCAAACAAGCAAGGGATCGAGGGAGGGGGAGGGAATGGGATGGGAGCTGGAGGAGGGCTAATTGGATGATGTGAGCTTGTATATGCTCTCAAGTCTTGTACTCCAATGTGATTGATATATGACTACAATGCACCAATTTTAAAAATAAATAAATAAATTAAAAATAAATAAATAAATAAATAAAAAGTTAAAAAATATCTTATAATTCCATCTCAAAATATATAAAATTGTAATTATTAAAATATATATTAAAGCAAATCATTTCCATCTTTATTACTTCTCTCTTTCAACTATTCTCACAAATCGATTTTCACTTTATTAATTGATTGGTGGAAAAATTAAAATATTTAGACACAAATCATTGTGTGCCATCTTCAAATTGAACCAATATAATAAAAAGATAGGGCTTTTCAAACCAACAAAAAAAAAAAGAAAACTGCATTTTTTGTGGGACTCTAGGCTGCAGGGTTCAAATTTCCAAGACACCATGTTCAGCTATAGGATCCACACACCAGGAATTAGTTGTCAGCCACAGCACTACCTGTAGCAGTGGTGGAGCCACTGGTGAGCCTGTGTGCCAGAGCTACCAAGTGCAGCCCAGGTTGGCCCACCTCCATCGCAGTGGCTGGAGGCTAGAAGGACCTAATGAGCAGGCCAGCTGCCCGCTTTTTCCTTCCCATTTTGTGGGAACTCAGCTGCCCAGTGCATGCTGGCATGGGTCGATGATCCAACCAGTGCCTCTACCTGCCCCAGGCTCCTGACTGTCCCTGCCCGGCTGGCCTTGTTCTTCAAACCTAGGCACTGGCCCACTCGGGCGGCAGGCTGGCCAGCCCAGAACAGCTGTGGCCTGGCCCCAAACTGGGAAATTGCACCTGGGGCCAATGAAGCCAGCATCTGCCAACTGGGGGCTGCAGCAGCTATGTGAGGCCCTGCCTTTGGGGGATTTTCTTCTGGTTATTTGCCTTTTGTTTTTTCTCCAGTTTAAAATGAGCCATGCAAGCTGGGTGTAGTAGCATATGCTTGTAATCCCAGCATTCAAGAGGCTGAGACAAGAGGATCACACATGGCAGCTTCAGCTTCTTAGTGAGGCTCTTTGTAACTCAGTGAGACCCTGTTTCAAAATAAAGAATAAAAGAAAAATAGGGCTGGGGGTGTTGCTCGGAGGAACCCCTGGGTTCCATCCCCAGTACCAGGGGGGGGAAAAAAGAGCCACATAGGATTCAAATGCCTGATCTGGGCCTATAAGAAAACTTTGCAGAAGCCACCGAAGAGTTATCCTCTTTTCTATGTACCCACCTATTCTTCCTGGCCAAAGCATCAAAGATGAAATGAGAGTGCTTCCTCTTAATTAGGGTTTTTGTCCTATGGATCTTGAAGAATGAAGTCCAAGAACTAGCGAAGGGTATAGAAATATTAAAGTTTTATTAAATTAGGTAAAGATAGAGGACAAAGCAGCACCCCCCCCAGGGGTATGTCCCAGGAAGAGAGAGAGAGAGACCTTGAAGCCTTGGGGAGTGGACTTTTAAACCTTCTTGAGGCTATCTATCTGTTTTTTAGGATTGACCAGAATTGGGTTTGGGGGACCAATGACTTTTGCAAAGTTTCAATCCTTAGTTTGAATGATTATCTGTGGGCTGGTCAGGGCCTGATTCCCTGGTGCCCATGAGTCTCACCTTCCTGCTTGCCTCCTCCAACCTCACAGAAAGGGGGATGTAGATGGCTGCTTCAATTTGTTTTTTTCCCAGGTCCTCTGCCCTGCCTCATTATCATGTTTTCCCATGATAATAGGTTGCTCAAAATCTTGCCAAGTTGCTGAGGCTGTTCTCAAATCTGGGGTCTTCCTGTCTCAGCCTGGGATTACAGGTGTGTGCCACTGTGAGAATATAATTGTATCTTTTCTGTCAAAGGAGTAGTTTAAACTTAAACTACCATTTTATAATGTGGTAGGGACTTATATTCCTTTGCAAAATTAGCAACTCTTAAGAGATTGCTGGTGCTGACCCCTTCCCCCATCTTCCACTGTAGTTAAGGTAGAAATTTTAGGTAGAAAGGAGATGCATCTCTTGGCTCCTTGCCAAGAGAGCTCACCCTTCCTGTACAGAGTGAGCTGTGGAACCACCATTGTTAGTATGCAAGGGCCTGGAGTAGAAGAATTAATGAAGGTGTATAACATCCCATTGCACCAGAGAAAAGTCCCCTGAGGGGCCTGAGTGATGGTGGAAACTAATTTTGTTCATTTGCTAGTTTGAAAAGGGAGGACACTGAACAGGACTAGACCCATTTAACTCTGAGGTTCACAAAGGAACATTTTTAAGGAGTTTTGGCATGCTGCAGTTTGTGTCCTGTTTATGGGGTCCAAGGTACAGGCTTGCAAATCTGCCTTTTGGCAGAGCCAGATCGTGTGCTCCACTTCAGCCTGTTCATCTTAGGAATTAAAAACTTTAAATGCCATATTCACCAAATCTCAAAGAGGGGTCTAATGGCCATCCTCCACCTTTTAAATTTTTTTTCAAATGTCAGGGGCTGATTGCCCAATGAAATGGGTTGCCAACACCACAGATCCCACCTCAGTAAATGGATCTAAGCAAGTACAGAGGGTGAAAGCCTCATGGAACCTATTTAAGAAAAACAGCTGGGGTTTCATCTGGACCTTTGGTGATTTCTGTAAGTTTATCATAGTTAACCATCTTATGGGAAGCAGCCCGCATGCTGTCAAGGAGGCATAGGATCATATGGTCTCTCTTTTTCCTCACCCTTACTGTGTGGGGCTGGCTGGTAATCCCAGTGGGGATCTTCAGAAGATACCGTGGTTGCTCCAGTAGGGAGGGAAGGGTTAGTCAAATGGGCCTGGTCGGCCCATTCTCAGGTGGCCTTTAAGATATGATCCTGTTAATCAGGAGTTAAGGTAGAGGCTAAAATAACATGAAGATCCTGCTATGTGAGATCACATGCTTGTTCTACTGTTGGAATTCCTTAATAAAACCAGATAGACTGGTGGAAAAAGAACTGTTTTTTTTCAATTTGAGCAAGATCCAGGTGGGGAAAGGGACATGGATAAGGACCACACTCTCTACACCAGCCACCTCACGGAGTGGGGGTAAGAGTGGAGGGGGGCCTTGGAGTGGGTATGGTGACTTATGAGGGAAGGCGAGAGGAAGGTAAGTGTTGGTCCCTTAAGGTCCCTTAAGGTGGGGGAAAAAGGAGCGAATTAGGATTAGAGGCCGTCGGATGAGGCTCCGATGGTGGGTTGAGATCAGAGAGGGAGGGTAGGTGGGGGGAACCGGTGGCGAGGTGGTGGACTCCAGTGGTGAAGGGAGATTAGCTATAGAGTAGGGTGGTGGTCAGGCGGTGAGGAGAGATCCTGGGGATTAGGGGTGGAATTAGAAGATGGTGCCTATTGTTATGGTTGAAATGTGTTTGGTGTGTGAGGGGAGAAGTAATTCCCCCACCACAACCACACAAACAGGAAAACAGAAAAACCACAGATTCTTGTCCTAAGCTAAGAATAAATATGCATAGCTTGGACAGTTGCTGAAGATTTAAAGAAGTTTATTAAAAGATGAAAATACAGAGAACAGGAACAGCTCCATACTAGACTGGCATGGAGGGATGACTCGAATGAGTACACCAAAGGAATTACACGTGGACCCAGCCTTTTTTATACCCTTGATCTCCATCTTGTTCATGTAATTCTGACGTAGTGAATGTCCCTGTAAGGTATCTCCCCTTAACCTTGTAAGGTACCTCCCCCAACCAGGTGTGGCAAAGCGGCTCCTTTCCTGAAAGGCAAGGTCAAACCCTGCCCTATCCTCCCTAGATCATCATGTAGATCTCTTTAGAAAGCAGAAGTCCTAGCTCTCCTCTATTGACTTGGTGATTATTTTGATCTAGGTTAACTTACATTGGAATAACTGCCTGTTTTAGACAGAGATCAAGTCCTTGCACAGATCTGCCCCTCACCCATGTCTGCCACCATTTTGATACAACTATTTTTGAAATATCAATCATCTTCTTTTGAAATATATTAATAATAGAGCTTTCCCAAATCTTCCTAGGCCGTTCCCAATACTGGTACACCTATAACTCAGAATAGTCACAAGATGGCGACTGTGACTCGGCAGAATTAGAAAATGGGGTCGGAGGTTGGGTAGAATGGGCGGAAGTGTCCTGAGCCAGCAGAACCTGGGCAGTGGAACAGTGGGAACAAAGGGAGGGATGGGAGCACAAGACAAATAGGACCCGGACATAAGTGACTTCCAACCATTTACCAGACTGCTTATAAAAGTGGCTGAGATGGGTCAGGATATTGATATCCAGAATTTCATTTTCTGGCCATTGAGACCCATTATTCGATTTGTACTGAGGTTATACCATGTTACAGTAGAAGCAGAGGTTCTTAGGGTGTAAATCCTCCAATAATCCCAGGGTCTGGAGATTAGCAAGGGGACAACCCAGCAGGGACTGGGGATCTATTTTGGAATAGATCTGCGGGCAAGAACAAAGAACAGGAGATAGGGGTCCCCATTGTCTTGTTTAATGTCTGGGAACAGGGCCAAGAGGGAGGAGGGAGGGATGCCTCCACTCCCTTCTTAGGGCCAGAGGAGGATAACCTGGTTGTCTGGGACAACTCTGACATGGCTGCGCATTTAGACAAAGAGAGAAGCTAGAGGCAATGACCACAATCCCAGATCTATTCTATTTTTTATTTGGAAACAGGGTATGCAAAGTTGCTGAGAGCCTCACTAAGTTTCTGAGGCTGGCTTCGAACCTGTGATACTCGTGTCTCAGCCTCCCAAGTACTGGGATCACAAGTGAGTGCCACCATGCCTGGGTCAGGCCCACATGTTTAAATAAAAATAGGCTGGCCCAGGAAATTCCTGAGGCAATTAAAACCTGAGAGCTTCATATTTTGTCTCCAGAAAGATCCTCAAAAAGGTATGAGGATCCACAGCTACTCTATAGCTAATCTCCCTTCACCACCGGAGTCCACCTTCTCACCACCCGTTCCCCCCACCTACCCTCCCTCTCTGATCTCAACCCACCATCAGAGCCTCATCCAATGCCCTCTCATCCTAACTCGCTCCCTTTTTCCTTTTTCCTGGCTTCAGGTCTCTGCTCTTTGGGATTCTTATCTAAAAGCAATTCCCACCTTTTGTGAACCAGGAAGCTTCAAAAGAGGCAGCTATCCCATGTGACTTGGCCACCCCCACTCTAATAAGCCACATAAAAAAGTAGAGCTCTGAGCAATTTGGGGCCATTTTTGTCTTTTTCTTTCTTTCTTTTTTTTTTTTTTTTTTGAGCCATTTTGCCATTTTTTTTCTTTGAGCCATTTTCTTTGCCATATCTAGGTAATTTGAGGGTAGCTCTTGGTCTCTCTCCTCATAGATGTTTTCATGCTTTTGAGAAGGCCAGATTTCCTCTGAACGTGTATCTTGTCTTTACTTGAATGAAAAACTCTGACTTTATCTCTGCCAGGAAAATGTTGAATTTTTTTTATTTTTTATTTTTATTTTTATTTTATGCCATAGAAGCTGAGAACCCACAGAAGTCATTGTGTTTTTCTGTGACAGATGTTAGGTGTGCTCTCTCACATACCTGAGAGAAACCTTTTTTGCAAGAGAAAAAAAAAGTAAAATCACCTTGCCAAGCAATTTTTAACCACTTGTCTTTTCTTAATGCCCCAAAAAGTTACATCTAACACCACCATGCCCAGTGGGTTGGTTGGTTGGTTGGCTTTGGTCGCATGGATGGAGCTTGTCTAGCTACAGTGCTTATTCACTTGATAAAATTAGAAATGTCAATTAAAGTTTCAGGAGAGATCCATAGGGGTACAGAGTAGACCTGCTTTATTTCCCAGTCTTCAAATGTCAGCATGACCTTCTGAATGATGAGGTAGAATAGAAGAAATAAAGTTTTAGGTAGAAATGAGACAAAGTTGGGAAAGAAATGTTATGGTTTTGAGAATATGTTATGGTTTGGGGAAACTGTCCCTGGGGACCCCTGTTAGGGTCCCGGACACAATTTCCCTCAAACCACAAGATAAAAAGATAAAAATGTGCGGGTTCTTGTCCTGAGCTAAGGATAAATAAACATTAGATTCTTGCTAAAGATTTAAAGAAGTTTATTAAAAAGGTAGAAATACAGAAGATAGTTACAGCCCCATGCCATTCAGAAGTGGTGGGGGCGGGGGGTTCGAACGAAATCACCAAAAATCCCTGCATGCCAAGTGTTCTTATCCCAACCAAGTCTGTGTCAGGTCCTTTGATATGTAGATATTCTGCCCTATCTCTAACCCAGGTATTCTGCTCTGTCTCCAACCCAGCCAGATTCGCCCCTTCTGAGGCAGGGGACAGCTCTGTCTCAGGCACAGACCCCCACACATTTTGTTACACTCCAAAATGTGTTAAGTTGCTTCTCCAGAACCTGGGATTTCCTCACATCCTTGAGGAACCTTGCCTCTCTTTAGAAATGTAAAAAGGCCCTTTTTCCTATATCTCCTGACTTTCTTTAGTACCAAAGATATATTTAAAATTGGAAATCTTTCACAATACTGATACATTAATACATCTTGAAACCTCTTCCCAATACTAATACAAGAAAGGAGATCATAGTTTGTCTTAGGCAGATGCTTAGGCCCACACTAATGACAATGACTTCTTTTTTCCTGTAGGCTACCCGCATTTTTTTTTTTTTTTTTTGAGGTACTGGAGATGGAACCCAGGGGCATTCTCCCTCCAAGCTACACCCCAACCCAATTTTTATTCTTTATTTTTTTTTAAACAGGGTCTCACTGAGTTGCAAAGGGCCTCACTAAATAGCTGAGTGCGACAGACTGGCTCAGCTTGGGCAATAAATCCGGGCACTGAGTCCGCTCGGGACCGAGATTCTCAGAAAGGTGGGCAAAGGCTTCAGTTGTAGTTCTGCAGAGACTTCTCTACAGCAATTTTTCCCTTTTTATGAAATAAACTCCTTTAAGTTTCTGTCTACGACACTGAAAGTAGAGATTCCTCTCCAGGAAAAATCTGAAATGATTAACATGGACAACTGCCTCTTGTGAAATTGACACTTTATTACAAGAACCCAGGAAAATTTATATTCTTTCACCAGTGAGATTAATAGTAAAAAAAAAAAAAAGAAGTGTAATCACCACAAAACAATAGTGAAGGACATGTAAACAAGGTAAAAAGATACTAGTCCGGCATTCAAGATTAGCTCTGGATCCTGTGACCAAATCCAGCCCCCTGCCCTTGCAGACAGGCGGCTCTAAAGGGCAAATTCCAGAAGGCACAGGCAATGCCCAGGGCTTGGAGAATTTGGCCTCTCATGGAATCTCCTTTAACTCTTTTCAGAACTTTCCATTCCTAGGGCTTAGTCCATATGGCTGGCATGGGGAGATATGGCGATCCAAAGGGCTGCGATGGAGGTCTGCCAGGTTTTGTCTGCAGTACCATCTAAAGTCTGAAAGCTTAAACAAGTTCACAACACAGTTTAGCAGATAAACACCAAAAAGTAACATGAAGTTTTTAGATTTAATTGTCAGATGTACTTCTCTAGCTGCTGAGCACTTTTCCTCAAATGATAGGCTTATTAGAAGCCTATTCCTCTTTTAATGATCCATTTTCCTACCACAAACCTTCTGCAACTTCCTTTTAATTTTTCTGATTACCCTAATTCTCTCTTTCCCATTTGGGACAATCTTAGGATAAACTCTCTTCATACAAAAATGCTTTCTTATTCTCACCATATTTCCTTTCTTCACACCTGCACATTTATTATATCTGTCCTTTGTTCTGACATTCATTTCTTAACCACGTGGTGCCTCCCTGTCTCGAGTAGTGCACATACTGGGTGTAAAGGTCAAGAATATTCCTAGCCTTCAGGCTCTATTGTATTGGACAGTATTGGCTGCTCATCAGCTAGGCTGCTTTGAAGTCACACACAAAGTTTATCTTCTCTGTATCTAGGCCGGATCACAAGGAGCGGGGGTAAACAGAGGCACCGGTTGCCTCCCTTGCAAGTTTTTAGGGCTAATGACTTCAGCTGACTCTTAAGGCTTTTACTATAGGTTAATGATTAGAATGAAGGTCAGAGATAGAGAGGAATTCTGCATTTGTAATTGCTGTAGCTGGAATGCTACCATAGCATCTGAATTCTGACGAGATTTTATTACTGTTTGAGCAAAGCTGAGGGCATTTAAAGGCTCAGACAAATTACTAGAAAATTTATTTTCCACGGACTCAGTTTCTCCCACAGTCCTGATCTTACATCACTGGAGCAATTCCTGTGGAAAGTTAAAAGAATCATTACCAAAAGAATAATAGTTATGAAAGAATATCTAAGAGTGGGGGTATACTCTGGCCAGAGACAACGCTCCCCCTCGGGGCACTGCTTTCTTTAAACAATCAGCCAATTATGCGAGTGAAGAGGAAGCAGAGGTGGCAGCTGAGGGTGTTCATGAACTGCAATCCTCCTGTCTCAGCCTCCTGAATGCTGGGATTACAAGCCTACGCCACCATGCCTGGCTGGCTGCCCACACTTTTAATCACAATGCTCCCTTTCCTCACCTGGGATTCCTAGTAAACAAAGAGTCCTGAAGGAGGAGGATACCAGCCACCACTCCCCATTGCCATGGGAACCCGAAAGTTAAGAGGAAGTCCAGACCTCCACTATGGGACCCCACCTACCAGCTCATATAAGTTCTAAAAAAGAAATGAAAAAGTGACAAAGACCCCCCTTTTTACTTTTTTGATCTTGCTCAGACACCATCCACCCCTTAAGATGGCTTCCCTTTCCACTCGAATCCCTTGTTTTTTCTAATTAAAAACTTTACCTTTATCTCTGACTGGTGAGTGCTGAAATTCTTTTCACCACAGAAGCCAAGAACCCATAGGAATTGTGTTTTCCATGACATGAAGATGTGGTGCCTTGCCTAAATGTGGAAAAGGGGCGCTGCGCAGCACATTACAAAGGGGTAGGGGTGAGGTAGGATGGAAGAAATAAAAGAAATGGGTAAAAGGGAGACAAATGGAAAGGAAAGAGGGGCTGTAACTTTAAATCTAAAAACTCCATGATCACCCTTTCCTTTACTCTGAAGGCCTGTTTTTCTCCAAGCCTGCATTCATAAAAAGCTCCAGTAAATGTTAGGGCACTCTGAGTCCAGTTCATTGGAGCCTACATGTTTTGTTAGCTTACAGATGTATTTTTAGACTGGTAAAAAAAAAGTATCAAGAAAGACTTGTTATAGCCCCAGTGTCATCCATCAACCATATGACATCAGCCTTGTAAGAATATAATTGTAGCTTTTCTATCAAAGGAGTAGTTTAAACTTAAACTATCATTTTGTAATCTGGTAGGGACTTACATTCCTTCACAAAATTAGCATCTCTTAAGTTATTGCAGGTGCTGACCCTCCCCCCACTATCTTCTGCTGTAGCTGACCAGAAAAATGTGAAGCTGTAACTCTCACCAATCGGAGTTCAGCACAGAAGGAGCTGAACAGGGGTATAAGACCCACCTGGTTCTTTGTTAGGTGTGCTTTCTTGCATATCAGGGAGTACCTTTTTTTTGAAAAGAAAAAAAAGTATAATTGCCTTACCAAGCATTTTTTGAACATGCCTTTTCTTGTCACCATGAAAAGTTGTTTCTAACAGCCTGAAGTGTTATGGTTTGGTGCCCTTAGAAAGAGGGAAAGCTAGAGCTTAGAGTAAAGCACCACGCCACAGAGTGACACAGTGGGACGACCCAAAACAAAGTCAGCCCTGCGTGGGCGCCAAATATGTTACAGTGAAATATGTTGTGGTGTGTGAGGGGAGAAATAATTCCCCCAACACAACCACACAAACAGAAAAACAAAAAAATGGGTTCTTGTCCTGAGCTAAGGATAAGTGTACATACCTCGAACACTTGCTGAAGATTTAAAGAAGTTTATTAAAAAGATAGAAATACAGAAAATAGTTACAGCCCCATGCCAGAATGGCATGGGGGGAGGGTGGTCCAAGCCAATTCACCACCCCCCCAAGATACAGCACATGGACAGGACTTTTTATACCCATGACCTCCATCTTGTTTACGTAATACTGACTAGTGAACGTCCCTGTAAGGTACCTCCCCCAGCAAGGTGTGGGGAGGTATCTCCTTTCATGAAGGACAAGGTCAACCCCCTGCTCCATCCTCCCTAGACTATCATGTAGATTTGTCTTTAGAAAGAGGAAGCCCTAGCTCTCCTCTGTTGACTTGTAATTACTTTTAGTGACATTAATTTACATTGGAATAGCTGCCTTCTTTTAGGCAGAAATCAAGTCCTTTCTTTACCCAGGCCTGCCACCATTTTGACACAATTATTTTTGAAATATATTAATAATCAGCTTTCTCAAATCTTCCTAGGCCATTCCCAATACTGGTACATGAAGGTTCTGAGAACTGGACTTCCATTCTGCTCTGTACTCTTTGAGCAGAGGACCTGGGCTTAGTCCCTCCTTGCGCCTATCATCTACCAAGTTTCCTTTAAAAGAAGAGCCATGCCAGGCGTGGTGGCTCACACTTGTTATCCCCACGCTTGGGAGGCAGAGACAGGAGGATCGCGCAGATTCGAAGCCAGCCACGCGTGCTGGATTAGGAGACCAAGTTTCCAAATAAAAATGTAAAAATAGGTCTGGGAGTGTAGCCCAGAAGTAGAAGGGCTTCCAGGAACCCCAAATACCACCAAAAATAAAATAAAATAAAATAAAATAAAATAAAATAAAATAAAATAAAGGGCCAGTCTCTGAGTCTTCTTGTACCAGTATTAGGAATGGCCTAGGGAGATTTGAGAAAGAAGCTCTCATTATTAACATATATATTTCAAAAATTGGGTCACAGAAGATGAAGTTCAGAGTTGTAAGAGGAAAGGGAAAGTCAGGACTTGGTTACTACCAGGAATCAGGCAGCTATTATAATGTAAAGTATCCTCACTAAAAGTAATTAGCAAATGGGAAGAGGAGTGAGCTAGGACATTCTCATTCTAATACAGGTTTCCATAATAACTGATATCTAGTAAAGAGGATGGAAGGAAGGAATTGACCTTCCTGAAAGGAGAGACCTGGGTGTAAACCAAGAGTTAGGCAGGAAAATTAAGGGGATGGACTTTACCTATGCCATAAAATTACATAGGAGAACAAGATGGAGGATGTCGTATCTATAAAAACTGTTCTGTGTTTTGTAGTTCGGTGACTTTGTTTGGGCAACCCCCTCATGCTATTCCTGGGTAACATAAGGCTGGAACTGTCTTCTGTATTTCTATCTTTTTAATAAACTCATTTAAATCTTCAGCAAGGGTCCTGACCAGTGTACATCTGTCCTGAGTTGGGACAAGAACCCGTAGTTATGGGGAATAACCTCTCGGGGCCTAATTGGGTCCCCGGGGACAGTTCTCCCAAACGGTAACACTTATTCCCAAACCATAACACTCTCACTCTGGCAATGGCCCATGTTCTCCCTTGAGTATGTATCTCTTGCTTTCCTGAATAAACCTGTCTGTGGCTTTACTCTTTGTCTTAGAAATTCCTTTCCATCCTCTGTCTGTGCCATGACAGAAGATAAGATAAAGGCCATTGCTATTATACTAAGTAAAGAATAAAAAATGATTTTATTCATAAATCAAATATTTATGCAAGAGAGTGGCAAGAAAACAAGGGGGGGAAGCTTTTATAGAAATCTTAAACCATATTTTATTCCATTTGAGGCCCTAAGAAACAGTTCAGTAACTTGTTTTTTAATTACATACTGTGATAGAACCACCAATCAATGGACTTGGTTGTGTGTGTTTTACAGGGAATTGAACTCAGGGGCATTCTACCTCTGAGCTATACCCTGTTATGGTTTGAGATGATATGGTTTTGGGAAAACTGTCCCCGAGGACCTCTGTTAGGGTTCCGGACACAATTTCCCTCAAAACACACACACAAAAAAACCCAAAACAAAAAAAACAGAAAAACTGCGTGTTCTTGTCCTGAGCTAAGGGTAAAGACACATTAGCCCAGACTCTTGCTGAAGATTTAAAGAAGTTTATTAAAAAGCAAGAAGTACAGAAGACAGTTAAAGCCCCATGCCACTCAGAAATGGCACGGGGCGGGGGCCGGGGGCGGCAATTCGAACAAATTCACCAAAGATACAACATGTGGACCCGGCTTTTTTATACACATGACCTCCATCTTGTTCATGTAATTCTGACATAGTCCCCTTATTTCCCTGCCAAGGTGGGGCCCAAGTGTCCTTTCCGCCTAGGTCTCTTTTCATGAAGGTCATGATCATAGGTCAGGTCGACCCCCTCCTCCCATCCTAGCTAGATTATCTAATTATTACGTAGATCTGTCTTTAGACAGAGAAAGTCCAGTTTCCCTCTCCTATCAACTTGCTAATTACTTTTAGCTAAGTCAATCTAAGTTTCAATAGCTGTTTGATTCCTGACAGAAACCAAGTTTTTCTCTCTCCAGGTCTGCTATTTTGACAGAATCATTTTTGAAATATATCTATTAATAATCAGAGCTTTCTCAAATCTTCCTAAGCCATTCCCAATATTGGCACATACCCCCAGATCTTTTTATTTTTAAATTGTCTCACTAAGTTGCTGAGACTGGTATCAAACCTACTATCTTCATGTCTCAACCTCCCAAGTAATGGGATTATAGGCATGTGACACTGTGATGGACTAAGCTTGATTTTTTAAAGTGCACTTAACAAAAATGTTTTCTTTAATTTTTCTTTCTTTAATAGGCCAAATATGTTCTTTAGAAGTCCTTCAGGCTCAGTAGTCTTTGCATGAAAGCATTTAGAACATAAAAAAGGAAGCCCTCCAGACATGACTAATTGTAATAATAGAACACATAAGAGATCTGTCTAAGAAATAAAGAACTAGGCAATAAAATAAAATAAAAACAAAATAAAGAAATTCAGTGCTTCTTTTTCATATTGTCAAAGGCATCCTGAGTCTTAATAATCCATGTTTAGTGTGCAGGATAAAAATATTTTTTCCTTTTATTCATCTTGTGACAATATTGGAGAATTGCTCTGGAATTAATTTACCATATGTAAAAAGCACTCAGGCAGGGAGGGGCGGGCTGTTATATTGCCTTTCTCTCTTGCCCCTTTGTTCTAATGACAACCCATAGTAAGAATGTAAAGGAAATTAAGGCCTGTAGCCATAAAAGCCCTAGAGACAATTAAGAAGTGCTCAGTGTCTCTGTTTACCTCCTCTCCATCTGGCCTGGGTGTAGGAAAGGTAAACTCCATGTGCTGCTTCAAAGCACCCATAGTTGATGAGCAACCAATACTGCCTTATACAATAGAGGCGGAAGCCAGGTCTGCTACTGACCATGCACATAGTAAGTGCACTGCTTGGAGGCAAAGAGGCAGCACCTGGCAAAAAAAAAAAAAAAAAAAAAGTTACTAGCCCATTGCCTTGGTAATGCTGATTAAGAACATACCAAGATCGTGCAAGTTCGAAGTCATCCTCACTGGCTTAAGAGACACTGTTTCCAAATAATATATATATATGGGTCTGGGAGTGTTGCCTGGAGGTAGAAGGGTTCCCAGGAACCCCAGTACCACCAAAAAAATTTAAAAAATAAAAAAATACCAAGATAAAATCTATTTAAAAGCCCCGAATGGGGGTAAGTGCCAATTTCATGTTCTCCAGTGTCCCCCAGGCATGCTGATTTTCTTCTCTTCCCTTTCTACTTCCTGCTGATTAGAACAGACTTGTTGAAGCTGCACGAAGCTGTCTATTAGTTTTAATTTTTCTATTCAACAAATCCTATTTGAATAAAGGGAAAAGAGCCCACAGTGCCATCACAACCTTAATATATCTTAGGTTTGTTGTAACAATAGACAAGAGTAACAAGGGAAAAGCAAACACAGACATTTATTAGCATCTACACTGGAGACACCTGAAGAAGAGTAAATCTTAAAGAGCTGGCTCATGTAGCATCTTCAGTAAAGAACAGTGAGTTGTAGAAGTGGTGAGACCAAGGAAGAGGGTCTTGAGGCTCCAGGGCGATACCTTGCAGGCTGGTGAATACCTGTGAGTGCTTTGTGTAGAGTTTTCTGGGGCTGTCTCCAGGGTGGTAAGTATCTATATAAATTGTCTATGGAGATTCTTCCTGGTAGAGAGGCGAGGGCTATGCCTTTGTAAACATATGTCCTGCTTTTAGACAAATAGAGGGAGAGCAAAGAGTTTTTCTTGTATTACTTCCTCTCAAGGTTGAAATAATCCTTATGCAAAATGGGGCCTATTTTGGAGCAGTATATTCTGGTCTCCCACAAGTCTAAACAGAGACCTATGGATAAACGACATTGTCACTAACACTAACAGTAAGCTATCCACTGGACTGACTGAGGGGGGATGAAAATTAATATATGAATACACGTAAACATTTACTTTCATTCCTTTTTGAATGTTTGTTCATTTACTTGGAACTCTATATCTAAATTCGAAACTTTTGGCAAAAGATGAGAAGTTTTTGTTTTTTTTTTAAGAGAAATGGCAATCCCACCATGGTCATGCATGAGATGAAAGAGGAGACACTGACCTGCTACAGGACCTTGACTATACACTGCAGGACTGGAACTTGCTCAGCAGCATATTGGCATGAAGCTTTATTTATACTACACCTATCACAACCAGGAGCACCTGCCTCTGAGCTACACCCCAGACCTTTTTATCTTTTATCTTGAAACAGTGTCTCACTAAATTGCTGAGGCTGACCTTGTACTTGGATTACAGGCATGTACCACTGTGCCGGGCTAGCAACAGTCTCTTGATTCAGATAAAGGTAAGGAATTGATTTTCATCCTAGAATTATCTCTTTTATAAATTTAATTTGGTCATAGGACATGACTCAATAGGACACAACACTACAGAGAATTCAAGGAATTCTAGCTATTTTGCATATTTGTATGAGACAAAGTTATTTTTACAGTGAAGTGTCTTGAGAAACATTGTGTGTGCTTTGGCAAACAGAGTCATTTAAAAATGTATCCAAAATAAAATGTCCCATACATTAGAAGACCATGGCGCCAGACACCCATCTTGTGCCGCAAGTGGTTTCCATTATGTAAAGCACCCATTGAATTAAAAGAATTTGTCCTGCTCTGTCACATGTGGAGGCCCGAGAGCCTGTGGGCAATTCAGCTTTCCTGCTGGCCACAGAGGTTCTGTTGACATCACATAGAATGGTGCTTGCAGAGCAATCCGTAAGGGAGGTCCAAATGTGGCATCAGACCCAAGGACCCAGCGCTCGTTCCTATAAAGGACGCACTTGGATGACATCAGCCTTGGCCCCGTGGGCTCTGTGGCCATCATCGACGGAGAGGGACTCATTGCTGGTAATGATGAAGACGACGGATGAAGAGTTGAACGTCACTCTCTTCTTCGGCCTGCCCCCAGCTTTCTGTGACGTGACAATAGGCCTGACCTGCATCTCCCTCCCAGCTGCGGGTCGGTCCTCCGCAGGCTGCTGACCCCTGAGCAGCTGGAAACACAGCAACTGTGACAGGGATCTTCGGAACTGCGCGGGGAGAGAGTGGATCATTAGATATGAACTCAGTCTTTGATCCAGATTCATATTCAAGAAGATTAGGGGAGCTTCGTCTGGGTTGCTTTTGTGAGTTGGTGCTGGGTAGAGTTAAATGGTGGTCCTCCAGTCTGCCCGAGCCACTTCAGAATTCTATGCCTTTTATTCACATCACTCTTATTAACTAGACTATACAGGATTATTTTAGTAGTCTATACTCTCCATAGCTTCAGTATGTGTGCACAGTCTCTGAAGGCAGCTTTATCTGTCTAAGGGATTTTGAGCACAAACTTACCCATGAATATCCAGTGAGTAGATATTTACTAAGTGGCAGAAACTGTACTACCACCTAGAGGGGCTATAAGCAGCAAAGGCAGGTAGAGAAAGACAGAGCTAACACTTTAATTAGGTGGAGTATGTTTTCCTATTGGAATTATTAATAAGCTGAGTGTGGGGGCTCACACCTATAATCACAGTACTCAGGAGGCTGAGACAGGAGGGTCACAGGTTTGTGGATAGCCTCAGCAACCTAGTGAGATGCTGAGCAACTGTTTCAAAATAAAAAAAATAAGCTGGGTGTGATGGCTCACATTTGAATCATCAGTACCACAAAAATAAAATAAAATAAAATAAAATGAAACAGGACTATAGGTGTAACTCAGAGGTAGAAGTCTCCTGGATTCCATCCCCAGTACCACAAACTAAAAAATAAAAAAAGAAAAGAAAGAAAAAAGAAAGAAAGAAAAAATCCAGAGTTATTAATAGCTGCATTGATTTCTGTCTTTGAGCCTCTTCAATATGTGCAAGCTAGTGTTTAATTTATATTTACATTTAAAAATACTTACTTGTTTGAGTATTTATTCACCAAATAATTTTTTGGAAAACCAGGTTCAATGCTGAAGACATTCTATTATAAGCATTAAATAGAGCATGTATTCTAAAAGCTGCTTTCTCAAATACATGGTAATTCTTGTGGACAAGAACTCTTTTCTGCTTGTTTCTGCGGGTCTGTTGTCTAATTCAAGTGTGTTTCTGGGGACATTGTGCACAATTAGAAGCTTGTTAAAAATGCAAAATATTGAGCAAAGGACCCACTAAATACCTATTTGGAGGAGGCACCGGAGATTGAACTCAGGTATGCCCTACCACTGAGCTACACCCCCAAGCCATTTTTATTTTTTATTTTGAAACAGGGCTTTTCTAAAGCTGAGGCCCCACTAAGTTGCTGAGATTGGCCTCGAAACTGTGAGCCTCCTGGTAGATCTTAGAATGATTCTTTTCTTTTCAAATATTCTTGTCTTCCTGAACTGCATAAAGTTTTTAAAAAAAAGTTTTTGTACTATTCATTGAACCCAAGATCATTTTATCTCTGAGTTATGCCCCTAGCCCCATTTTATTTGTCATTTCAAAACTTGCTAAGTTGCTGAGCGTCTCACTAAGTTGCTGAGGCTGGCTTCAGACCCGTGATCCTTTTGTCTCAACCTTCCAAGTGCTGAAATTATAGGTGTGTAGCACTGCACCTGTCTTGTTTTGGGGTTTTTGTCATTGAAGCTGTTCTGTATTGCTTCAATAAAAGTATTATATTTCCCAACTCCCCCACTAGGGCAAAAACAATCAATTATAAAGCTTACCTTTCTGAGCATGAAGATATAAATCACTGGATTATATACAGTGCTGGATTTAGCAAAGAGATAAGAAACAATAGACACAGTTGGAGTGACCAGGTGTCCGTAACCGTTAGCTACCAGGAAGCAGGTCACGATGCGCGGCATCCAGCAGACGAGGAAGGCAGAGGCCACCACGAAGCACGCTTTGGCCACTTTCCTTTCATGTCTTAAAACCTTGATCACTTGACTTGTCTGGAGATCTTCCACACAGCGAAGCTGCAGAGGGAGGGAGAGAGGGCTGAGAACGGAAGACGTGTTTTCTTCAGCTATTCTTAATGGCGGCATATGGTCGCGTGCTTGGGCTTGCCTGGATGAGCAGGAGGGTGAGAAACTGGCCTCTGTCCAAGCCCTGCAGCCGCCTTCAGCTCTCTTGGCCTCGGTCTCTCAGCCGTAACACACAATGGTTGAACTAAATAGCCTTTTATATCCTTTGTGGTTTTTAATACTTTTCTAATTGTGTGTGTGTGTGTGTGTGTGTGTGTGTGTGTGTGTGTGTGTGTGTGTTACTTGGGAGTAAATGCAGGGGCATTTTACCTCTAAGCTACACCCCAGCCCTATTTTATTTTGAACCAAGATCTCATTAAGTTGTTATGGATCTCACTAAGTTGCTGAGACTGGCCTCCAATCTGTGATTCTCCTGTCTGAGCCTCCCAAGTTACAGGTGGAATTACAAGCATGTGCCACAATGCCTGGCTTAAAACATTTGGCTTTCACAGTAGGGATGATAGACATGTGTGTATGTGGGGGGGGGGGTCCATTTCTGCGATGACTATTCCTTGTGTGTCCAACTCTATTTTAAGAGAAGCTGTCTTACTGAGTATGCTACGATATGATTGAGTTTCCAGAGCACCACTCTTGGGAAGGAAGGGGTCCTCCCTCCATCGTATGGAGAGGCTCTGATGAAGCTCTTGATGGGGACTCAGCTGCTATGGATTCATACCCAAGCTCCCACTTGCCTCCAGGGTGATGGTGAGCAAGTCCATTGCATCTCCAAAAGCAGAGAGGAAGAGAGGTTAAAGCAAACAGCTGTGGGCATCACAGAAGCGGGTCTAACTCCACATGGAGCAGGACTGACCTTTCGCAGTTGCCCTGGAGATCAGGTATTCACTTATATCCACATTGCATCAAAACTCACATCTGCAGATGTGCTTTTAGGTCAAGAAGATGCTTGGAGTCATCACTCTGACACTTGGGAATCTGCATCCACATCTGGATCCGCTGTCCTCTGCCCCGTGGTCTGGGTCCCCGCAGGGCTTTCTGTGCTGCTCTCTGGGTGTGTCGGTCACCACTTTCACTCACTGCTTATTAGAGCAGAGTGCTTGTTGTTGTGGTGGCACACACTTGTAATCCCAGTACTCGGGAGGCTGAGGTAGGAGAATCACAGGTTCAAAGCCAGCCTCAGCTACTTAGTGAGGCCCTCAGCAACTTAGTGAGAACCTGTTTCCAAATATATATATATATATAAAATAGGTCTGGGAGTGTAGCCTGGAGGTGGAAGGCCCCTGGATCTCATCCCCAGCACCCTCCCCACCCCAAAATAGAGCAAAGTACTAGCTCCTCACCTTGGAATCACAGGCTTGCTGGGGAGTTTGTCTAGGCAGACATGGGTCTATGCTCCCCAGATCCCTTTTGGCACAGGAGAAGATCCTGACCAGCGGTTTCCAGTTTCTGACCACTGCATTTGTTTATGTAAGTTTGTCATGTTTATTTATCTCTGCCCATCATTCTCCTTGTTCCTTCCCTCTGCTTCGCCAACATTTTCCAAATTAAGAGCTCTATTTTATGTCTCAACCCTTTATTTAACCACTAAGACCAAACAAGAACATGTTCCTAAAGAAACAAACCACTTAAACTGGCCATAATGGTGCATGCCTGGAATCCCAGTACTTGGGAAGCTGAGAAAGGAGGATCTCAGTTTCAAAGCCAGCCTCAGCAACGTAGTGAGGCCCTCAGCAACTTAGCGAGACCCTGTTTCAGGATAAAAACAAAATAGGGTTGGGAGTGTCACTAGGAGTTAGCATGTTTCTGAGTTCAATTCCTAGTACCTAAATAATTAAATAGGTGCAAGTGAATACAACCACTGAAGACAATTTTTCCAAATCCCTTCTAGCAGTGTCACCTTCCTATAGAAAGGCTTATGCCCTGCTTATTGAGAGCCTGCAGGTCATGATGACTTCACAGGAGTCCCATTCTTGTAAGCAGCTGAGGCTCCTCGCACCTGAGAATTGCCCTCACTGAATAAGGAGACAGGCAATTACTCACACCCAGTTCTCCATCGAGGTAGTAGCACCGTCTTAAATCAAATTTCTTTACAGTTTGCCATTTCCCCTGTCTTCTCCTCTCTATGGCCTTTACTTGTAACTCATTTCAGAGATAGTGACTGATCAGCCGGGCATGGCGGCACAGACCTGTGATCCTAGTACTTGTGAGGCTGAGACAGATTAGAGGCTGGCCTCAGCAAGTAACAAGACTCTGCTTCAAAAAAGACTGGGGGTGTAGCTCAGAGGTATAACACCTGTGGATTCAATCCCCAATATTACAAAAACAAAACAAAAAACCCCATAGTGCCTGATGGCCTGCCCCACGCAGGCTCTCCCAGCTGCAGAAGCTCAGGCTCTGCTCTTGAGCAATCAGCTTTGGTGAGGGGAGAGGCCTGCACACTCAGTCCCTTCCCCAGGTGATGCATACCATGAGGGAGGGAGGGAGCAGGGCCTGTGAGAGGACATCATCCCAAGGGCGGGGCAGAACAGGCAAGTCCTGGTGCCGCCCTTCTGAGGTGAGGAGTTGGCCAAGGAAGGAGGAGACACTTCAGAATGTCACAGAGAAAGGGAAAGTGCCAAGGCAGGACGTCAAATGCCACATCAGGACCTGGGAACAAGAAACGTAGCTGACTGGAGCCTGAGGGGCAGGAAGACTGGGGGAAAATGAGGCTGGGCTGGGTGAGGTGATATGCACCTGTGTCCTAGTATTTGAGAGGCTGAGACAGGAGGACAGGGTTGAGGCCATCCTCACCAACTTAGCAAGACCCTCAACCAATTTAGTGAGATCCTTTCAAAATAAAAATATTTGGGGATGTGGCTCAGAGTTAGAATGCTCCTGGATTCAATAAGAAGGAAGGAAGGAAGGAAGGGAGGGAGGAAGGAGAAAGGAAGAAATAAAGAAAGAAAAAAGTGAGAAATGAGACTGGACTTGTAGACAGGAGATGCCACCTAGGACCTTTGAGCTACTCTCGGGGGCTTTATTTATTTTTTCGCTTCTGTCCTTTTTTTTTCTTTTCCTGTTGCCAGGGATTGAACCTGGGGATGTTCTACCTCTGAGCTGCATCCCCAGCCCTTTTTATTTTTTATTTTCAAACAGGATCTTACTAAATTTCTGAGGCTGGCTTCAACCCTGAAATCTTCCTGCCTCAGCCTCCCAAGACCTGGAATTACAGGTGTGTGCCACCATACTTTATTTTAAGCCATGAGTGCAGTAGATTTCCTTAAGTGGCAGTGAGCTGAAAATGGATTGATCGATCAGAAGAAAGCCAGAATAAAAGACAGAGAACTAAGTTCTTTTTTAATCTAGTCTATGTTCATGGGAGAGGAAAAATGGGTAAATGAAAAAAATCTTTAAATAGGATAAGAATTAATCATGAGTTGGGTGTCAGGGAGACACGGATGAAGCTAGTCAAGATGATGCCCTATTTTCTGGGCAGGTAACCAGGACTGATGATGGCTCACAATAAGAAGGAAATGGAGGAGTAGGGGATGTGTTAAGATGGTGAATTGTTCTTCACGTATGTTGGATTTCACAAGTCTATGGATCCTTTGAATAGAGGTGCTTGGTAGGCAATTGAAGGTACAGCTGACAGGTTAGAAGAAGGACCTAGATTGGAGATGCAAATTTCAAAGTCATCAAGATCTTGTTGGAAGGAGAAATTCTGGCAATATATGAGATCACCCCAGGCTAATGTGTAGCCAGAGATAAGAACTAAGCAGAGACTGCTGTGGAGACCCAAGGAAGAGAAGCTCCTGCGGGTGATATTTAAAGAAGAGGCTGGGCCAGTCACGGTGGCACACACCTGCAAAACCAGGACTTGGGAGGCTGATACAGGAGAATTGCAGATTCTTGGCCAGCCTCAGCAAGTTAATGAGACCCTATTTCAAGAAATCAAAAGGACTGGAGTTGTAGCTTGTGGTAGAAAGCCCCTGGGTTCAATCCTCAGTACAATCTTTTAAAAAAAGAGCTGGAGAATTGGCTATAAAGACAGCTGAGAACAGAGTCCTTGAATCAACGGGAAAAGAAAGTTCTAAGAAAGTGGAGTTTGTCAAGTCTTAAATACCACTTATGCCAGAAAATACTACAAAGAGACAGGTATCCATTGTGTCTAATGTGTGGGATCATCACTGCCTCTGAGAGAGGGCTGTTTCAGAGAGTTTGGTGGAGAAAGAAGGTGCTGATTTGCAATTAATGGGTTGAGGAATGAATGCCAGCCACATTAGCTACTGATGGCTTGAACTATAACAGATGTTCACTTTTCAGCATTATGCAGGTCGGAATTCAAGATCGAGGTGTTGGCTAAGTGTGCTTCACTCTGAGGTCTTTTCTTTTGTCTTGAGAGAGGCCCTATTTCCATTTGCTGCCATGAAAGAAGCCAGGGAGAAAGAGCATGCCGGGCGTAGTGACGTGTGCGCTTGTAATCCCAGTATTCGGGAGGCTGACAGGAGGATCACGGTTCGCAGACAGCCTCAGCTACTTAGTGAGGTCCTCTGCAACTCAGTGAGACCCTGTTTCAAAATAAAGAATAAAAAATAGGGCAGGGAATGTAGCTTGGAGGTTGAATGCTCCTGCGTTCCATCCCCAGACCCAAAGAAAGAAAGAAAGAAAGAAAGAAAGAAAGAAAGAAAGAAAGAAAGAGAAAGAAAGAAAGAAAGAAAGAAAGAAAGAAAGAAAGAAGGAAAGAGCCAGCGAGCAGGCCCCCATTTCCTCTTCTTTAAGGGCAGGAATCCTGTCAGAGCAGGGTGCTGCCCTCACGACCTCATCTACCTCCAATTACTTCCAGAAGGCCCCACCTCCCGACACCACACACTGGGGGCTCAGGCTTTAGCCTCTGAATTTGGGGAATACAACTTTCAGCCTATGACAGACAGTGATTGACACCTGTGATATGCTTAGTATATATTAGTTAAGTAAATGCTTATTGAATGGCAGTGTGATACCAAAAGCCACCAATGGTTCTCTGAGGTCACAGTTGCAAGTAGAGAAATAAAGTGACTGGCAGAGGGAACTGAGAGTAGATTTTGCTTTTGTCTTAAATTAGCATACAGGTTTGAGGCCAGCCTCAGCAACTTAGTGAGACCCTGTTGCAAATCTAAAAAAATCAAAAGGGCTGAGGGAGTAGCTTAGAGGTAGAATGCCTCTGGGGTCAATCCAGAAAGAAAGAAAGAAAGAGAGAGAGAGAGAGAGAGAGAGAGAGAGAGAGAGAGAGAGAGAGAGAGAGAGAGAGAGGGAGAAAGGAAGGAGGCAAGCAAGAAAGTGAGGGAAAGGCAGGCAAGACGCAATGGAATAGAAAGAAGTGATGTGTAAATAAGGAAATCATCTTCTAAAATACTCTTCCATTTCTTTCTTTAGTTATTTATCATTTTCATTGTAGTGGTCTTTCACCTCCTTGGGTAAATTTATCCTAGGTATTTTATATTTATTGAGATTATTGTGAATGGAATTGTTTTCTGTATTTCTTTTTCAGTGGATTCATGATTAGTGTAAAGATATGTTAATGATTTTCATAGGTTGATTTTGTATCCTGCCTTTGCCAAAACTATTTTATTACTTTTTTTTTTGCATTACTGGAGTTGAAACTCAGGGGCATTCTACCTCTGAGCTATACCCTCAGCCCTGTTTTTTATTCTTTATTTTGAAACAGGGTCTCACTAAGTTGGCAAAGTACCTCATTAAGTAGCTGAGGCTATCCTCAAACCACCATTTTCCTGTCTCAGCCTCCCAAAGTCTGAGATTACAAGTGTGTGCCACCACACCTAGATTATTTATCACTTTTAGAAGTCTTCTGGTTGAGTATTTTTGCAACTTCTAAGTAAAGGGTCATATCACCTGCAAATATAGTTTCAGTTCCTTCCCTATTTGTATTTCTTTGATTCCTTTCTCCTGTCTTATTGCTGAGGCTAGAGTTTTGAGTACTATGTTGAATAAAAGTGGTGACAATGGGAATCCTTGTCTTGTTCCTGATCTTTGGGAAATTCTGTCAGTTTTTCTCCATTTATAACGATGCTGTCTTTGGATTTATTATATATAGCCTTTATGATATTGAGGTAGTTCCTAAATCCCTCAGTATTTTTTTTTATCATGAAAGGGCATTGGATTTTGTCAAATTTTTTTTCTGCATCTATTAAGATAATCATATTATTTTTGTCCTCAGCTCTATTAATGTGGTGAATAAGGAAATATAACCATACATGGCCAATGGTGGAGGCGAGGATCTGGAGTGTCCCACACTCTTGGTTGATTCATATGTCGTTCTTACTGGCTCCCATCATGAAATTTGTTGCAGTCACATTTAGTCCTTGGTGACTAGTATGTGATTTCCAGACTAAACATCCATGGAGTTTTCTTATAATGGGTTCATGTGATCTTAAAAAGTTATGAAACTAGGCTGGGCACATGCTTGTAATCCCTGTGCTTGGGAGGTGGAGACAGGAGGATTGTGCAGGTTCGAAGTCAGCCGTGCTGGCTTAAGAGACCCTGTTTCCAAATAAAAATATAAAATAGATCTGGGAGTTTATCCCGGAGGTAGAAGGGTTTCTAGGAACCCCAGTACCACCAAAAAGAAAAAAAAAAGTTATGAAACTGGATGTGGTGGCACATGCCTATAATCCCAGCACTTGAAAGGGCGAAACAAGAAGATCACAAGTTTATGGCCAGCCTCAGCAATTAAGCAAGACCCTGTTTCAAAATAAAAAATAAAAAGGGCTGTAGGTGTAGCTCAGAAGAAGAATGACCCTGGGTTCAATATCCAGTGACAAAAAGTAAAACGAAGTAAATAAATAATGGGAATATAGAGTTCCCTTTTATAGAGTGCTTAGATTCTAAGAGTACTGCATGGTTTAGGGGGTTTTGTTGTTGCTGGTGATTTGATCTGTCCAGAATCCCTTTCCTTCCTTTAGTTTAGAGTAATGTAGAGAATAAATGTTGTTCCTCATTGATATTTCCAGGGGAGGACTCGTGGTACAGCATTATACCACAAGGAATTTTGGGGGCTCCCTGGAATTTCTGTGATTCTGGGCAACTAGCTACTATGTAGGAAGATTTGAATCTTCCCACACAAAATTTTCCACCATGAGTCTGGCGCAGTGTTGCACACCTGTAAATCCCAGTACTTGGGAGGCTGAGACAGGAGGATCACAGGTTGGAGGCAAGCCTCAGCAACTTATCAAGACCCTATTCCAAAATAAAAAGGGCTGGGGGTATAGCCCAGAAGTAGAATGCCCCTGGGTTCAATCCCCATACCAACAACAAACAAAATAATCTACCCCAGGTATGTTTCAGGGGAGGCCCTTCATCATCTTCAACTCACCATTCGGACGGAATACAGAATGTTGCCATAGCAATGGGCTATGATGCCCACGGGCACCACCAGGCAGCCGAGAAAGAAGAAGAGCACAAAGGAGGAGTCGTTGGTATCCTTGGGTTTCCAGTCCACAGTGCAGCCAAGCCCATGGATGTCTAGGATGTACCTGTTCCAGCCCAGGAGAGGTGCTCCTGACCATGCCAAGGAGTAGAGCCAGATGTAGGTAATGGCCCTCCAGGCCCAGGAAAAATTGATCACTCTGGCATGGACCACACGGATATAACGTTCATAGGCCAGCACAGTCAGCGTGGCAATGGAAACAATACCTGCAAGCAGAGAAAGGAGCAAAGTATAGCACAGGGCCACAGGAAGCCAGCACAGGAGAAGCAAATCCACAGAGAGTATCTGGGACCATGGAGATGGGCTCTGAAACCCAAAAGATTCCCTGAGAGATATGATTAGGAATGTATTTACTATATAAAATATATAGCATAGAAAATGATGCTGGGCACAGTGGTACATGCCTTTAACCTCAGTACTTTGAAGGCTGAGGTGAGAAGATCGCAGGTTCAAGGCCAGCCTCAGCAACTTAGCAAGACCCTGTTTCAAAAGTTAAAAAAATGGGCTGACATATAGTGTGGAGGTAGGATGTCCCCTAGTTCAATCCCCAGTACTAAAAAAGAAAGAAAGGGAGGAAGAAAGGAAGAACAGGGAAGGAAAAAGAGAAAAGAGAAAATGGTGAGGGGATTGTTATAGGACACAATTCAAAGCCTTTGATCAGCTTTGCCCCAGTGGTGTAGCTATTGCATTCATTTTTCTGCCAAGGAGAAACTCTGGAGCAAGGCAGGAGAGCATGTGAGCCAGTGTCTCCTTTAGTTTCATCTTCTCTCAGCATATTTTAATCAGAGTGGGCTCCACAGGCTCACAATGGCAGGTCCTGGTAAAATTAGGCAGCCGGTTGTTTCAGACTCCCACCAGCAGGTGGCAGTGTAGGAGTGGTCCTCCCCCAAGGATGGGCAGAAAGTCTTTGCTCTCTTCTTGCTTACCTCTGTTTTGTAACAGAGGCACTTTAACTATATATATATATATATTTGGTGCATTGCTCTTGAGAGAGTGATTTACTCACTCAGTATGTACCTGTTGAACACCAAATGTGTGCCAGGCACTCTGCTGACACTGGAAGACAGAGGGGACGAAGAGACAGAGGCCTGGGCTGGGAAGGGAGTGTGGATGTGTGAGCAACTGTATCTTAGTACTTGGGAGGCTGAGACAGGAAGACCACAGGTTTGAGACCAGCCTCAGCAATTAGTGCAACCCTATTTCAAAATTTAAGCCGGTAGTGTTGGCACATGCTTGTAATCCCAGCATTCGGGAAGCTGAGGCAGGAGGATCATGGTTCGAGGACAGACTCAGCTACTTAGGCCCTTTGCAACTCAGTGAGACCCTGTTTCAAAATAAAGAATAAAAAATAGGGCTGGGTGTGTAGCTCGGAGGTAGAATGCCCCTGGGTTCCATCCATAGTAACACACACACACACACACACACACACACACACACACACACACACAATTGTTTTAAAAAATAAAAATAAAGAAGGGCTGAAGTGTATCTTGGCAGTATAATGCCCTAGAGTTCCAGCCCCAGTAGCCTCAAGACTGAATTTCTTAGTGTAGTTTTTGGGGTGTCTCTGTGTTGGCAAGTACAGTATGTTTCAAGTGCCTGATTTCAATTGCCTACGTTCAGTACTGACCTAGGAAGAGAAAACCTTGCATTTCTCAGCTCATTCTTGAAAGCCTGGGTGTAGAGATCAATAGCTGTAGTAGCCAGACTGACTTAATCTTCAAGGCTAACTATCAGAAATCATCTAAATGACATCTTCCTTGCAAATTATGCAGGAACATCTCCCTTTCCATGAACATTTTATTTACCAACGAGTGTGGGTCCCGAGTCAAAAGTATTCACTGACTTCGATTTGACCTCCAGAACACACCCAGATGATAACGAATAAACTGTCTTACCACTCTTTCCTTGCACAAGCATTTTTATTTCATTTTATTTTTTGCGGTACTGGGAATGGAACCCAGGGGCATTCTACCTCCGAGCTACACCCCCAGCCATAATTTTATTCTTTATTTTCAGGGTCTCCCTGAGTTGCAAAGGGCGTCACTAAGTAGCTGACACTGTCCGCGAACCGCGATCCTCAGGTCTCAGCCTCCCAAATGCTGGGATTACAAGCGTGCGCCACCACGCCTGGCACGCACAAGCATTTTAGCTAGAATTGAGCTTAATCGTTCCACGTGCCCATTTGTTTCCCTTAAAACTGTAGAACGCAAAGGGGGAGATGACTCCTGAAAACTGGAAACCAACCATGCAGCAGGCTCCATGGCAGTTGCCCTACATACGTTGATCCTCCTGGAAAAGAAGTGTGTTACTCAGAAGGGTTAAGGGCCAGTTTTCAGAACCCAGCATTGATTTCGAAACTCGTGATTTTGCGTTACACCACCTGCTACCACTAGAGGGAGACCTCTCCTTTCCCGCCGACCCGCGGGTAGAGGCAGTAGTCTCTCCCTGCAGAGCTGAGATGGGTGGGTCCCTTTGAAGCACCCACCCCTGTGCTGAGATCCTAGTGAGACCCTATTTCTGTCTCACTTAGTCGCTTTTAGGAGGAATGAGAGCCGTGACGTACCTGCCCTAGGCCAGACGGCAATGTTGTGTTTTAATGAAGACAGGACTAAATTACTCGCAACATAGAGGAGGGTAACCACTTAAGTTTATAGTGCAAACCAGAAAAAGTAGACTCTAGGATAATGTGTCATGTGGGGACTTCGTTAAGAGATAGAACCTAAGTTGGATCTTAAAAGATGGAATGTGTATAAGGAGTAGAAAGGACCCGACGATGAGACCAGAGGATCATGGTTCACGGACAGCCTCAGCTACTTAGTGAGGCCCTCTGCAACTTAGTGAGACCCCGATTCAAAATAAAGAATAAAAAATAGGGCAGGGGATGTAGCTTGGAGGTCGAATGTCCCTGGGTTCCATCCCCAGATGCACCCGAAAGAAAGAAAGAACAAAAGAAAGAAAGGAAGAAAGGAAGGAAGGAAGGAAGGAAGAGAGAAAGAAAGAAAGAAACCGAGGAGTCATTATTTCTGGCCAGAAGAGCAACTTCTATGAAGGCAAATCCACAGTAGAGATCATCAATTTATTTTCCCCTATTCAAATTTTGAAAAACTATATGCATGCTCATATCTTAAAGGGTTTCATCTATATTTTTTAAATCCCAAGTTTAAAGAATTGTCTAATATAAGCCAGATGTGCTGCGCATGGTGGTACATGCCTGTAATCCCAGTACTTGAGAAACTGAGACAAGAGAACCAGACTTGAGGGCAGTCTCAGTAACCTAGCGAGACTTCAGCAAACTAGCAAGAATCTGCTTCAAAGTAAAAAGTAAAAATAAAGCATTACTGGGTTCAATCCCCAGTACCACAAAAACAAAATAATAAAATATAAGCCAGGTGCAATGGCTTATTCCTGTAATCCCAGCACTTGGTAGGCTGAAACAGGAAGATTGCAGGTCTGAGGCTAGGCTCTACAAAGTAGTGAGATTCTGTTTAAAATTAAAAAAAAAAAATAAGAGAAGGCTAGGGTATAGCTCAGTGGTAGACCACCCCTGAGTTCGCTCTCCAGTAGTACCACAGGCACATACACACAAAGAATTATCTAATGTAAATATAAAGATTTTAAAAAACATTAGCTCATTCATAAATACATCCAGTGTATCGAATGATTTGTAAATATATTAGTGATTTTGTAGACATAGGCATATATACCTGTTTGTGTACATATATGTATATATATATATATAAAACATACATGTGCAATAATGACTTATCATTTGAACTTATATATCAATTCCACCTTTATGCTAAAAATGCTATCACAAAGAAATATATTGGTATGGCTGAGAGACTTTGGATTATCCACTTCATTCTGTAAAAATGAAAAAAATGTAGCTGGGTATGATGGTACAGGTTTGTAATCCCAGCATTCTGGAGGCTGAAACCAGAGGATCGCGGTCTGCGGACAGCCTCAGCTGTCCTTTGCAACAAAGAATAAAAAATAGGGCAAGGGGTATAGTCAGAGGTTGAATGCTTCTGGGTTCCATCCCCAGACCCCCCAATACACACACTCAAAAATACAAAATAAAGAATAAAAAATAGTGCTGGGAGTGTAGCTCAGAGGTAGAATGCTTCTGGGTTCTATTCCCAGTACCCCCCCCCAAAAAAAAAGTAAAAAGAAAAAAAATGTATTTTGAAACTAAAAATTTTTAATTTCCTGAACAATAAGGCTCTAACTATTTTAAAAGTTGTCTTGTGTATGCCTCTATCATCTTCTACCACATTAAGGTGTATGACTACAACGCACCAATAAATTTTTTTAATTGTTTGAATTGAGTTTACAATTTATATTGAGTTACAATTTACAATTTATATTGAGTTATAATTTATAATTTATAGTAATTTATATAATTTAATAGTAATTACATGATTTATAGAAAACAAATGATCAGAATATTTTGTTAAATAGAAGCAAAACATATAATAAAAATGCACTTTGTTATTACTTTCTTTGTGAGGGATTACTGGAGATTGTACCCAGGGGCATTCTACCTATGAGTTATACCCCCAGCCCTTTTTATTTTTGAAACAGGTTCTCACTAAATTGTTAAGGCTGGCCTCCAACCTGCACTTCTCCTGTCTCGGTCTCCCAAGTACTGGGATTACAGTCAGGCTTCATGGTACCCAGCTCAGAGCTGATTAATTTGCTGCTACTGTCCTCTCTGCCTGAAATGCTGACAGCAAACCTGAATGTGGAAAAGACAGCTGTGTAAACCTATAGTTACAGGAACATGGGACTGGAGAGACAGAGATGCAGCTGAAACAGAGCTGTATCCAGGAAGCCAGGTCAGGGGACGTCCAGGAGGGGGTTAGGGAGACTGGTGTCTGAAATGAGTGGAAGGAGTTCATCAAGATGACAGGGTGAAGACATTTCAAGGCCAAGGATATTTGTACAAAAGCATAGATTGAAGAGGCACTCAAATATTAACTCCATGCATGAGTTTGAGTCAGGTAGTCTTTGATATAACTTGATGACAGAGCACTCATTTTCTGTATTTATCAACAAACATACATAGCACACTGGTAGCATGGGAAGCAGCATCACGGACATAGGGAAAACAAAAGTGAGTTTTGAACAGGAACAAGTAATAAAACAGTGTGATGAGTTTTAGAGCAGGGGTGTGTGTCTGGGGCCAAATTCCTGAATTAGATCCCAATTTCTTTACATAATCACTATGTGACTCTGGGAAAGGAGTAACATTCCTTGATTTGCTCAGCAGTAGAACAGAGATAATGAAACTCAAATGCTATCTCAGTGTGTGTGTGTGTGTGTGTGTGTGTGTGTGTGTGTGTGTTAAAAGAGAATAGAAATGTGTTTAGTAGAATCCTAATGCTTAAGGTACCTGGAGCTTGTGTGATGAATCTATTATGCACCCCAAAATAAGTACAAGTACCTAAAAATGAAGCCATTTTTCTACTTTGCCCCCTGAATAGCCATATTGAATAGCTTATTTATAGTTCAATGGTCTAAGACTCTGGAGAAGCTAGTTTATAATAAATAGTTTTATACTACTAAATTTATACAAAATAAGTGCTTAGGACAGGTATTCACTGGCCCCTAGCCCAGATCTCTTAATGCCTATTTGTTAGATTAAAACTTAATGTGATATGGACCCGCCTTCAAGGAGCAACCCTGGCACCAAAGAAGGGAACAGAAAGAGAAACTCCATCAATGAGTGGGGAGAGGAACATTCAACCTAGGAGGAGGCCTCTGTGGGAAGCAGAGTTAGCCTTAAAGAGTAAGTGCATTTCAACCAGTCAGAAAAAGAGGTGAACAGAAGAGGCTATTAATCCTATTACAGAAAGAGTGAACCCCTTAAGTAAACAACCTAGATTTACTTTTTTTCCCTTCCTTCCTTTTTCCACTTCTCCCTTTCTCCCTCTCCCCTTCTCCCTTTTGTACTGGGAACAAAACCCAGGTACATTCTAACTCCAAGCCATCTACCTAGTCCTTTCTAAAAAAATTTGGAAAAGGGTCTCACTAAATTGCCGAGGCTGGCCTCAAACCTGCTATCTTCCTGTCTTAGCCTTCCAAGTACTAGAGTCACAGGTGTGTACCACCATGCCCAGTTCTCACATCCCAGATTTTCTTACTGCTAGTCTATAGTTCTTTTAAAAATTTTCCCTAAAAAAATTTGACAATGCAAGTTGGTTGTGATAAACCAAAAAGCTTGAGGTCTTTTTAATTCTTCTAAAAATTCAACATATGAATAAATTGTGGAACAGACCTGTGATGGTCTGCCAACAACGATGAGTCTACTTTTAAGTGCTTCCCTACATTACTAATCTATCACCAAGAGAAGAAAGTCAGTCCAGAAGAACACATTAAAATTATGAGGGAGGGCTGGGGGTATAGTTCAGTGGGAGAGCACTTGCCTAGCATGTGTGAGGCCCTAGGTTCCATTCTCACCACTGCAAGAAAGAAAAAAAAAATAGAAGGTACTCAATTTTAGCATAACTGCTGAATAGAAATAAGCATGAGCCACATCATCTCTGCTTTGTCACCAGGACTTGATCTCCCTCCTGGTATCTCTAGCTTGATCTCTATTTGGCCTGAGTTGGACAGACTCTGCTCACCAAGGCACTGGAAGTTGCCTACTCAAATTCTTCATCCTTCACAAGCCCAGAAGGAACAAACAAATTAATGAGTGCACCCTTGGGAGCCCTAGAAAAGGCATCTTCCTAACCAGAATTCTCCCATGTCAGACCCCAGCTGGCCGCATGCCCATATTCCCTCCAGGTTTGTACCTGCCATCTTTCTCAATTTTCTTCTTCTTTCTCCTTCCTTGCAACGCTGAGTAGCATATAGCAACCGCTGAGTCGTGCTGAGTTAATCTTCTCAGTAGTTCTCAGTCCTGCCCTTCTGTCCTGCCTACTATTGCCCTCATTCAGACCCTCTCATCTGCTGCCAAACTATTGTGTAGTCTCATGACTGGTCTTTCTTCTTCAGTCTCACCTCCTTGGGAATCATCCTCCATTTGGACCCTAGTAGGTTAAGTCTGTGTGTGTTTCCCAACTCATTTTCTTGTGTATTAACATTAAGTGCATCTCTGCTAGGATAAAGTTGAAACTCTTTAGCATGGCCTACAAAGCACTCGGAGGCTTTCCAATCCACATCGTGATCACCTTGTATCCCAGGCTTGGTTAAATGTATTATTCATTTAAGGACCAAAGATGAAATTTCAGTCATTTTCAGCTTACTTCTCCCTTGATCTTATTTGGGACACATAAGCACTCTCTGGGTCCTGGATTTCCACCCTGAATTGTTCTCTGCCCCTCTCATTCCTGCCTCCCCTGCCCAGGCCTTGTCACTCTTACCCCTTATCAGCCACCTACATCCAGTTTCTGCACTCTCTTCCCAGCCTCCCCACACTTATCCCAGGCTCACTTTTGTCACTTAAGTCTTGTTAGAAAACTTTGCAGTGCCTCCTTATCCATGGAACACAGGTCCCAGCCTTAGCATGCCTTTCGAATATGATGCTTTGGACCCTACCCATGAATCCTACCTCTCATACGTCTGGGTGCACCAGATCTGCATGTTGTTGTTGTTTTTCTACGATTCATCCTGTGGAATGTTTTCCTGTGGGAATCCTTTTCAACCTTGGGGTCTCTTTCATAAAACATCTCCAGATTTCCCCAGGCTAAAAGTACTTCTCTGTGTACCCATTAAAGTCTATGCCTATATCACAATTCATTATTTCAGTCTAATGGATGTAGTGATTGTGCAACAATCAGCTCCATGAATCCAGAGTTGCACTCCTAATTCTGTAAATTGGGTATTAACCTCATTTCAAACCTACATGGAAACAATACATAACCTTCAAAATGTTGGGTTTTTCTTTCTTTTTTGGGGGGGTTGGTACTAGGGATTGAATTCAGGGGCATTCTACTTCCAAGTTACACTCCTAGCCCTACTTTAATTTGGAAACAGCATCTTGTGAAGCTGATGCGAGCCTCACTGAGTAGCTGAGACTATTCTTGAACCTGCAATCCTCCTGTCTCAGCCTCCTAAGTACTGAGATTACAGGCATGCACCACTATGCCCAGTTTACAGGGCTGTTTTAAAACTTGAGATACTATGCTGGAGAAATGAGAAGAGTTCTGGAACCTAAGTCGTTTCCTGTGTCACTAGACTTGACCTGATGCCTCTGCAAATGCAGCACATCTTGGTCACATCTTGTGGAGGCTAGTGTCAGGCTGCCTGGATTGGAATCCACTCCTACCACTTACCATCACAGCCTGTGTTCTTGGTTGAGTTCTTTGTCTTCAAAGTGTCTGCTTCTCCATCTGCAAAAAGTCGACGGCAAGAGTACCTACCCGATTGGGCTGTCAGGAAGTTAAGTAAGACAGATGCAATAAGAACCTACAGCTCTGCTGTGTTCACTGAAAGTTAGTCACAACTTCCACCTATGCATCCCCAAACTTGGCCCAGCAACTGTGACACGCTCTATGCTCGCTGGGTGTTGGGTTGGATTCAGCCTTCTGTCTTACCTGCAGTGCCATCCAGTCCAGTTTTTATCTGACTCTTTCCATCACAATTAGGTATTTCCATAGCTAATACTCATCTATCAAATGTCAAGCAGCTCACCTCCACTGGGTGTAAATGTGAGTGGTTTCAATTGTGGCTGGCTTATTTAGTCTTGTACTGGCTCTTCTGAAACTTGCAAGACATAGTTATATACCTGCAGTTCTATTAATTCACTCAGAGTTGCTTAAGTAACACCCTTTCAAAAAAAAAAAGTAGGCTCACCTATTTTTCCATTGACTTTGAGGTAGTTATTTGCAGTGTGTAGAAAGATATCCTCTCATTTCTAATTGCTTTGCAGTTATATTTTTATAAAATGAATGATTAAAAATCCCACACACTTACTCTTTGATGACTGGAAAAGAACGAGAATTATTCCCTCATTCCCTGAAATGTTTTGGAGTTTATGTTATCATGTACTTTCAGAAGGAAGCCTCTGATTCTGGTGTTGGAATGGAGATGGGAATATGGACTGGAGCAGCAAAGCAAAGGTTTGAGAGTGCCTTTCAAGAACAAGTTATGGAAACAGAAAACTTGAGAGGCAGAAGTATGAAGCATAAATGGAAGGAAAGCAGATTCCTTTGAAGATCCAAAGTATTCGTTATATAATGCAGTTTCCCAGCCTTGGCCCACCAGACATTTGGAGCTGTGTAGTTCTTTGCTCGAGGAGCTGTCCTGTGCAGTGCAGAATGTCCACCAGCACTGTTGCCCTTTATTCACTAGATGCTACTAGATTCCTCCTGCCCAGTTTGGGCCACCCAGAATGCCTCCAGATATATTCCCCAATGTCAAAGGGCAAAAACTCTGGTATGAGAACCACTACCCTTGAACCCAGGGCCTTCTATCTCGGGGCCACAAGCCCAGCTCTTTTATTTTCAAACAGGGTCTAAGTTGCTGAGGTTGGCTTTGAACCTAAAATCCGCCTATTCTTCCAAAGTACCATGATTACAGGTGTGTGCCTGGTTTAGATGAAACAGTTTATAGATTACTTAAATACACACTATTTTCAAGTAGTCTCATTGATTTATATAGGTTTGTCCTGAAACCATAAATCCACAATTGTATTAATTGCCTAAAAACCAAAATCACTGTATCTTCTTCAGTAGAATATTCTATAGAATTTCTTCTTTATAATGGTAATAAAAGTTCTGAAACAGCCAGGCATGGTGTCGCACGATTATAATCCCAGTACTTGGGAGGCTGAGACAGGAAAACTGAAGTTCACGGATGACCTCAGGCACTTAGTGAGGCCCTCTGCAACTTACTGAGACCTTGTTTCAAAATAAAAAATAGGAAGCCAGGTATGGTGGCGCTCACTTGTAATCCCAGCATTCAGGAGGCTGAGACTAGAGAATCGCGGTTCACAGAAGCCTCAGCTACTTAGTGAATCCCTCTGCAACTTAGTAAGACCCTGTTTCAAAATAAAGAACAAAAAATAGGGCAGGGGATGTAGCTCAGAGGTCAAATGCCCCTGGGTTCCATCCCCAAACCAATAATAATAATAATAATAATAATAATAATAATAATAATAATAATATGGGCTGGGGTTGTAGCTTGGAGGTAAAATGCCCCTGGGTTCCATCCTCAGTACCCCCCCCCCACACAAGAATGTTGTGAAACTTACAAGAACTTTTATGCTTTACTAGGTTAGTAGGCTTCTGTTTTTGTTTTTTGGTACTGGGGATTAAATCCAGGGGCATTCTACTTCTTTTTTTTTTTTTTTTTTTCGTGGTGGTACTGGGGTTCCTGGAAGCCCTTCTACCTCGGGGTTACACTCCCAGACCTATTTTTACATTTTCATTTTGGAAACAAGGTCTCCTAAGCCAGCGCACGGCTAGCTTCGAACCTGCACGATCCTCCTGTCTCCGCCTCCCAAGCGTGGGGATTACAAGTGTGCGCCACCATGCCTGGCTGGGGCAGTCTACTTCTAAGCTAGATCCCCATCCCTATTTTACTTTAAAAACAAGCTCTAAGTTGCAGAGTGGTTCTGTTATTTTTATATAAAAGGGATGGATAAAAAAAGGACCAAATAAGTCTCAAACAGAAATGAAGTACTAAAAGGACTTTGTATACCATGTAATAAAAAGAACTGGCATAAAACCTAATGAACTAATGTCTCTAAGGATTTTTTTTTCTCTTAAATTTATAAAATAACTACAGATGGTATTTCCTGGCCAGTTATAAACAGGTAACTGTGATCCTGCTATACCTCTGAATCCAAAGTCATCGCTTTTTCCTTACATGTATGCTTTCAATTAGTTGTTCTGAGTGTTAAGAATTAGACATAGATAGCAATAAGAAAATGCTAAAATCATAGGTCAATAGCAGAAAATAATGAAATTATGATGAAGCCCCTGACATCAATACCAGGATATGAAGTCTGTTTTTAGTTTAAATAACCCCCATTTCCTCTTTCAACCCATCCATACACTTTAAACAATTTTTAGTTTAACATAGGATTTGTTTTTCAGAAAAACACTCTAAAACTCTAGAAACCACTTTTTAGAGTGAATTGTTGAATATCATGTGCCTAATGTGCTATGTACTCTAACATTTACCAATTCACTCTTGAGATGGAGGCAAAGTGGAACAGAAGCATTTCAAGTCTAATTAATGGATGTAAATGCTAAGGAGGAGTAAGTCCAGGCGAGTTACCTTAACCCTCAGGTCTTATCTATAAAGTGGGTACAAACACTTGCCCTTTCTTACCTTACTTAGCTATCCCAAAGACCAGAGTACAGCTGTCGGAAGAACATCATTTCTGCCTGCACTATAGCAGAACGGGTTTCACAGTATTCACAATATAGTCAAATCCTGTCAGTTGGATCATGTATGTTCTGTACTGTTTGTGCATTATAGAAAACTAGAGGTACTGTGCCTCCTGCCATTGAAGTGTGAACACATCAGGATGTTGGCTAAATGGAAGGATCCTAGAAAACAAGGCCTCCATAATTAAGGCAAACCTACTAAAACACAAATCCTCAAAGAGGAGTACCTCATGGTCAATGGGACTGTGACCCCCACTTGACCCACCAAGAAGGCAAATAAAACTAATCATCAGATAACTTCCTGGTATTGAAGCTTGATGATCTACTTACACATGGACTTCTTTACATTTCCTATTCCCTGACCTCCCCTGGGCTTCCAGACCCAATGCATCTTTCTCTTTGCTCACTCTTCAGGCAAGAGAAGCCTGACTCGACTGTCAGACCTAATTAAATGAATGTTAGCTGCAATAGAGTGCAGAAGGGTTCACTGGCCCAGCTTTTAACTGTAAGCAGCTTGTTTCCAACAGTGTAATACAAGGTGTGGGCATCCTTTAAAAGAAATGCTTTGCATCCCAAGTCAGAGGATTCCTTTTCTTCTCTTTGTGAATTAATGGTAGGGTAGTGGCAGTTAAATGAAAAGTGTGATGAGTAGAAAAGGTTCAAATGCTCATTAAGGTAAAAGGAACCTTACCTTAAGCTCCATGTTCCAACAGACTGTTTCTTAGGTACAGAGGACTTGTTCTGTTCATTTTATATTTCGAAACCCCAGAGTAATGCCAACTCAAAACCAACACTAGGTGTTTAAGTGACATTTGTGGAATTAAGTCACCTTGGCTTGGCTCTCTCCGGCAACTGGAAGGGTTGGCCCATATCCTCAGTCCCAAGGAAATGCCAAGTCTGTGACTCCAGTCTTCATCTCCCTGCGCTCCCACATTCCCAAATGCTGTGTTCTTGGATTTGGGGGCATACTTTAATTAGTATGAAATGTCTTCATGCTGATGTCCTGGTTGCATTGCAACTATTTCTATTATTCCTCAGTGCTGAACATGTAAGTAACAAAAGATACAAAATCCATCTTGACTAAGTTCTCCTTCCTACCAAGACTTATAAAACTTTCTACCATACATTTTTAGAGATTGTCTTTTTTACTTTAACATTTAGACAAGCATTTTAAAAATAGATTTAAAAGAGAATTTTAGAAGTTTCCAAGAAATCCGTGATTTTCTTATTAATTCAGTAAACCAATTCACCAATCACTTAATTTTTTATTGCATACATCAATATTTTTACAGAAACACTAAGAACTCCTTAGTATTAAACTCCAATTATTTATATCTTCTCATTCTTTTCAATGTAGACCTACATTTTTACAAATATAATCAACAGATTTAATTTGTTGTAACATTTTTCATTCTCACATTTTGGCATATAAGTTGACATATATCAGTATTAACTAATGGCTATGTATTTATGATAGTAATAGCAAAACACCAACATTTATTCAGTTCTCAATTACGGGCTTTTTTTAAACTTGTACGAGTGGAATTGCTACAAATATCTTTGAACAAGTACTTTTTTGTCCTTTAAATATTTTCCTAGGTATATGCCACTCAAAGTGACTTAGTATGTCAAAAGATTATAGAGTTCTTATCTGTCTTCCAAACAGTTCTTTAAAATTATTACTAACATGTCATTGGTATGAAGATACATGCACATATTTCAAAAAATTGCTTAAATAATAGTATGAACTAGGTCAGAGTTGCTTAAATTTGTATTTTAATAGTCATTTGAGTGTTACCTAAAAATTGTTTTTATTTGTATCTTCTCATCTGCTATCAATTTCTAAATTTGCCTAGTAAAGAAGACAAATGCTTAAGGATTTGCATCCATTTTAAAACATGATTAATACCACTTACATAATGCAGACAGCGTTTTTTGTTAATTCCATCTTATTTAGTATACATTTTTCTCTTTTAATTGATCTACTTTGTCAACACTTCTGATTGCCACACAGTTCCTTTGCACCATTCTTGGGATGAAAATTGCAGTCTTTTTACTTTTGTATACAACACTTTATCTGGAATAAATTGCACTACAACATGAAAGTGAGGAACTAGTGTCTATCTCCACACTTACCAGCTATTCTTTGTTTTTCTAGTACTGGGGTTTGAACTTAGTGGGGTTCCACCTCTGAGCTACACCCCTAGCCATTTTTATTTTTTTCTTTGAAACAGGGTCTTGCTAAATGCTGAGGCTGATCTTGAACCTTTAATCCTCCTGTTCCAGCCTCCCAAGTACTGGAATTACAGGTGTGCTCTACCATGCCAGCTCCAGCAATTCTACCAATAGTTATTAAATACTTCTTAAAAGGTTTGTTGGTATTAAGCTTTCTACCCAGCATCACAAAGTATTTAGAAAAGCTGCCTAATGGCATACTCTAAGGACTTAAAAGGAAAAGCTCTCATTTTTTCCTCCTAAATTAAACCATCTATCTCTGCCTAATTATCTTTCTAGGTAATTTATCATAATTCTGTCAAATTACATAAAGCATCCAGTTGGAATGTTAAATGGTATTATAATAAATCTACATGTGCCACATATTGGCATTTCTTTGGACATGGTGTCATGTTCACTAACTTAATCCTCACTATTTCTACTTTACAGATGGTGAAATAGAAGATAAGACCGGTTAGCTATCCCAAGAAGAGACAACTAAAAAGAAGTGATGCAAGGACACCCCCCCACACTTAGTACTTTCCACTAAACCAAGATGTCTCTCAGGGGAGTATGCTCATATTTTAAATTTAGCTCTTTCAACCTGCTTCTTTTGAAGCATCTTTCTTAAATTATCCCAAAATAGTTGCATAACATTCTTTAAATGGCTCATATCTATTAACACCCAAATGCTTTTTACATTGTAGTCACTGTTGGAACCCAGAAATAAAACTTTAAAAATTATATACCCTGAAAATTCATAAATTATTTATTGTTTAGTACATTTATATGGTAGAATAGGTTTAGCTAGTTATAAAGCCATGTAAACAGGAAATAATGTTTTTGTTGCTTTCTTATCTTTGTCATTTTATCAAATTTTTATTGCAATAACAAGCTTTTTCAACCACATAAAAACAAAAATGGCACCAACATTGCTTGTGCGTGTGTGATTGTGTGTTACTGGGGATTGAACCCAGGGATATTCAAACTCTGAGCAACACACACACCCCTGCCCTATTTCATTGTCTTATTTTGAAGCAGAGTCTAAATTGCAGAGGACCTCACTAAATTGCTGAAACTGGCCTCAAACCTGTGATCCTCCTATCTCAGCCTCTCAAATCCTGGGATCACTGAAGGCATGTGGCACTGTGCCTGACTACATTGCTTTTGACTTGAGAAATGTTTCTTATGTCTTTCCCCAATATGAATGCTAGGTTATTAGTTTTAAGTAATTATCACATTATGAGAAACCTATGAAATCATTACAAAAGATAATTAATCAAAGATGAATGATAAATTCTTTAAAAGTTACTTGCAGTTAATAGTTCAGATCTTCACCTTTGTTTTAGTGATATTGATGAAATGGCTGTTCTTATCCTAAGTCACAAGTAGAATGTTTTTACTTGTAGCTGTATTGTTTGCCAAAATTTCATTTTTCATTCTGCATGTATTCAGAATGTGACTTTTTTCTTTTTGGTGGTACTGGTGGTGGAACCCAGGGGCTTTTCTACCTCCGGGCTATACTCCCAGACCTATTTTATACTTCATTTGGAAACAGGATCTCACTAAGTAGCTGAGGCTGACTTTGAACCTGCGTGACCCTCCTGTCAGCCTCCCAAACGCTGGGATTACAAGCATGTGCCACCACGCCCAGCTCTCTGAACGTGACTTTTTAAAGAATGTTTTACTTTAGTACTGAAACCATATTTACCTCAAAATGTAATTAATTGCATACCATCTTTCATGATATGCAAATAGATATTTTTTCCTTTTAATCTGAAAAAGTTCACCAATAAGCCCAATTAGAGTCAGATCCTAACACTGGATTATAATATTCCATACATTTTTAAATGCTTCTTACTGGCTTATAATTTGTCTCGTTTTCAACTTTTACTTTGTATTAATTAAGTAATGTATTTCGTTAATTTTTAAAAACGGTTCTTACTGTGGCCTAGGCTAACATCACCTTTCTCCACTTCTCATTATTCTTTTTCTCGATTTCTTATGACCTGTGATGCTGAGCAGTGAGTCTGCATCACCTTAATTATCTTAAAATCTATGCATATACAAGGTAATAATGTATATGCATTTATGTGGCACTTTAGATTTCACTGTGATGTATAATTACAATGTACCAATGAAAGTATATAAATTTTTATTCACTTAAATTACTATCTTGTAGGTCAGCCAGCAGGCATTTCAGTTGTTTTTATAGGTTTAAACTCTAGGATTACCCAGTTTCACCTTACTGTAACTATAAAGTCACTATTAAATATCAACAGTGACTTTTCTACTTTTGGTATGCTGTCAGTTACTTAAATCTGTCTTGCCTCATTTCCCTCACATACAAAGAAGAGTTGAAATCAGAATGTATCTGGCCTAGTAACATTTTTATAACATAGTCTTCAGATCAAAAGATGTTGCTGAAGAGCGTTATTTTGTTAAGACTTGGCCAAATTTTGCTTCAATGAGATTCAAAAACATATTACTCTTACTCATATTTCTCTGGTTCAGTAATAAGCTGCAAGACCAGTACAGCAATACTATCTTCTCCAGCAACACTAGATCCCAATTTTCAAGGGGATCATTTTTTTCTCATACCATTCACTCTTTTAACCATAGATGTTAGTGGAAAGATCAAGGGATTTATTTATTCATTTTTATGGCACTGAAGACTAAACCCAGGAACATTCTACCTCCAAGCTGCACCTCCAGTCCTATTTTATTTTTTATTTTGAAATAAGAGTCTCATTAGATTGATGAACGTCTCACTACTTGCTGAGACTATTCTCCAAACTGCAACCCTCTTGTCTCAGCCTCCCAAGTATTGGGATTAGAGTTATGTACCACCAGGCTCCGTTTTGATGAAAAGTTTTAGAATCATGAGAGTGGTTTCCAATGTTGGCTCTTCCACAAGCAGACTCAGAGAAAATCAGTAACTGAGTCTCCATTCCTCTCTGAAAGTGTATGCTGTTGTATCTACTTTGTTGGGAACCTGTGATGAGAAAGCACAATAGCACTTAGCACAGAGTAATGCTGTTATAAGCAAAACCTGTTATGAAAGGGTTCATTTCCTACAGGATTAACTGTTCTTTGCCTGAGGAAGGAGGAGATACATCTCTCTTACAGCCTACAGGTGTTCACTACTAAAGCACATCAGTGTTTTATTTACTTCTGATGGTTCTGAGAGAAAAGTTCTTTTTCAGATCCCAGCCAAGAGGCATAAACGATTATGAAGACGGTCACCTCACCATCTGTGGAATGGGACAACCAAAGGGGCATGGTAAACACTATTCTGACTCAATTTACTACCCAGTGTTGCTAACTAAAATGGTAGAGACAACAAGGTGGTATGTTTCATCCTGAGAAAACTGGGATGAGAAAATCTATTTATAGAGGGTTCTAAAACTGTGATGCCAAGTTAAAAATGCCTCACTTGGTTTCTTTTTGGAATTCCCTTTTAAGAATTTCAGAAAGCTATCCTAACATATCTTTTCTGGGGTACTTTATTTTTATTTTTTTATGTTGACCCAAATTACTTGCTGGGTATTCTTTTAGGCATTAGAACAGGGGTCTATAGAAATTTTTTGAACTAATCTCTTATCTTCTAACTTTTCTTTTGAATGTATCTCCCACAAGCCATGTACGTCTTCAACTACTAACTCCAACTTATTTTGTAAAGTAGAAGGCTACAGTGATCTGAGTTTCTCACTGTTTACAAGGGTCAAGTAGGTGAAGTCATCTACAAAATATATTGTAAACACCAAACATAACTGGAGACAACTGTATTTCATCACATTGGCATCTGTATTAGTTGCTGTCGCTCCTATCAAGTCTACAAATTTATATTATATACAGAAGACTCACATAATTTACTATTTGTGTATGTGTTTCCCCATTCAAACACAGTGGTGGCAAATTTAACAGCTGCATAAGTTACTCAAGTGTTTCTTAAGTCTATCATTAATTGTTCTCCAGAAAATGGATAAAACTTGAAGCTCAGTAGCAGGCACAATGCTACCTTCCTTTAAGCAAAGTTGCTAATATGGAACCCTCATATACATACAAAATATCAACTCTGTTTCAAGATTCTGGGTCATGGAGCTGATTGATTCTGAAACAGAAAGTCCAATGATCAATAAATCAGTTAGTGATAGGTCAAGAAAGAGACTCAATGCCCAATGTCTCAAAGAGAATTGAAGACAATATCTGCATAGTATGCATCATATACTCATTTCCATTTAGTCACATGGGAAGCTGTCCTTCAAAGGAAAATATTCTGATGCCAGGATGAAGAACATTTCCAGCTTGCTCTTTTCTAATTTTGAAGGTTCTTCCCTGGGATTTCTAGGATGCTGTTGTCCTCAGGGGATTTTGGCATGGCCATTATTACGTTGTTAGTTCCAGGAGTATCTGGTTGCTTATCATCACCATCAAAGATGATGTCTTCTGGATTTGGAGGAGGAGGGCAGAACTCTTCACCTGGAAAGATCTCCTGGAATAGTGTTTCTGCCTGCTTGACTGCATGCTCATTCCCTAGTCCAGAATCAGGCCCAGAGCAGACATACACGTTAGAGGGTAAGCCGATGTAGGAGCTCCTGCTGACTCCTGAGGAATCTCTCATATTAAAATACAGAGCCCACAAGAGTCTTGGCTTTCTGATTTGTTCTTTTTCTACTTCTGTTTCAGTGAATGGAGAGAATAATTTCCTCACCACTAACTCTAAGTCTTCTCTTGCTGTTTTCGAAGACAAACAGGTCAGATGTACTAGGTAGGTGTCTTTCATGCATGTCATGGTTGATGAACATAATTCTGTGACCCGAACAGAACAAGCTCCTGGTTCTACTGGAGGCACTATCAAAATGGAAATCTGCTGATCTGATTCTGCCTTCAGTACAGACTGATCTGTAATGAGCACTGCCCTTGAGATCTGTTTATACTGCACATTTGAGCATGTTTCCTTGGAAAGGTAACTATCCTCCACAATAAAATATTTAGCATGTATCCTTTGACCAAGGTGATCTATAATTGCTTTACATCTTCCCGATTCTCTGTCAAGTACAAGGCATTGTACTTTATGGCGAAGACAATAGATTCCACCAAAAACTGCACACATCCTGCAGAAACACTGGGGAATTTCTCCTTGGCCATACAAGGGAAATAAAAATGGAGTATTGCCGAACCGTCCAAGACACTGAAGGAAGTTTTTTGTTGCTTTGAGGCCATCTAATGTGGTGCAAGATGATTCTGATGTCATTGCAATTGAGTGCAGTATAAAATGTTGGAGACTGGGTGTTAATTTTTTAGTCTTCAAGTACTCTGCAAATGGACACTGCTTGAAATCTTGGTAGTCCTCAGGTTGTTGTTCATAGTCTAAACAGAATGTAAGAAATTTCATCAGCATCCTTTTTTCAACCATAGTGAGTTCTTTGCTATTAAAGACATCTGCTCTGGAGCAAGGCACTTGTTCTACTTTTCCTTCCCGAAATGCAAGAATCCTAGTGACATTTTTAAACTCTGCATAACGACTCACATTTGATTTAATTAAAAGATCAATAAGTGATCCTTGGGAATAAAGAAGCTTTGATACCAAATCAATATTAAATTTCCTGCCTTCTTTAATCATCTGAGAGTAAGTAATTCTATTTATCTTTGGTTGATTAGTGTTGTCTTCCACTGTAGGTTTTTTTCCATCATTATATCCATCTGAAACTGTCTGGAGACAAGATTTATCTCCACAATCATTTTCTTCCTCCACTGATTCCTCTACATCAGTTACTTCTGGTGAAATCTCTCTAACACTTGTTTGAGTGTGTGTGGCAGGCATTTTGTAACTAGTAAAGTATGACGTGTGGTTTTCTTCAGGTAAGTACACAGAATCCAGAGATTTGATGGGGGCACTGGATGCCACTGAGGAAAGACCATTCTGTAGAGTACCAGTCTCTTGAACACAGTCCTCCTCCATACCTTGACTAGCATAAGAGAAAACTTCTATGTGTTGGATGGTTTCATCCCTCTTGGAAAGAGTGATGGCGTCTTCTGTTTCATGGATCAAGTCTTGCCACGTAGCAGTATTTTCTTCCTCAACATCACTGTTTTGCTGATACTCCTTCAACCAGGATAGCAATCCTGAGAAGCTAAAACTAGCCCAATTCCCTCCGTAGTAACTTCTCGAATCAATATGCAGAACCCTCTGTCCACTTCTTGAGCATGCAGCTGCAAGGATGGACTCAGGCAGACCTGTGCCTATTATAATCACATCAAACTCTGTGGGGAGACTGTCAGCCATCCTGGAAGGAAAAGGGTCTGGCAGAAGTTGCTGATAAGAGAAATGTGTCTGAATCTAGGCTGAGGGCTCCGCTGAGATGCGCTTGTGCGTAATAAAAACTCTCCTTGTGATGTTCCAGTTCATCCCAGAAGCACTGGGTTTGCTGGTCCTAGCTGTTTTAACTGTTACTGTTTTTACATACTTTTTTTTATAAGTCAGTAGCATAAAAACATGACAAAGTACATCTAATCACATCTGTGAATATTAACATGGATGTGTGGTTTTCATTTCTGCGTTTCGGCTTAGCAGTAAATATCAAAATGCATCACATGTGCATTTGTCACTGGAACTCTTCTCTGAAAGAAGAAAATTCAAGAAAGAATACAACTTTAAACAATTTAAGAGAAGTAATTTCATGCAATAGTAATTAAAACCCACTGAAGCCTGATTTATCTGGCTGTAAACCTCTACCAAAACAAATAATTAAATGCTTTCTCTCACATATTTTCTAATTTCTTGAAAATGAATAGTGGAGATATACCACCACCTCCTCTTAATCAGGTATTACAATAATAAAAGAATGGACATTATATCCCACAAAAATAAAAAAGGAATTAACATGATATAATTCTTTGATTTTAAGAATACTTGAATAAAACTAAACACAGCTATGAGCTTAGACTAAAAGGAATGTGTGACTTCACTGTGTTTAAGGAAACAGATTATGTTCCACATGTATATGGTTATGATTAGGAGTATTTCTGTGGTCAAGTCTGTAAATGATTCCAGCACAGCAGAACAGACAACCTTTCCTTGCCCAGTCACCTTTAGGATCTTATGGAAGCAACACGAGTCTGCTGTGTCTAAGTTAACTAGTTAGATTATTAAAAGAATTAATAGAACAGCTGGTATTTAAAATATTTAGGTGCACAAAAGAATAGGCCTACTGAGGGGAAATGTATTTATAACATATCTTTGTATGAATGTATATATATATATATATATGCTTTATAAGTTAAAAAAAGGAAATTCTGGTTTCATATATTAAAATATCTTAACATTTGTAACAATTGAATGAGATGTTTGCATTTTACCAGACTGTCTCTGCAAACTGAATCTCTGTATCTCCCCCAAAAAGGTCATTCTACACATTCTCCACCAAGGGTAACAGTAACAATGACAGGTTCCCCCCCCAACCCCCAAGGGGTGGTGAGGGAAGTCATTTCAATTAACCTGCAGCATAATGTGGGCTATGTTTTTTGTGTAGAACATCTCTATAATGACAGGAGTGGCCAGATGTGGCACAGCCAAGGGCCTGAAGGGCATACTCATATGTAAGTGTTCAGACTAAAGCACCCTCCCACCCTACCATAGCGTTAGCCTTTATCAGTCTTTGCACAGTAGCAGTGAGTGATCTTTTAACATCTAACTTTCATTACTGTTTAATCTACTGACACGTACATGGGTACAAGTTAGACCTGCCAAGACTAAAAGTACTGACTATTTGGGGTATTGGTAAACAAGCAATTCATTCACAACTTAAAACTAAATGGCTGGCCTGACTGGTCAATATAACTGAAATGGTGGTCCTAACAGCCTTATCTAGTACAGTTTCGGCTTCAAAAATATCAGAGCTGCCACAAATTTTCAGCTTCCCCTGAGAAATCAGGATCTGAGCATAGAATTGAACAGTTGCCTGGTCTGTGTAGATGCATGTGTATGTCTGAATTACTTATACAGAAAACAGGGAGAAAGAACCTACAGGGTATCTGAAGAAGCATACCCACAGTATTTGCCTTCTCCTGGCTTAAAAGGCCATGGAGCTGATGGAGAAGTAAGAGAGAAGGGCACTGGCCATAAACACACTTTCTAACCTACAGATATCAAAGGAGTCCTTCAAAATACAGAGCAAGTGGGATGTTCTTAAAGAACAGTAAGCTCAACTACTCCATAATAAACATGAGAAAACAATGCCTGGGGAAAGCCCACCCAAAGAGTCAGCCACAGAAAGAGGAGCAGGATCCACCCTGGTGCCTTCAGGCTAGTGATCTTCCCACTGGATGGAAAAGCCTCTCCAAATATTCTGGAACAAACAGCTACTCCTGGCATTTCAAAATTTCCTCTCCCTTCAATACTCCATGGTTGGCATGTTCTTGCTCAGGGACAAAAAGGAGAGAAGCATTTTCCTTTCTTCATTCTTAACCCTAATCTAGAAACATACTGCAGCAAAGGAATTCCTGACCAAGAACTTTTTAAGCCCCACAGTAACCTCATTCTGAAATTGCCTTCAGGGCTTAAGCAAGTCTTCTATCCTCTAATCCCAAAGTCTATCTGTAATTCTAAAATGAGGACAAAGTCATGGTTAAAAACACTAATGAAACACCCTGAGAAACAGAGCAGCCGTCAGGTAAAATATGACAAAATAAATATTGCTAGAAATCTTAGAAAAATCATTTCTGATTGGGATGAGTGGAGAGGAGAAATGGTGAAGAGAAGAAAGCAGAATACACACGGAGGTGCGGCTGGCAGGGGAAAATCTGAGGAAGCTGTGGATGCTAGCTAGCACTTATTAAACAACTCAATCTCCTTGGTTTTGAACTTCCAGGTTCACAGAATTTCCCAGCACAGCAAAGGCACTTCATGAAAAGAGAACTTTCATCTCTGAACAACAAAAAATCATCTGTTGCCCACCCTAGAGAGCGTTACTGATGCCATTTTTGGTTTGGTTTTGAATCACCTTCTTTAAACTTAGCTGTGTCTAAAAAAAATTGCCTGATAGGTATCTTTAATTAGTACAAAGGGTGTAGCCACATAGCCATCTATATCACCACCAACATACCTTAAAGCCCCTCAGTTTCAAATGTTTATACGAAGAAAATTCTCAAATTAAAATTAATACTTATTGGAGAGGAGGGAGAGAATATCAGAATCACTGAGATAATCAAATATATGAAATAACGACTCCTGATATGTTGATTCCTCTGAAATATCAAAAAATGAATCATGACAAAAGAGTATAATAATTGGGTCTGTCACCGTACAAGAGGCTGGTGAATAAGAACTATTTATAATAATGCTACACAAATTTTGTTTTCCAATATCTGCCAAGACAAAGGCAGTAATAAATTATCAATGGATTTGGGATTTTAAAAAAGGAACTTTAAGACCTGAGAAATACAAGTTTCTATTCCAAAGCTTTGTACAAATGGAATTCTTGGAGGATACAAGAAAAATAATTTCATTCTGAAGCTTAAAAGACCATACACGGGACTGACTACCAAAATACCAAGTCTCAACGTGACTTAAATCTTCTCAGTACTGTACAAATAAATGTTCAGTTAACGACCAGGTTCCACTTTTAATGAAATCTAGGGGCTGCACTGCTAATTATTTGTTCACCTGAACCGGTATTTTTGGAGCCATCTGTAATGATCTCACCTTAAATTTTGATGATGGAACTGTAGGGAGGAAAATACAGTTAAAAAAAAAAGTTTATGGGGCAAATGCCGATTCTCATTCTGAGGACGCGAATGAAACTTTCTCACTCTCTGGGAAGTAGCCAAAGGTTTCCAACTGCTAATGAGCTTAAGGACAATAAATGCTACACACTGCTACGACCTGGGGTTTCTGCCTCCGATTTTAGGGAGCCAGTAGCGTGTGGAGGAAGTCTCGCGTCCCCTCCTCCGACTTTCGGGGCTAAGCTCCTCTTCCCGGGGTCTCGGGACCCAGGCCCCGGTTCCTCCCCGGCGCAGGCCGGGCGCGGGCGGCGGGCCCGCCACTCACCCAGGAGGCTGCCGCAGAAGCCGTCCCACGCGCAGCCCGCGGCGTCCCACGCCCCGCCGCTCCTCAGGCAGGCCGCGAGCGCGAAGGCGCCGCCGCACAGCGAGCCCAGCAGGTCGCCCAGGCTGACGTGCACCAGCAGGAGGTGGGCGGGCGCGCGGAGCCGCGGGGACTTGTAGTAGACGACGAGCACCAGCAGGCTGCCGCCCGCGCCCAGCAGCGCCAGCGCGCCCAGCAGCAGCGCCAGCCGCTCGTAGGCGCCGGGGCTGAAGGGCGGCGCGGGGCTGCGCGTGCCCGCCGGGCCCTCGGCGCCCGCCGCGCCGCCGCGCTCCCACCAGCCCTGGCCTGCGCTGCCGTTCCCCGAGAACATGGCCCGGCGCGGCGCGCGGCGCTCTGGGTGGGGCCGGCTCCGCCGCCCGCTTCTGCCCGCCAGCCCCAGGGCCGCCGCCGCGCCGGGAACGCCCCCCGCCGAGGCCCCGCCCCGGGCCCCGCCCACTTCCGCCAGCCTGTCCCCCGCCCGGCCACTCCTGGCTCCGCCCCCAGAGGTGGGCCCCGCCCCGCGGGCTCTCGTCACCCAGGCACGACCCTGGCCCCACCCCTGTGGGCGTGCCCCGCCGTGGCGTTCCCCTAGCCACGCCCTCCCTGTGGGTGTGCCCTTTTGACCCGGCCCTACCCCCTTCTCCGCCTGTGGTCTCAGTCCCCCAGGCACCTCCCAGCCCCTCCCTCCCTGTGGGGGTAAACCTCCCCGGGCGACCAGGCCACGGCCTCAAGTGAGAAGGCCCCGCCCCTTCCCACCCTGCACCCCCAGTCCAGGAACACCTCCTAGTCCCGCCCCATGGGCGTGCCCTTGTCCACCCCACGCCCCGCGCACTCGTAGCCCCGCCCCCTCTCTGGGTTCATCCCTGCTCTCCTAGGCAGATGTGCATGAATGAGATAAAGGGGCCTCCTTCACTGGCTCCTCATTCCCTTGGAAGCCGTGTCCAAACCTATCACTCAGGCCTTCATTCATTCATAAACATTTACAGGGTGGTCTTCTCTCCCTTCCTGGGAAGCTTAAATAGCATCCATCGTGCCTCATCCACTTGATGTAAATAAAATAAATGAAACACTGAAAAACTTAGGATAGCCGGGCGTGGTGGCGCACGCTTGTAATCCCCGCGCTTGGGAGGCAGAGACAGGAGGATCGCGCAGGTTCGAAGCCAGCCGCGCTCTGGCTTAGGAGACCCTGTTTCCAAATAAAAATGTAAACATAGGTCTGGGAGTGTAGCCCGGAGGTAGAAGAGCTTCCAGGAACCCCAGTACCACCAAAAACAAACAAACAAACAAACAAACAAAAACTTAGGATAAGGTACCAAACAATGTTACTAAACAAGGAAACTGAGAGAAAAAAACTGTAAAATGATAGGTAAGTCTATAAGACACACATACCCACAAGCTGGAGGACACGCCCAAGGACTTTTAAGCAGTGTGCTGCAATGCCAGGGCTTAGGAAGCCTGCCTCCCGAAGAAAGGGTCCAGATAAGGAGGGAAGCTCCAGGCTAGACCCCCCCATGCCTTTCCATTCTGCTCTAAAATCCAGGTAGGCCTGGTCCCTGGGCCTGCTGCAACCCTTCACCAGAAGCCACTGCTGGCCTGTGCCCCCAAAGCATCAACCTAAATCTGGCAGGTATAGAGAAGTAGCTGCTATATTTAGAACAGCACACATTTCCTCTGGACCATTTCCCCAGCAGCAGTGAAAATATAGTACAAGTCAAATATAGACTGCGAACGTGGCCATGGTTCTTCAGGACTGAGCCTGCTTCCGTTTCTTCATGGTGCCTAACATGGCCCCACTGAGGGAGCACCCAGCACCTCCCGGCTTCACCTGAGCCACACGCAGGCCCTCCTGGGCACTGATGACTTGCAACAGTTTGTGGAAGCTAAGACAATTGCCTGTCTGATGTAATGGGCAATAAATAGTCAAGGGCAGTGTACTGTGCCCTCAAAATCTTTATTTTCCTTTAAGGGTTCTAACCTGGATTTGCCTTCTGGGAGCCCACCCACCCTTAAACTATTTTATTTATTTATTTATTTATTTATTTATTTATTTATTTATTTATTTTTTTAGTAACAGGGATGGAACCCAGGGGCATTGTACCTCTGAGTTATGCCCCCAATCCTACTTTTTAGTATTTTTATTTTTTGAAACAGGGTCTCACTGAGTTGCTAAGGGGCTCGCTAAGTAGCTGAGGCTGTCCTTGAACTGCGACACTCTGGTCTCTGCCTTCCAAATGCTAGGATTATAAGCGTGCACCACCATGTCCAGCCAAACTATTTTACAAGATAAACTTCTAGCTGGGCTTGGTGGTGTTGTACACTAGCGAGCAAGAATAACTGTCCATAGCCAATTGTTTGTCCGAACAGCCACACTTTAACAGGTTCAAACCTGGACCCAAGCATCTCTGCTCAGCAGGTAATGACAAGGGCCCCGTCTTTTGTTAACCCTCTCCTTATATAGCATCTTGTTACAAGGACATTAGTCATTCTATCAGCCTGGACATTTTTGATATTTACAACTTGAAAAGCAACCATAAAGCACACAACTGACCTGGGAACAGGGTCCCTCCTCTTATGGTATGTTTACCCAGATGTTGAGGAATGAGATAACGGGGATGTGTGAGTCGGCTGCTGCTTTTATTTTACCTTCCCCCAAGGACAGCCGGAGTTCCTTGCCCCATTTGTCTTTCTATCTGCTAATTAGATAGAGGAGATGAGGGAGAGCAGGCTTGGGAAGGTATACACTTTTTAAATTTATAACTCCTATGTTTAAATTGCGTGAGACGCATAGATGTTCGGGGTGGCAGGGGCTCACGGAAGATGGTCTCTTATCTATGGAATGTTTGTTCAGACACAAGGGCAGTGGAGCTGGCTCCGGCTGGCGCTTGTTCTTTAACTGCCTTAGGAATTTTCCTATAAGTTATTTCCCGCCCTGTGCCTGGATTTAAATCTCAAGAGGAAGTTAAGCTAAAAAACTTAAATTTAAGACTAAAATATAACTTACAGAATCAAACTCTATTACGATATAACTTCTAAAAACACACTAAATTATTGATCTTACTAATGATTATAACAAATTTTGTATTGGCAAAACTTAAACTAAGCCTTAATATCTAACTTTAAACAAAACACTTAAAGCAAGGCACAACAGTGGTCCAGGCTTGTAATCCCAGTACTTGGGAGGCTAAAACCGCAGGATCACGCAGGTTCGAAGCCAGCCTTAGCTGCTTAGTGAGGCTCTCAGCAGCTTAGTGAGACCCTGTTTCCAAATAAAATATATATAAAAAATAGGTCTGGGAGTGCAGCCCAGAGGCAGAAAGCTCCTGGGTTTCATCCTCAGTACCACACACGTACAAAAAGATAAACTACAACATGGCTGGGGATTTACCTTAGCGCAGCGGTAGAGCATTTGCCTAGTATATACAAGGCCCCAGGTTCAAGTCCCCTTATCTCAAAAAAGAAAGGAAGAAAGAAAGAAAGAAAGAGTGGGCCGGAGAAAGTGGAGAACAAAGAACTCCAGCAGTGGCAGGAAAAGTGGCCCTAACCATCCCCCTACCCCCAACCCATAAACCTACCTGTTGGCCCCCTGTCAAGACCACCAAGCGGGGGAAAAAAGCCACGATTATGTAACTGTCCCTCCCTCTAATACCCCACAAAAAGCCTCTAGTCTGTAAGCCAGGGCCCTGACTCTCGTGGACTCTCTCTCCTGTCCCAGTCAGGTGCCTCCTCCTGCTGTCGAGTTGTGCACTCCTTATCCTGATATTTACCAAATGGTGCATTGGCTGGGAAACAAACTTCGGGACAAAAGTGGTGGCCAGAACTTTATCCAGAAAGCTTTGGGTTTTGGCCTGTCACTCTCCAATGGGCCAGCACACCTCCTTTCCACTCCTCTTCTTGGTACAGCTCCAGCATTTTGAAGGTCTTTTTGTTGATCTGGGACTTTAGCATGCAATAGTGATCACCAATTTTGGCTTGGTAAGTCCTGCCCCCATCTGACATGTGAGAGAGCTCCCCCAAAATCTCCTCCCAAATTTTTCTCCTGGATATTTTGTTCACTGCCAAAACCAAAAATGTGGGGAGCCTGCCTTTCTGTTTCTGGCCCCACCCATTCACCCACCAGGCAAGTGATCCAGACTGAGTGCAATGCTCCCCCTGGGATGCTGGGTGAAGAGCCTTGGTCTCCTGGCAGTTGTCTTATTGCTCCCAAATTTCACAATTCCTCAGAGCCCCCTCTAGGTTTTGCCAAAAAAGTGGCATATTTGACCCACAAATTTTACAGACTTAGATAACTATGACCCCAAAATCTTACAGACTTAGATAACTACATTGCCTGGAACAGCCAAGGATAGGAGGAAAACTCCTTTTTTTCAGACTTTCTTTCTGCTCCACTCTTGCCCCTCCCCCACTTTCTGTATCTCTCTGCCAAGTCCTTCTTGACACAGAACTTCCCAGAACACACCTCAGCTTTGCCTCTGCATTTACCTCCCCTAAAGGAACATTAAAATGGCCTGGGGAAGAGCCAGGCATAGTGGCACACACTAGTAATCCCAGTACTTGGGAGGCAGAGACAGGAGGATTGTGCACCCATTTGATTGGGCAATCAGCTCCTGATATTCAAAAAACATTTAAAAAGGCCGAGGATAGCCCTCAAACCCCTATCTGAGATTTGGTGAACATGGCATTTAAAGTTTTTAATTCCAGAGAGGAACAAGTGGAGATGGAGCATACACGCCAACTTCGCCAGAAGGCAGATTTTCAGGCTCAAGCCCTGGTAGCTGCCCTGTGGCCAGTGGTGGAGGCTGAGCCCTCTGGAGTGCCACCTAGGGTGGAGGACAGCAACAACAACTACCTCCAGGAGCCTGCCTCAAGTGCGGCAAGGCCACGCCCACCAACCAGACCATGCCAGGTCTGTGGCCAGGAGGGCCACTGGAACAGTGCCCTTAGAAAAGCGGTGAGCCATCTGAGCATGGTGGTGCACGTTTGTAATTCCAGCATTTGGGGGGCTGAGACAGGAGGATCCGGGTTCACAAACAGCCTCAGCTACTTAGTGAGGCCCTTTGCAACTCAGTGACACCCTGTTTCAAAATAAAGAATAAAAAATAGGGCTGGGGGTGTAGCTCAGAGGTAGAATGCCCCTGGGTTCCATCCCCAGTACTGCAAAAAAGAAAAGAAAAGAAAGGAAAAGCGGTGAGCCCAGGTGCCTCAACACAGGGGGGCCACTCTTCCAGACCAGATCCCACTGCTGGCCCTACTTGGCCTGGCCAAAGACGGATAGCTCCTGGACTCCTCAACTGCTATCATACTTGCCAGCCCAGGGTAATTCTCAAGGTAGTGAGTAAGCCAATCACCCACACACTACAGGCCCTCTTTTACAGGACAAAATTGTCCTGCCTGAGGCTCAGGCCAAAGAGGTCATTAACCTAATACATAATTCCCTACACGTGGGACCTACGGCACTTAAACATTTTTAAACCCCTTGTTTTATTCTCCCCTCCTGCAACAGCTGATTAGTAAAGTCAGTGCCTCCTGTTCTACGTCTGCTTCTGTTCCTCCCCAAGAAGGCCTTTGCCCCTTTTCCCACCTACCAAATGAGAGGACACTTGCCAGGACAGGACTGGCTAATTGACTTCACCCATATGCCTTCTCAAAAAAAAAAAAAAAAAAAAAACCTAAATATCTTCTTATGGTTGACACCCTAACAGGTTGGGTAGATGCTTTTCCCTCAAAGGACAAGACAGCCAGCATGGTGGGCAATGTTCTATTCTCAGACATCATCCCTCGGTTTGAACTCCCCAATTCCTTACAGTCTGATAATGTACCAGCTTTTATTTCTAAGGTTACTCAACAGGTGACACAAGCCTTAAGCATTTCTTAGAAGTTCCATATCCAATATTGACCGCAATCATCAGGAAAGGTGTAAAACATGAATGGGATTTTTAAAAAACATCTAACAAAACTTTCCCTGGAGCTGCGGGTATCGTGGCCTGAAACTCCTACCACTGGCTCTGGCCCATGTGTGAGAGCCACCCCTCGAAGCCCCACCTTCATGAGCCCCTTTGAATTGCTGGATGGTCACCCTTTTTTGCTTACTTACACTCTCCCTTAGGAACCCCTCCTTTGGTTTCTTATCTCCTTTACTTGTCTTTTCTCAGGCAACTTCTTAGGGAACATGCTGACGGATATCTTCCCCAACCTGGGGCTAAAGAAGCAGCTCCACACCCAGCAGTCAAGGCCCTTAAGCCAGGGGATCAAGTCCTCCTCAAGTCGTTCCAACCGAAACATCTGCAACCACAGTGGACTAGGCCTTTTACAGTGCTCCCCAGCACACCTACTGCAGCCAAACTGCTGGGGGACCCCAACTGGTATCACCTTACTTGACTAAAAATGGCTGCATTACAGCAACCTCATGACAAATTCTCCTGTACAGTGTTGGGGCCCACTAAGCTCCGTTTCTCTTGGCATAATTCTCTTTAATGCTTTTATTTCAGCAGGTCGACTTGTTTACATAGTATGGTGTTCTCCCTCTCTGGATGCTAGACAGCCATAAGTATTAAACTCTCTAAAATCCATTACTAATGCTCCTGACCCAATAGCATGTTTTCCATTTAACCAGACTGACCCATATTGCTTTTTCAAGTGGCTCTTGCATTTAAACTCTGACCAAGTTAAGCAAGACTCTAAAAACACAGTATTAACAGTCTACCTCATATCTGAAAGGGTTCAAAAAGCCAGCAGCTGCTGGGCTCCTTCTCCTCTTGGCAAGGGCCAGTAGCTGATGGGCTTCTTCCTTCAGAACTCGCTCTCGTGATTTGCCTTTTCTTTTAATAGCTCCTCATCTGGTAAAGTGTATTTGAACATGCATTACCAAGCTGTCCAGGGTAACCTTTAATCAACTCCTGCTGCAGCCATACTCCCACCTGCCCACTTCTGAAGGACTCGACATCTCCTGGCCAAGGGACCCCCTATGACGTCCCCAGACAGCAGGAAGTAGTTATGTACTCAGTTGTCACCCAATATCACCAAAAGGCCGGGATAATAGGTTGGGTCCCTCCCTTCCCCCACGGGACCCCGCAGTGGGGACAGGAGGTGGAACCCTGGAAGCCAGAGCAGAGATGTTGCAAGACTCCAGATGTCACGAGACTCCAAACATCGCAAACAGACTCCAGGCATCACGAGACTCTGGGTGTTATGAGAGAATAGGCATTCCCACACTGCTAGCCCCACCCAAATCTCCACTTTAAATATCGGGGTATGGCCCGGCATGGTGGCGCACGCTTGTAATCCCCGCGCTTGGGAAGCGGAGACAGGAGGATCGCACAGGTTCGAAGCCAGCCGCGTTGGCGTAAGAGACCCTGTTTCAGAAATATAAAATAGGTCTGGGAGTGTAGCCCGGAGGTAGAAGGGCTTCCAGGAACCCCAGTACCACCAAAAAAAAAAAAAAATATATATATATATATATATATATATATATATATATATATATGTATATATATATATATATATATATATATATATATATATATCGGGGTACTTCTGCTCCCCCAGGTGATTCTGCTGACCGCATGGCTCATTGGTCCCTTCCCCCATGGTTAGCAGACCCGCCTGAAGGCGCCGGTTGATTAAAGCAGCTTTTGATAACTAGGCTGGTGTTTACCTCCTTCACCACCGCTGCTTATTTTCAAGCTGCTTATTTTCAACGTTACATTAGTGAGACTCTGCTTCCAAATAAAACACAAAGTAGGTCTGGGAGTATAGCCAGGAGGTAGAAAGCCCCTGGGTTCCACTCTCAGTACCACAAAAAATAATAAATAAATAAATAAATAAATAAATAAATAAATAAATAAATATAGTGGCCTGGTTACTAAAGATCTATGCTTTCAGTATGGTAGGTTGGGTTTTGTTCCCAGTTAGGAACTCAACACACCTAAAAGGGTGAGTTGCAAAACTCATCTTCTTATGCAAGCCTCTATACAAGTTTACAGTGAAATGTAGCATTTATTATAGGAAATATGGCCATTTTCACTCTTTTAGAGCTCATGGGCATTTCCCAATACAATGTTCATTGCTTTTAAAGGTTTTTCTTTGTCCCTGGAACTATACATTGCTGTGATGATTCCTTCCTACCACACTGACCTGACTTTGATGAAGTTTTATAAAACCTGTGTATATCTATGGACTATATTATTTTAATATTTGCGTTCCCAAAATGTACAGGCTTAATTACACTACCATCTTCTTTACTGGTAATTCTGCTTTGTGTTTTTCCAAAAGAGCTATGCAATTGTTCCATCACCTGCACGGCAGCTTAAGAGACCTGGTGGAACTGGGTCATCAAACTGAGACTTATAGAACAATCTGGAAATAAGAGACTAAAGAAAAACCACCAATATTTTGGTCCTAGTCCTCCCAGGTCAAATACAATCCAGGGAATAAATGATGGGACTTCTAAGGGCTTTGTAAATTCTGGAAAGTCACCCAATCTCCCAAAAAGGGAGATTGTGAAGACCACAAAGAAAGAGGCATCAACATAGACTCTGCAAAGGGAAGGTCATCAGAGAGGAAAATGTTCTCTATGCTTCAAGTGAAGCCAAGTGGTCAGCAGTACCATGACACGACCTGTCCGACTGGTAGAGGTGAAGCCTCACCAAGTCCCTGAATCCTTAGGCGCTTTGACTGACCTTAACAGCAAAATTGTTAAAAAAAAAAAAAAAAAATATATATATATATATATATATATATATATGTTTTTCCAGGCCGGGCATGGTGGCGCAGGCTTGTAATCCCCGCACTTGGGAGGTAGAGACAGGAGGATCGCGCAGGTTCGAAGCCAGCCGCTCTGGCTTAGGAGACCCTGTTTCCAAAAATAAAATAGGTCTGCCGGGCATGGTGGCGCTCGCTTGTAATCCCCGCGCTTGGGAGGCAGAGACAGGAGGATCGCGCAGGTTCGAAGCCAGCCGCGCGCTGGCTTAGGAGGCCCTGTTTCCAAACAAAAATGTAAAAGTAGGTCTGGGAGTGTAGCCCGGAGGTAGAAGAGCTTCCAGGAACCCCAGTATCACCACCAAAAAATAAATAAATAATAAAATAAAATAAAATAAAATAAAATAGGTCTGGGAGTGTAGCCTGGAACCCCAGTACCACCAAAATATATATATATATATATATATATATATATATATATATATATATATATATATATATATATATGTTTTTCCAGCTTGGCCTTGAATTACCAGAAAAACAGTATAATCAGAGGCAAAAGGATCTGTACTAAAGCCATTTATACAGTATTTCTACCTTTTAATCCACAAAATAAAAAGATATGACACCAATACCCAAAAACTCCCTCCAGTTAAGTCCTTATAAGATGCTGTAAAGTTAAACTTGCTATTCTTGAAATTTTACAGGGCCAGGGCCATTAGATTTCTATCAAAAAATGGAAATTCCTTTCCTGCAAACTCCTAGAAGATCTGAGTCCTGTTCAAAATCCTGCAAACAAAAACCCTGTTTGAGCTAAGTCCAAAATAACATGTTATTGGCTGGGCGTGGTGGTACATGCTTGTAATCCCAGTATTTGGGAGGCTAAGACAGGAGGATCGCGGTTTGCGGACAGCCTCAGCTACTTAGTTTGAGGTCCTTTGCAACTCAGTGAGACCCTGTTTCGAAATAAAGAATAAAAATAGGGCTGAGGATGTAGCTTGAAGGTAGAATGCCCCTGGGTTCCATCCCCAGTACTGCAAAACGCAAAACAAAAAATGATCTTTTTCAAGATTTGTGCCACAAAAGGCTTGAGGTATTATATATAATGACTCATGGCCTGTTGCAAATGGGTTGGCTACCTGGCCTCCAACTTAGAATGCTAACAAATGGATGGCATAAGGTTATGAAAAAGCCATTATAGTGAGGTATCTAGATTACTGTAACAGTTTTTTTCATGTAGATGTTCACTGAACCACCATAAATGACTTTGAGCCAAGATAACCAGACTCCTTCAGCCCTCTAGCTCCAGATGATTATGACCAACCTTGTTATACCGTTCTCCTTGATTCCCTCATTCAAATTTGCTTTATTCCACTCTGCCTTGCTTTCACTGCCCTTGTTGTTTTATCACTTGTCCATATTTCCCATAACAGATAAAATAAGGAAACAATTGATTACCTGCTCTTACTCCATCATTTGGGATGTCAGAAATTTCCTGGGATGTTTTGTTTTAGTATTGCCAATAATGAAAAAACATAACTAGTTTAATATATGATATGTAAAAACAACTAGACAATACTTACCAATCAAGTGGAATGTTTGGGCATGGTTCCTCCTGGCTAGCATGGCTCTTGCCCTTTCTAACTCCTTTATTTCTCCTCATCCTACTCTTTGGGCCATGCATAATCAACCTGATAAGGTTGAAAAAACAAAACAAAACAAAAAACCTCAGTAACCTCTCTGTTAACAAGGTTCTTCTCTTGCAGACCAAAGGCCAATACATTCTCCCAAATGCACAGGACCTCTGAAGACTCTCATAGTGCCTGCAACACAGCGCCTAGCCCTCAGTGTACCTCTGGCCCATTGTCAAGCAGAAAGTAGCCAGAGAAAATCTAGCTGCCCGTTTCCCAATATAAATATTATAAAATCTCTGGAACGTGGGCATTTGGAGGCCTGTCTAGAGGAGGTGGAGAACAAAGAACTCTAGCAGTGGCAGGAAAAGTATCCCTAACCATCCCCTTGCCCATAAACCTACCTGTCTGCCCCCTGTTAAGACCACCAATGGGGAAAAGCCACAACTGTGTTACTATCCCTTCCTCTTAATGCCCCACAAAAAGCCCCTAGTCTGTAATGCAGGAGCCCCTAATTCTAGTGGACTCTCACCCGGTCAGATGCTTACTCCCAGATTTATCCCTGAATAAATTTGTTCCTGCTGTCGAGCTCTGCACTCCTTGTTTTGATATTTATCAACATATGATATTTACCAACAAAGACTTATACAACCACTTAAATTCTGTATGTTTAATGTCCACTATGTTTTCAGCCTACTGCCTTGTCTACAGTATGTTCTCAATAAATATTTTAGTATGAAGCTCTAAAATATAACTGCAAAATGCACATTAACAATGCATGGGTATATTTGTGTTCCCCCAATTAGTATGTTGAGATCTAACAAATAAAGTTAGGAGATTCTTCTCTGTGTAAGATGTTATATATTTTCTTTTCTAAAAGATGCTAGCCAGAGATAGTACCCAGAGATGTACTGGGGTTGAAGGTACTGACATTGGCCTGTCAGAGTCATTTGATTCATCTCTAAAACGGAAGATCTTGCAAGATGTTTATTTTTTATTTTTTATTATTTATTTATTTATTTATTTATTTTTGGTGGTACTGGGGTTCCTGGAAGCCCTTCTACCTCCGGGCTACACTCTCAGACCTATTTTTACATTTTTATTTGGAAACAGAGTTTCCCAATCCAGCGCGCGCGGCCGGCTTCGAACCTGCGCGATCCTCCTGTCTCTGCCTCCCAAGCGCGGGGATTACAAGCGTGCGCCACCACGCCCTGCTTGCAAGATGTTTAAAAGATGGATTTCCAAGAGGTAGGAACTTCATCTAACCCATCTAAACCATGGGAAGCTAATGAATTGTTGAAAGACAACACCTCCTCAAAAAAAGGCATAAAGAGACAGATTTGGTGGCACATGCCTATAATTACAGTACTTGGGAGGTTCAGACAGGAGGATCTTAGGTTCAAGGCCAGCCTCAACAACTTAGAGACTCTGTTACAAAATTATTACTATTTTTTTCCTGGTACTGGGGATTGAACCCAAGGGCATTTTACCTCCAGGCTATGGTTGGGATGTAGCCCAGAGATAGAAGGCCCCCAGGTTAAATTCTCAGTACCAAAAAAATAAAAAAGTCACCAAGACTGGAAAATTTGAATCAATAATTACTCCTCTGATAGAGGACTAATATCTAGAATATACAAAGAACTTAAAAAACTTAACACACACACACACACACACACACACACACATCAAACAATGGGCTGAATAGACATTTAGGTACTTCTCAAAAGAAGAAATGCAAGCCAGGCATGACGGTGAACACCTATAATCCTAGTACTTGGGAGGCTGAGATGGGAGGATAACAGGTTCAAAGCCAGTCTCAGGAAATTAATGAGACCCTGTTTCCAAATGAAAAATAAAATAGGGCTGGAGGTGTACCTTGAAGGTTGAATGCCTTGTTATGTGTCTTGTTAGGCACCTTGCAGAAACTGAAGTAGGCAAACAGTTCTTGAAGAACTGTGACCACATTCATAATCTATATTTTATTTGTTCTATATTTTCATTGTTACAGGGGAAACTCTCCAGTGGTTCAGTCCACACACACACGTATGAAATACAAATGGCCAACAAATATGAACACATCATTGGCAATCAGAGAAATGCAAATTAAAACCACACTGGAACTCTATCTAACTTTAGTTGGAATGACATTTGTCCTGAGACAGGAAGATTGAAGGTTCAAGGACAGCTTCAGAAACTTAGCAAAACCCTCAGCAACCTACCAAGACCCTGTTTTAAAACAAAAAATAAAAAGTGCTGAGAGTATAACTTGGAGGTAGAATGCTTCTGGGTTCAATCCCAGTTCCTAAAAAAAGGAAAGGAAGGAAGGAAGGAAACTATAAATAACAATAAATGCTATTGAGAATGTGTGGAAATAGGAACTCATATACATTGTTGGTCAGATCGTAAGTTAGTACAACCAGTATGGAGATCAGTGTGGAGGTCTTCAAAAGCCTAGGAATGGAAACACGATATTACTCACCTATACCACTACCATCCATCTTTCTAAAAGAATGAAAGTTAGGACATTACAGGATACATGCATATCCATGTTCATAGCAGCACAATTCACAGTAGTCAAATTGTGGAACCAACCTAGGTGTCTGTTGACAAATAAATAAAATGTGGTCTATACACACAATGGAGTTTTATTCAGTCATAAAGGAGGACAAGATTTTGCCATTTTCAGGAAAATGAATAAAACCAGAGGATGTTACGCTAAGATCAGCCAGCCTCAGAAAATTAAGAGTTGTATGTTTGCTCTTATATGTGGAAATAGGAAATGAAAAGAACTTGAGATAAATGAGGAGAGAGACCAGTAGAATGGTGGAAGGGGTTTGCGAAAAGAGGGGAAGGGGGGCAAATGAGGCCTGGGGAAGGAAATAGTTCAAATAACATCATGTAACCAGGTGTGGTGCTGCACACCTGTAGTACTAGTACTTGGGAGGCTGAGACAGGAATATCGCAGGTTTGAGGCCAGCCTGAGCAACTTAGCAAGATCCTATTTCAAAATAAAAAATAAAGAGGAGTAGCTCTGAGGTAGAAACGCCACTGGGTTCAATCCCCATTCCCTCCTCCGCAAAAAAGTTATGTCCATTTATGAAGGTATCACCATCAGTCCTAATATGTGAGGCAGGCGGGGGTGGGATGCAGAGAAAAGAAGCCAATTGCTGTGTGCATGAGTGTTGCATCACTTTGAACCTCACTATAATGTGTAATTTCAATGCACCAACATGCATATATAAATAATAGTTGGACTAAGTGGGATTAAAGATCGCAATTAGAGGAAGTAAAGTGTGTAGAAAGGTGCCTTCTCATCCAGCCAGCATCTCACCTGGAAACGCCTCCCTCACCGTCAGGAACTCTTGCTTCCTTGTCCTCCATCCCCTTGATTCTGTGAAATGAAGGTCCAGTCATGAGGAAAGAAGAGGCACTGTTATTCTTTATGATCTCTAAAAGTGTCCTAATAATTTGAGGTAGAGACGATAGGTGCTGAGATGCATTTTTATCTTTAGAAGTTCAAGTTTCCATATCCAGTGTATATACAAAATGGGAATGAGCTGCGTATGGTGGTGCTGGCCTGTAATCCCAGGACTTGGAAGGCTGAGATAGGAGGATCACAAGTTCAAGATCAGTCTCAGAAATTTGGTAAGACCCTGTTTCAAAAAAAAAAAAAAATAGGGCTGGAAGTGTAGCTCAGAGGTAAAGGGCCCCTGGGTTTAATCCCCAGTACTACACACAGACAAAAATGAGAGTGAACTTTCCTCACAGCCCTTTGAAGGAGACAAAGGATTTGCAGTAAGACGTGATACAAGAGAGAGAGAGCGTAGCACCCAGTTTTGTCACTTGGTCTTTACCTACTCATCTTTCTAAAGAGTGTCAAACACCCACATAACCTCTGGGAGAAACACATGTCAGTATCCTCCTTGTGAGACAGCAGTGTGCCACTGAGATATTATGATGCAGTATGGACCAGGCAGAAGACACTGGTGACATTATGAGGTCAGGGCTGTTGCTGAAATATCGGCCTCTGTGAGCTGCGTTGGACCCAGCCTGCTCTCCTCCCTGTGACATCCCAACAGGGACTCTGACTCCTTCCCTCTGGATGGGATTTTAAGATGGAAGGAATGAGACCTGGGGCAAAACTTGAGACAGCAGAGAGGCATCAGAAGAGCTGGAAGGTTTCTCACACTGGCAAATAAAAGAATACTTTATTTCTCTATAGAAATAAAAGATACCCTACGCGCATATGGATGGCAGAGAGAAAAAGAATTTCAACATTACACTTCAGGTTAGCAATTTCAAAACAGCCCTGAATGGGTTTGAAAAACTGATTGAACAGACAGCAGCTCAGAAAAGAGATGAAAGAACAGGATTGTTTGTCTCCAAAGAAGGTAAGAACAGTGACTACAGAGAAGTCCAGTTGGGGTGTTTGGTTTGAACTGGGGAGTATTTTAAACCATCCCAGAAGAACAGCATAGCTAATAGCAAAGGCACAGATGGGTCTGAGATCTGAGCCTGTGTTCTCTCTCTGTCCCACAAAAGCTAATTGGACTGACCCTTCTTTGTCTCATTTTAAAATTAGAGGATTGCTGGGCGTGGTGGCGCACGCTTGAATCCCCGCGCTTGGGAGGCGGAGACAGGAGGATCGCACTGGTTCGGAGCCAGCCGCACTGGCTTAAGAGACCATGTTTCCAAATAAAAAATATAAAATAGGTCTGGAAATGTAGCCCAGAGGTAGAAGGGCTTCCAGGACCCCAGTACCACCAAAAAAAAAAAAAAAATAGAGGATTGCATTAAGTGACAGTGAAGGTTCTTTTGCAGGCACCATCCTTTAATGGCTAGCTGGTTTACCTGAGATTCTTTTTTTTTTTTTTTTTTTTTGTGGTATTGGGGATGGAACCCAGGAGTATTCTACCTCCAAGATACACACTCAGCCCTATTTTTTATTCTTTTTTTTTTTAACAGGGTTTCACTAAGTTGTAAAGGGCCTCCCTAAGTAGCTGAGGCTATCTGCGAACCACGATCCTCCTGTCTCAGCCTCTCAGATGCTGGGATTACAAATGTGCACCGCCACGCTGGCCTTTATTTTTTTTTTATTTTTTATTTTTTTTGAGAGTCTTGATCATGCATGTGACCATGTGGCAAGCCATGTGCCCCACTGTGTTAGCTTCTTGTCAGTGTAATAAAACACCTGAGGGGACTGACTTAAGAAGAGGAAAGGTTTTCTGGGCATGGTGGCACATGCCTGTAATACTTTGGAGGTGGAAACAGGAGGATCACAGGCTTGAGACCAGCCTTGGCAACTTAACAACTTAGAAGGACCCTCAGCAACTTAGCAATACCCTGTTTCAAAATAAACATAAAATAGAGCTGGGGATGTAACTTGGAGGTAGAACGTCCCTGGGTTCAGTCTCCTATACAAAAAAGAAGAAAGAAGAAGAAGGAGGAGATGAAGAAGAAAGAGAAGAAGACAAAGAAAGAAAGAAACAAAGAAAGAAAGAAACAAAAAACCCAACAGAAAAATTCCTGATAATACAATAAAAGTAATAGGCTCAGCCGGCTGCTGAAGGTTCCACATGGCCAGCCTCCTCCTGTGCCAGGTGGGATAGTCATATGGAAGTAAACATGTTGACTCTGGGTATTCAAACAGGTATTATTGCAATAGCTTTTAATAACTTCAGTCCACTTTAGTAGATATAATTTGACAAGATTTGCATGGCAATCCAAATAGTCAGATTACTGATATGTCCATTGTGTGAAAAGATGGGAGAGCCAGAGGAGTCACCTACCCACATCACTCAGCTTCTAAGTATTAGAGGTAGGACTCACACCTTTTAGATTTGCATTTTGTGGATGGTTGTGAACTTGATTAGGCTTTTGAAAATACTCAACAAAACTATCATTTCCTCCAGGCAGTGTGTTTTCTCTTTTATAATTAATTTTCCAAATTCTTTGCGTGTGTGAAGGGGTACTAGGGACCAAATGTAGGGGCATTCTAGCTTCCAACTAAACCCCCGTCATTTTTACTTCTTTTATTTTGAAACAGGTCTCACCAAGTTGCTGAGGGGCGCACTAAGTTGCCAAGGCTTGCCTCAAAACTGCGATCCTCCTGTCTCACCTCCCTAATACCGATTCTCCAAATCCTTATCATTTTTTCTGATTCTTCTATGAGATCTCTGCTCCCCCCAACCGAGCTTCCTACATTATTTGAGAAAGCCAGGCCCCAAACAAGAAGCTCTCAATTTCCCTTTTCTCTACTTCCAAGCCACCTGAGCAGCACCTGACCTTTCTCCTTCCCTCCAAGCCTACGACTTCGCTGCCCCAGCGTCAAGATCTCCTTCCCCACCGGCTTTGTCCTCTCATCTAAAAATATCCCCAAGCACCCTGACCTTGGCTTCTCTGCCTGCGAAGCTGGTTGGGCGTCTCTTCCTCTGTTCTCACAGCATGACCAGGTCACTGGAACTGCTTCCAGCCTGGCTTTCCTTGACACTTGGTGAGACATTTGCAACCTAATACGGTTGCCAGGTTTAATCAATTGCTTTCTCTTTTGCAGCCTTCTTGGTGATTTCTCTGGATTAGCACTTTTAGCTGCCTCTGCTTCAAGAGACACTCTCCTCTTGAGTCTTGCATACCACTTGCTTGTGGTACTTGGGATTGAATCCAGGGGCACTCTACCTCAGAGCACAGCTACATCCCCAGACCTATTTTTTATTTTATTTTTATTTTTTATTTTGAAACAGGGCCTTACTAAGTTGCAGAGGACTTCATTAAGTTGCTGAGGCTGGCCGCAAACCTGCAATCCTCCTGTCTCAGCCTCCCAACTCATTCTTTCTTTTCCTCTTTCTCTTGAGCTTTGCCTATTGTGTTCTCAATCAGTCTTATGGCCTAAAACCATCTACCTCATCTTCTAAGCCACATATATTGGGATAAATTTGGACAATGTCATATCATCTTTATCTTGGGTGATTTCAGTGGCCTCTTAATGTGATAATCTTCCTGCCAAGAGTTGTTTTTCCTCTGTACTTCTTTTGAAGAGTTTTCCATTTTCCTGGATTATTTGCTCACCTCTAATATATATATATATACTAATTTGGCATGCAGGGCAATTTATAATGATGTCTCAACCTACCTTTCCAGCCTTGGCTTCTGACTTCTGAATCTTCTGTCCTATCATGAACTTTTCAGCATTTCTAAATATGTCATACTTTTGCTGAATATTTTGCATATCATTCCCCAATATACAGTTCCATTTTTTTCTTTTTAAAAATTTCTCTCTCTCTCTCTCTCTCTCTCTCTCTCTCTGACTGTAAACTTCTGTTCATCTTTTAAGACCCAAATTGAATGTAAACCTCTCTGTAAAAACTCCCACATTTCCCCCAAGCCAAGTTACCTTCAGCACCTTCAGCACTGCTGACCTGTTCATTGCTCTCAGTGAATTGGCCGGCTGGGTTTAGCCTGCTGAAATTGATACATGTGTGTTTGTTCCTGTCCCTTCTGTTCCACCATTGACCTGAGTGCTTTGAAGGTTTTGCAAGCCTAGGTCGAGATATTCCTTCAACATCCGAGAAGCAAATGCATTCACCTTGCTTTCACAGAGAAGCTAGCAGTCACAAAGCCACACTAAAAATGGCCTTACTCTAGAGTGTTTAAGATTATATAAAGACTAAGTACTGCTACTAAGTACTGCTATACAAATGATTAGACCAGGGATTATGAGTGAAAAATTGGTCTGAAAGATTGGAAGAGGGAAAAATATAATCATAACTTGTATCACCCTCTAACACTGTTTGAAATAAATTCATACTCATCAATAGGGGTGACTTTTTACTACAGGCAAGGAACTAAGAATTAGAATTTTGCTGTTGTTTTTTTTGGTACTGGGAATTGAACCTAGGGGGCATTTTACTTTTGAGCTACACTCCCAGCCCTTTGTATGTATGTATGTATGTATGTATGTATGTATTTATGGGTCTGGGGGTGAAACCCAGGGGCATTCAACCTTTGACCTATACCCCCCTGCCCTGTTTTTTATTCTTTATTTTGAAACAGAATCTCACTAAGTTGCGAAGGGCCTCACTAAGTAGCTGAGGCTGTCCATGAACTGCAATTCTCTGGTCTCAGCCTCCTGAATGCTGGAATTACAAGTGTGAGCCACCACGCCTGGCTTATTTTTTATTTTTGAAATATAAGTTGCTGAGACCTTGCAAAGCGGCTGAGGCTGGCCTGGAACCCGCAATCTTCCTGTCTCAGCTTCCCAAGAATTGGGATTACAGGTGTATTCCACCACCATACACAGCTGAGAGACCACTTTTAAAGTAACAGCATCTACCTAAAAAATGATATTAGGGTACAGCCTGGTGTGGGGCATGCATATAATCCCAGTACTTGGGAAGCTGAGACAGGAGGATCGTGGGTTTGCGAACAGCCTCAGCTACTTAGTGAGGCCCTGCTCAACTTAATGAGACCCTGTTTCAAAATAAAGACTAAAATAGGACTGGGGATGTAGCTCAAAGGTAGAATGTCCCTGGGTTCAATGCCCAGTACTGCAAAAAATGATATTAGAGTAGACTCAAGCAATTAGCCCCAGCAATATTGCTCTTAAATCTTGACAAAATGACCTGGTAGAATTCAAATCATCCCAGAACAGAAAAATCTTATCACTTTTATCTAGGGACATTTACAAGGAAACACATATCTTTTACTTGTTGTATGAACCGAAAACAACTAAGTTAACTACTGGGATGTCTCATAGGAATTTCAAATTTAATATGAACAAATAGAGCACCTTGTTTTCCCCAAGAGGTACAGTTCCTCCCTGGTTACTTCTTCTTGGGAAGTATTACTAGCATTTTTCTGAATTTTGAAACCAGAAGCCTGAATGTCATCCTATAAAAAGGTGTCATGGTGCCATTGACGCTTTAGCTGACTGACTCTGTTCTGTGTTTTGTGTGGGTGAGGGCAGGTGAGGCAGGGCAGGTTGGGGCGTCCTCTGCTGTGTATCTCTGGACTCTACCCACTAGGAGCCAGCAGCCCCCCACCCCAACCCAGCGTGATTATCAAAAATGTCTCCAAGCTGTGCGTGCACACTTATAATCCCAGCATTTGGGAGGCTGAGACAGGAAGATCACAGGCTCACAGCCAGCCTCAGCTACTTAGTGAGGCCCTTTGCAACTCAGTGAGACCCTGTTTCAAAATAAAGAATAAAAAATAGGGCTGGGAGGTATAGCTTGGAGGTAGAATGCCCCTGGGTTCCATCCCCAGTACCACAAACAAACACAACTGTTCATCATGGATTCATAGTGCTACATGCTCAGTGTGCCTCCCTCTGCATCCTCCCTGCCACCTCCACATTTAGTGAGATTGGTCGTAGTAACTCCTTATATGGACATGGCGTTATCTGAGCAGTTTCCTTCCCCATCCTCCTTGATCTCTTCACCTTCTTCCCCAACCCCCTTCCACTCTGCTACCGGTGTTTCTCCTTATTGGTCTGAAGTCACTTTTTTTTTTTTTTTTTTTTTTTTTGGTGGTACTGGGGTTCCTGGAAGCCCTTCTACCTCCGGGCTACACTCCCAGACCTATTTTTACATTTTTTATTTGGAAACAGGGTCTCCTAAGCCAACGCGCGCGGCTGGCTTCGAACCTGCGCGATCCTCCTGTCTCTGCCTCCCAAGCGCGGGGATTACAAGCGTAAGCCACCACGCCCGGCCTGAAGTCACTTTTTATCTTTTTCTTTTCCTCTGTCTGCCACATATGAGAGAAAATATACATCCCTTGACTTTCTGAGACTGGAAGAATTCATTTAGCTCCATTCATTTTTCTGAAAATAACATAATTTTGTTCTCCTTTATGGCTGAGTAAAACTCCGTTGGGTGCATATAGAACATTTTCTTTCACCTATTTTATTTTTATTATTTTATTTTATTTCAGGCAGCTTTTACTGGGTGTGGACATGAAGTCACCCACCAACCTATGAAGTATAAAGTATACAACCTTTTCTGGGGGGGAGGGGTTACTGAGAATTGAGCCCAGGAAAATTCTACTTCTGAGGTACAACTCCTTTATATTTTTTTTTCTTAGAGTCTCTCAAAGTTATTGAAGGCCTTGCTAAGTTACTGAGGCTGCCCTTGACCCTGTGATCCTTCTGTTTCAGCTTCCTGAGTTCTAAGATTACAGGCACGCAATGACCACACCCAGGTGAAGGACACTAATCTTATGTAGCTCCCTAAGTATGAACATGGGTAAACATACCCATAAGCACCAACCAAATTAAAACAAAGAACATCTCTAAAAAGCCAAGGAATGGTGGTGCATGTTTGTAATCCCAGCACTTGAGAGGCTGAGACAGGAGGATTGTGCAGGTTCCAAGCCAGCCTCAGCTACTTAGTGAAGCACTAAAATATAAAAACGAGGTCTGGGAGTATAGCCTGGAGATAGAAGGCCCCTGGCTTCCATTCTCAGTAACACACACACACACACACACACACACACACACACACACACACACACACGAAGATCTCTAGCACTGCAAAAAATCCTCTCAGAACTTCTTTGCAGCAATATTACTTCCCATCTTGTAAAGAACCACTAATTTAATGTCTATCTCTACTAATGAGCCTTGTCTGTCATAATCTGTGACTTGTTTACTTTTAATTTTCTGATCCTCTTACTAGAATGTATGCTCCCTGGCAACAAGGGGACTCTCTCAATGCATTTCCAGCTCAAGTGCAATGTCAAGCTCAGTTCTGACACAGATGCTCCATATATTTTTGGTAACTCAATAAAAGACTCTGATCTATATAGCTTGAGGAACCCTTGCATCTAGCTCTTTCTTGACCTTAGACTACAGTATTACCCTAGAGAATCAGTAGCTTTGGAAAAATTAAGATTCAAGCCCGTGTGTGTGGGTATCAAAGAACCAACCAATAATTTGTTCCCTGCACACTTTTACCCTCCATGTGAGGTGAATTCTAGCAGAGACTACAATTGGTGAAACTTTTCACAGTAAGAAAGAAGTGCTTCATTTTGTTATTTTTGAGTTCCTGCAAAAAAAAAAAAAAAATTCCTAAAATAGGTGAAACAAAGTCTATGGAGAAGGCCCAGAACAACAAAGGGAAATATTTTCTGATTTAGTAGCTAACATTTTGGCCAAAGGCATAGATATGATTCCAAAGACAAGATCTTTTAAATGTAGATAACTTTGATTTCTATAGGTTGAAGTAGGGGGTAGAAAGGAAACAGAAGAAGTGAAATATGAAATATGATCCTTGGATTTGATGGCGGCGGGCTTGTACTTTCTCCACTGCAGAAGCAATTGACTACGACAAGTTTTACGCCTTGGTGCAGGAGCTCTTTGGCCCAGAAGTGAAGGACCAGGATGTGAAGTGCTTTTATCGGAAGCTCTGCAACAACCCTGATGCAGCTATAGACTGGTGTGAGGTACTCACTTTTCATGTGTGTAGTATGAGACTTGGGCATTTGTTCAGATAGACAATTCAAAGCATACTCCCGCCGGGATTCAATACACAAGGTGGTCACACTATGTTTCAACGCCTAGAGCCATTAAGACATGGCTGTTTCTGTCATTCTGTGAGTTGTTTCCTGGTTGTCACAATATTGACTAATAAAAAAGTATATACCTATGTACAGAACAATTAAATGATTTTTTAAAAGTTATCTGGCTTTCAGCCGGGCATGGTGGCGCACGCTTGTAATCCCAACTCTTGGGAGACTGAGACAGGAGGGTCGCACAGGTTCGAAGCCAGCCTCAGCTACTTAGTGAGGCTCTCAGCAACTTAGTGAGACCCTGTTTCCAAAAAAATACAATAAAATAGGTCTGGGAGGATAGCTTACAGGTAGGAAGTCTCTGGGTTCCACCCCCAGTACCCCCCCCCACACACACACACAGAGTTATCTGGCTTTCAAAAATCAGTACATATCATAGACAAGGGGAAAAGTAATTATTTAAAGAATTTGACAAACATGTGTGAATAAAACTTTGAACCAAAGACATAGGATTTAAACTACACATGGGACCATCACAAAATTTATCATATATTAGGTTAAAGAGAACCTATCAATAAACTCCACTAGAACAAAATTAGAAACTTAAAATAGATGATAGCCCAAACCCCACAGCCAACTAAATAAGACAAGCACAAAATTAATAATTAACTTTGGGGAAATTGCAAACAAAAACTAGTTTCTACTAAAGCCTTCAAAAGAAAACATAATTCTCATTTATATTGATTTTGTTATAATTTAGTAAAACCTGACAAGCTATCCAACTAATTTTATTTTTTATTTTATTTTGGTGGTACTGGGGGTGGAACCCAGAGGCGTTCTACCTCCGGGCTATACTCCCAGACCCATTTTTTTTTTTTTGAAACAGGGTCTCATTAAGTTACTGAGAGCCTCACTAGGAGCTAAGGCTGGCTTCGAACCTGCGCGATCCTCCTGTCTCAGCCTCCCAAGCGTGGGGATTACAAGCGTGCGCCACCACTCCCGGCTATCCAACTAATTTTAAAAGGCTAAAATAGTGGTAGATGATTAAAACTATAAACCAATAATATTTATGAATATAAATCCCAAGTCTTAAATGTTAACAAGTTGAATCCAGTTGTACATCAAAAAAAAAAATTTTTTTTCCAGCCAGGCATGGTGGCTCATGCTTGTAATCCCAGTACTTGGGAGACTGAGACAGGAGTATTGCACAGGTTCGAAGCCAGCCTCAGCTACTTAGTGAGGCTCTCAGCATCTTAGTAAGATTCCATAAGTTTTGAGGCCTAGATGTGGTTTGTAAAGGAGAAGTTGTAACATTTTTGCAGCAGCTGGTGTTAGGACACATGTTAAGATATACTGCTGATGCCAGAGGGTGGTGGTGCATGCTTGTAATCCCAGCGTTCGGGAGGCTGAGACTGGAGGATTGCGGTTCACAGACAGCCTCCGCTACTTAGTGAGGCCCTCTGCAACTTAGTAAGACCCTGTACTTGGGAGGCTGAGACAGGAGGATCACAAGCTCAAGGCATGGCTCAGCAACTTAATGAGGTTCTGTTTCAAAATAAAAAGGCTGGGGGTATGGCTCCGAGGTACCAAAACAAAACAAAACCAAGCTGAAGTACCATTGGTTTTGACCTACTTTCAATTGGCCTGGTTATCACTAGTTCCCTTCTCATTAAAGCATGGTCCTTGGGGCAGCTTGTTGGAAATACAGCCTCTAAGACCCTACCCTAGCTGGCCGTGGTGGCGCACGCTTGCCCAGCATTTGAGAGGCTGAGACAGGAGGATTGCGGTTTGTGGCTAGCCTCAGCTATTTAGTGAGACCTTCTACAACATAGTGAGACCCTGTTTCAAAATAAAGAATAAAAATTAGGGCTGGGGGTGTAGTTCAGAGGTAGAAAGCCCCTAGGTTCCATCCCCAGTACCTATAAAAAAAAAAAAAAAGGACCCTACCCTGTATTTATGGAACAGGATTTGCAGGGTTCTGGGTGGCTGGTGTGTGTGCTAACATTTCCAAACACTCCCAAGCTGCTGCCTTTTCTTCCTTTCTTCCATTCTTTATTTTTCCAGTACCTCTGAGCTACACCCCCAGCCCTCTTTTTATTCTTTATTTGGAAACAGGGTCTCACTGAGTTGCAAAGGACCTCACTAAATAGCTGAGGCTGTCCGTGAACCGCAATCCTCCTGTCTTAGCCTCCCAAATGCTGGGATTACAAGTGTGTGCCACCACGCTTGGCTGCCTCTTTCCTTCTTTCTTTCTTTCTTTCTTTCTTTCTTTCTTTCTTTCTTTCTTTCTTCCTTCCTTCCTTCCTTCCTTCCTTCCTTCCTTCCTTTCTTTTTTTCTTTCTTTCTTTCTTTCTTTTTTTTTGGTACTGGGGGTGGAACCCAGGGGCTTTTCTCCCAGACCTATTTTATACTTTATTTGGAAACAGGGTCCCACTAAGTTGCTGAGAGCCTCACTAGGTATCTGAGGCTGGCTTTGAACCTGTGCCATCCTCCTGTCTCAGCCTCCCAAGTGCAGTGATTACAAGCTTGCACCACCATGCCCGACTTGGCTACCCTTTCTTTAACAAGCATCAGCTAATCTTATCTTTTTTTTTTTTTTCTCAGTTCTAGGGATAGAACTCAGGAGCATTCTACCTCTGAGCTATACACCCAGCCCTCTCTTTTATTCTTTATTTTGAAACAGGGTCTCACTGAGTTGCAGAGGGCCTCACTAAGTAGCTGAGGCTGTCCAGGAACCTTGATCCTCCTGTGTCAGCCTCTCAAATGCTGGGATTATAAGTGTGGGTCACCATGCCCACCTTCAGTTAATCTGAACTTAATGAGAAATATTTTATATTAACTATGCAAGAATTTAATTATAAGCAATTAAAAATAAATTTTAAATATTTCAAAAGTTTCTCATTAACATATAAGAATTTTATTTCTGTTTACCAATAATAAAATTGAAAAACAGGTTTTTGTTTTGTTTTGTTTTTTCTTGAGACATGGATCCCAATATGTTGCCCAAGCTGGCCTCAAACCCTTGGGGTCAAATGACACTTCTCCCTCAGTCTCCCAGGTAGCTGAGACTGCAAGCATATGCCACCATAACTAACCTATAACTATTATTTTTTTTCAGATTCCCCAGAATTTTAAATTGTCATAACTTAAAAACTTATTTATGCTAAAGATCAACTTTTTCTTCAGGATTGATCTTTATTATAATTTATTCTCATGCAAGTTCTAAAGAGTAGAGTTTGGAATAATTAAATAAAAAAAATTGTGCCAACTCTTAAATTCTGAAACTCCCTCTAACCAGAATAAAAATTAGGAGCAATCATTTGAGAGTGAGCAAATTCATTATGGAAATTCCTAGCTGAGACCTTGCCAGATGAAGGCTGATTTGATTTACAAATAACTGTTGATTCTAATAAATCTCTGTCTCAGCAGACACACTGGTTTGGAACATTGCTTGTTCCACAGCAAAGGAAAATCAGCGACCACTCAGAAATCATGTACCATTAGTTTGCAGTTTGTTGAATATATTAAACTGTTTTTCTTTCCTGTGTGGCACTCCATAACATTGTAAAGCAAAGTGCTGGCTGCTAATCTAAGTTAGACTAAGTTAGATTCAGCCAATATTAAATGTATTATTACTCTATTTGGGCATGGTGGCACACGTGTGTAATCCCAGTTCTTGGGAGGCTAAGACAGGAGGACCACAGGTTTGAGGTCAGGTTCAGAAAATTAGTGAGACCCTCAGCAACTTAGCAAGACCCTTTCGCAAACAGAAAGGGTAGGGGTGTAGCTCAAAGGTAGAATGCCGCCGAGTGTGGTGACGCACACTTGTAATCCCAGCATTTGGGAGGCTGAGACAGGAGGATTGCGATTCACGGACAGCCTCAACTACTACTTAGTGAGGCCCATTGCAACTCAGTGAGACCCTGTTTCAAAATAAAGAATAAAACATAGGGCTAGGGGTGTTGCTTGGAAGCAGAACCCTCCTGGGTTTCACCCCCAGTGCCGCAAAAAATTAAAAAATAAAAAATAAATAGGGCAGGGGTGTATCTTGGAGGTAGAATGCCCCTGGGTTCCATTTCCAGTAATGCCAAAAAAAAAAAAAAATGCCCCTGAGTTCAATCCCTAGTACAACGCCTAGTGTCGTTACGCTGAGCCAGTCCTGCGATGCTGCCGGTGCTCACACGTGCTGTTTGGTTTAGATCTTTGGATACTTCTCCTCTGAAGATGAATCTCTTGCTTCCCAGCTGGATGAAGAAAACTTGGTTTTTCTTGTGTCTAGAAAACAACGAATTGTAATTTCAGGTGACGTTTTTAATTTTCCTTCCAAATTAGAATGCGCTTTCGTATTTTTTCAAACATAGGTTTTGGGACCAGCCATTTCCATAGACTCACCTTTACTCACTTGCTCGATTCTTCATAACGGGGGGGAGTGACACGTGTGTGCTGTCACAGGAAGAGACTCTTCCTGTAGGCAGAATTGAAATAGTATGGCTCTCAATGACACTAAGAAAATGTGAGGGCAAAGAACATTTACTTTATTTTATTTTTCATTTTTTGGTACTGGGGATTGAACCCAGGGGTATCTACTTCTGAGCTACACCCTAGTCCTTTTTACCATTTTGAAACAGGGTCTTACTAAGTTCCTGAGGGTCTCAATATGTTGCTGAGGTTGGCTTTGAACCTGTGATCCTCCTTTCTCGGCTTCCCAAGTACTGGTATTACAGGCAGGTGCCACCACACTCGGCGTCTATATTCAAATTTAGCCTAACTTCTCCACTATTGACCCCGTGGATTCTCTCTTCTTTATTTTGTATAATGTGGGCTTGGTACATTTCCAAGAGCTGGGGACAGACAGACTCAACCCCTGACCTCATGAAGTTTACATTCTCATAAGGAGAGACAGAAGACAACAAAAGTCAAATATGCAAAATATACAGTAAGTCAGATGGCAATAAATACTGTTGGGGAAAAAATTAAATAAGCAGGTTATGAAGAAATTTAAAGCAAGAATATTAGATGTAGAAATTGGTTTGTGGATGGGGCAAGAGGATGGTCCATAAAAGACCTGGAGAAAGTGGGAGCCTGAGACAGGAGGATCACAGTTTTGAGATCAGCCTCAGCAATTTAGTGAGAATCTCAGAGGCTGGGGGTGTAGCTCTGAGGGAAAATGCCTTGTGTCCAATCCCCAGTACCAGCCAACCAATTATAACACACTAGAGAGAGAGAGAGAGAGAGAGAGAGAGAGAGAGAGAGAGAGAGAGAGAGAGAGAGAGAGAGAGAGAGAGAGAGAGAGAAGAGAGCGCCCGAGGCATGCGTTTGGCCAGGAGCCCAGGTGGTGTGGACAAGAAGAGCTGGTGTTGAGGCTGCAGGGGAAGCGGCCCAGGGGACCAGTGTGTGGGGATCTGTGACTACACCAAGGCCTTCTGAGTGAGGCAGGTAACCAGAGACCTTTGAGTAGGACTAAGGAGCCATGCGCTGAGCTATTCTTTAAATGTTTTGCTGGCGTCTGCGTTAAAAATTATCTACAATGGGAAGGAGAGGATGCAGAGAGGGTGGCGGCGACTTGGAACAGGATGGTGGTTCTCAATCCTTTTTGCATTGCTGCTCTGTCACGAGCCTTTTTTATGATACATTCCCCTAGTCTCCCCTCCTCTCCCAGCACCTCCGCTCCATGACATTTAACACTTCAGATCTCTGTGGGAGCGCAAGTGAGGGGCTGATGCAGGGGTATGAGGTCATTCCTGCTGCCTTCCTCTAAGACTTTGCAATCACCCCGGGGAAAATCCAGGACACATGGCACTATCATCTAGTATGTGGGCATCGAGACATCAGAGTGCAGTGGGCTTTTTCCCCAAAATGCACACAACTAAAAAAAAAAAAAAAAGCCAGCCAGGCATGGTGGTCCAAGCTTGTAATCCCAGTACTTGGGAGGCTGAGACTAGAGAATCACAGGTTTGCAGTCAGCCTCAGTTACTTACTGAAGCCCTCTGCAGCTTAGTGAGACCTTGTTTCAAAAGAAAGAGTAAAAATAGGACTGCATTGTAGCTTGGAGTTAGAATGCCCTGGGTTTGATAAAAAAAAAAAAGTACAAAAAGAGAAAAGAAAGAAAAAGAAAAAAACTTGCTAACAGCACTGAAATAGTTTTATTCTTGTATAGCAGAAAGCATGAGATATTATGTTTTCATTCCATGTAAACCACAATGGTGAAGTTGAAAGAAAAAATCCCTAAGAGATGTGAAAAACCTCACAGCAGAAGTGATGTTTAGAAAACTAACCCTCTGTGCAGCGTGCACACATACATGTGTGTGTACATGGCGCGTGGTGTGTATCTTCCATTTTATTTGGGAATTCGTGGTCCACATTTAGTTAGAAATTATTCAGATTGTATCTCTGAGTATGTTTAGAAAGCAATGGTTACTGGGTTTTATTCTACTTCACTTTTTAAGGAATTGAAAACTTAGCAAAATGTTGGGTGGTTTTGTTTTTTGGGGTCTTTCTTTTTTTTCCTTTCTTTCTCTTCTTCCTTTTTCTTTAGGCCAACTTTACAAATGAGTTCCAGAGCCTTTACCACTGGGAACTGAAATGAATCTCATGCTGTCAACAGGTAGCAGAAGACGGGATGTGATCAAGTGCATTGTTAAGATTCCCCAGCTGGACATACTCATAACAGCTTCTCAGAAAGGCCTCATTACTGTCTTTAACAGCCAGGTAACTTAAAAGCGTAGCTCCATCCCTCCCTCACTTGTCTTCCTTTTTGCTCTTCCTTTCCCCTCTTTTTTGCTTTGCCTATGCATATCTTTCAGGTAAAACAGAAGCCAAGACACATGCCTGCAATCCCAGTACTTGGGAGGCGGAAACCAGGGAATCATAGGTCTGAGGCCAACCTCAGAAACTTAGTGAGACCGTATCAAAATTTTAAAAAATAGCTGGGTGTGGTGGTGCATGCTTGTAATACTAGTACTTGGGAGGCTGAGACAGGAGGATCTTGGGTTCACTCTTGGGTTCACGGAAAGCCTCAGCTACTTAGTGAGGCATTCTGAAGCTTAGTGAGACCCTGTTTCAAAAATAACTAAAAAAAAAAATAGGGCTAAGGGTGTAGCTCAGAGGTCAAATGCCTCTGGGTTCAATTCCTAGTACCGCAAAAATAAATAAATAAATAAATAAATAAATACATATTTAAACAGCCTGGAGGTAGAATGCTCCTGGGCCCAAACTCTACTACCAAAAGAAAAAACAGAAACAAAACCAGAGGCCATATTTCAGAGTTATTCCAAAAATATAATCAAACACATGGTGATGAGGAGCCTTGAGACAGTTTTGAGATTTCGGTAACTGCACCTGTTTCTGAGAGTGTGGCACAATTAAATGTTGGCACCAGATAATTTTTAAGATAAATCAGAAGCGAGTAATTTTGTCACCACTTGGCCAATGATAAAAGGTCCCAACAATAACCCTAGACTTGGAGTAGATAAAATGGCTCACATTTTACCCCTTTATTTACCAGTGATGATGTTGCAAGAGAAATTTAGAGTCATTTATATCTTTAATTATCTGATTTTTTTGTAACTACAACATTAAGGAAATAGGACCAGCCCCTTCTTCCTCAGAGGATTGTAGGTAGGCAAGATCAAATGAAACAATGAATGTGATACCAAAATCTCAGTTCTGTCCAATGCCAGATCAAATCATCACAGTCTGGGCTTTGAAATAAGGGAAAAGAAGTTTTATTGATTTGCTGACAATAGGGAAAGACAGAGAACTGGCCTTTGAAAATAGCTGACAACCCTCCCTTCAAAAATAAGAAAAACAGCCTTTTTAAAGAAGAGATCTAGCCGGGTATAGTGGTGCACGCTTGTAATCCCCGCGCTAGGGAGGCGGAGACAGGAGGATCGCGCAGGTTCGAAGCCAGCCGCACTGGCTTAAGAGACTGTTTCCAAAAATTAAAAATATATATAAAATAGGTCTGGGAGTGTAGCCCGGGGTTAGAAGGGTTTCCAGGAACCCCAGTACCACCAAAAAATAAAAATAAAAATAAATAAAAATAAAAATAAATAGAGATCCAGCAGGCGTGGTGGCACAGGCTTATAATCCCCGCGCTTGGGAGGCGGAGACAGGAGGATCATGCAGGTTTGTAGTCAGCCTCACTGGCTTAAGAGACCCTGTTTCTAAATAAATGAAAAATATAAATAGGTCTGGGAGAGTAGCCCAGAGGTAGAAGGGCTTCCAGGAACCCCAGTACCACCAAAATAAATAAATAAATAAATAAATAAATAAATAAATAAATAATCCAGCCGGGCGTGCTGGCGCACACTTGTAATCCCAGCGCTTGGGAGGCAGAGACAGGAGGATCGCGCAGGTTAGAAGCCAGCCTCGCTGGCTTAAGAGACCCTGTTTCCAAATTTAAAAAAAATATAAAATAGGTCTGGGAGTGTAGCCCAGAGGTAGAAGGGTTTCCAGGAACCCCAGTACCACCAAGCAAATAAAAGTAAAAATTAAAAAAAATAAAGAAGAGATCCAAGGACTAAGCTTCAGGTATATTTATCAAAAAACAAAGTTTATGTCGAAATAGTGTCCTGGAGAAAGTGTTCCTCAGACCCTGTGGCCTGGATCCTCATCCGTCCACTCAGTGTCCTGAAAGGCACACGCCAGCTCTCATTACTGTCCGCAACACTGCCATTTGAACTGGACTTAGATGGAATCTTGGTGTTGTTTTGAATTGCATTTCCTTGAACGATAACAGTGTTGAACATTTTTTTTCATGTATTTATAGACCATTTGGATTTTTGCCTTTTGAGAAGTCTCTATTCAGTTCAGTTGCTCTTTTTTGTGGGGGAGATAAAAGGAATTATTATATACTGTTAATAGGATTGTAAATTAGTACAACCACTTTGGGATCGATATGGAGGTACCTCAAAAGACTAGGAGTGGAAGAACTGTGTGAGCCAGCTATACCATTCCTCGGTATCTTTCTAACGGAATTAAAATACTATAGCAGACAAATGAATCTGTTATATGAGATTATCATTGTTAATTTTGGATAAATTGCTATAAAATTAGATGTCAACCACTAAGCCTCCATATACATTTTGAGGTACCTCCATATACAGAATACTATAGTGATACATGCTTCATGTACTCATAGGGATACAATGTACAAGAGCCAACCTCGGTGCCCATCAACAGATGAATGGATAAAGGAAATGTGGTCTATACACACATTTGGAATTTTGCTCAGCCATAAAACAAAGAACAGAATTTGCCGGGCGTGGTAGCACACGCGTATAATCCCAGCATTTGGGAAGCTGAGACAGAAGATCATGGTTCGAGGACAGCTTCAGCTACCTAGTGAGGCCTTCTGCATCTTAGTGAGACCTTGTTTAAAAATAAAGAATAAAAAATAGGGCTGGGGGTGTAGGTCGGAGGTAGAATGCTCCTGGGTTCCATCCCCAGACCCGCAAAAAAAAAAAAAAAAAAAAAGGAACAGAATTACATCATTTGCAGGAAAACGGATGGGACTAGAGAATATTATGCTAAGCGAGGTCAGCCAGTCTCAGAAAGTAAAGGGTTGTGTGTCTTCTCTCATGCTTTGTTTCCTAGAGAGAAAATAGGAAACAAAAGGGACTTTGGCTAAATGAGGAGAGACAGTGAGATACTGGGAGGGGATTGGAGGAGGGAAGTGGGGAGCGGGAGAGTAGAATTGCGGAAGGGATGGTTCAAATGTCACGTTTATATCTGAAGGTATCACTAACGTGTGGGGGGGAAACACGCCGACTGCTGCGTGCACGCCTGCTCCTATCACCGTGAACCTCGCTGTGAGGTGTAATTGCAAAACACCAATAAAAGAATGTAAACAAGGAAGACATGATAAGAATGTTGATCTTGCTTTCCCTATGGATAGGGAGAGGGAGAAAGAAAATGAGGGGAAGTGTCAGTTTTGAGTAAACTACTTGCTGGCTAAGCAGCAAAATTCATACAAAAGAAACAGATTCTCATCGCAGCTGTAAAAGCACTTTTTGAACAATACATTCCTCCGTAAATGCAAAACATTACTATATTATCAATGTTTCTTTCCAAATGTTTTGGACTTCTATTTTTAATTTATTTCTTTTTTTATTGGTACACTGTATTCATACATCATAATGGGATAAAAATCTTGTGTAGACATACGTGCACACATCGCCCAGTTAGCCCCTACCCCACACCATTCCCTCCCCCTCCCTCCTTCCCATGCTTGGCTTAGTGGTTGACATCTAATTTTATAGCAATTTATCCAAAATTAACAATGATAATCTCACATAACAGATTCATTTGTCTGATATCAAACTTTTGATCACTTAGAGATAACATTTCAATATATTTTTTGCTTTCTTTCTTACCAGAGGATATTTTTTTTCTTTTTTTTTTTAAGGTGAAACCATCATACATTTTTTTCCAGATAAAATCTATCCTAACACGAAATATGAACTCTAAATACCCAAAATAATCTCAAAAAAGAACAAAGCTAGAAGATGTACATTTTCTGATTTCAAACCTTGTAAAGCTACATTAATTGAAACAGTATAGTACTGCTATAAAGGCAGATATATAAACCAGTGAAATAAAATATAAAGTCTAGAAATAAATTCTTCCATATATGGTCAAGTTATTTTTGACAAGGTTTCCAAGAACATTTGGTGAAGGATATAATGATCCTTTCACTAAATATTATTGAAAAATAATAATTACATGAAAAAGAATAAAGTTGGATCCTTACCTAACACCATATACAAATATTAACTCAAAATAGATAAAAGATTTAAGTGTAAATCTTAAGACTATAAACTTTTAGAGGAAAACCTGGGTCATAACACTTCACAACATTGAAATTGGCAGTGATTTCTTGGATATGTTTTCAAAGGTACAGGCAACAACAGAATAAACAAACAAACTTCCTAAAAATATTGTACATCCAAAGACAATGTAAACAGAGTTAAAAGTTACTGATAAAATTGGGTAAAATATTTCCAAATTCTATATCTGAAGGTATATTAATATTCCAAATAGAAATCCTAAAAATTAGCAACAATGAAAGCAAACAATACAATTTAGAAATAGGTAAAAGACTAAAATAAATAATAAATCTCCAAAGATTTTAACCAATAAACACATAAATATATTCTTCTTTGCTTAGTTGTCTGCTGGATGGAAAATCTTGTTTCTCTGGTTCTGGTGTGTGTTACCTATTTCTTCTTTGTAGTTAATCTCTTTGAGTATTTTCTCTAGCACTGGTTTTGAAGACATAAATTGCTTCAGTTTCTGTTTGTCATGGAAGCTTCTTATTTCTCCATCTAATCTGATAGAAAGTTTTGCTGGGTAGGAAATTTTTGCCTGGAAGTTGTTTTCTTTCAGAGTTTGGAATATGTTACTCCAAGCCCTTCTGGCTTTCATGACTTGGTTTGGGAAGTCTGGAGTGATTCTAATTGGTTTGCCTCTGAATGTCACTTGGCCCTTTGTTTTTGTTGCCTTTAAGATTCTCTGCTTGGCTTCCACATTGGTCATTTTGACAATTATGTGGCATGGGGAACCCCTTCTCTGATCTTGTCTAAAGGGAGTTCTATACATTTCCTGGACCTGTGTATCAACCTCTTGCTCTATGTTTGGAAATTTTTCTGCTATTATTTCTTTGATATCATTGATCCGTTTGGTTTCATCTTCTTTTCCCTCCTCTATTCTGATTATTCTTAGGTTAGCTCTCTTAAAATGGGCCCATATTTCTTCAATGTCAGATTCCTGCTGTCGGATTTTTTTTCTAAGTTATAAATTATGCATTCATTTTTGGAGTGATCCTCTTTTAGGACTGAGATTCTATTCTCCATGTGGTCTAATCGATTGCTTATAATTTGAATTGAGGCCTTTACCTCAATGATTGCATCCTTTATGTCTTTTTGACTCTCTCTAAATTCTTTTCAAAGGTTCTGTATTATTTCAACAATTATATTCCTGATTTGATCTTCTGGAGATCTCTGAATTTCTTTGTTATCAAGTTCTGATAATATGGGGTTGTGGGCATTCATTGCTCTATTGTTGTTCCTCTTTCCCATGATTTCAGAAGTTTGTGCCTTCCCTGGGTCACTACAACTTCACTTAGGGTGCTCTGTATCTCGAGTCTGTGGTAATCTCTGCCACCGCTACTCCTTCACTGGGTTGGACTGCAAATCTCAGACCCAGGGAAATTATCAAAGTCCCTGGGCATGCAGTACAGAGATTTCTCCTTTCACTCACGGTTATTGTGCGTATTGATCAGGAGCTGTCGAGGGCGCGGTGAACTCGCTGTCACTGCTGGCAATATGGCGCTGCTGCCACACCCTCGGCCGTGAGGCTGATGTATTTCTTTTCTGGTTTTGAGCTCTGTTCTGAGTCCCTAGAAGGCGTGATGAGCTTGACCACTGGAAGTTTTAGACGTTCTTTGTACTGAAAGAACTGCTGAATTACACCCTAATGATCCACAGCTGCTCACTTCAGCTCCTTGTTTACCTTTCCTCTCTGGATCCTGGTGCTGTGAGGAAAGATAATGCTGGCGCGGCCCTGCTGCTGCATTGCGTACTTGATTTCTGGTCTCTGGTTGTTCTTCAAGTCTTTTTTTTTCTCTGTCCCTTGTGTTTACATTTTTTATTTTTCTGCTGATGGCATTTTCTGGCTATGAAAAGTGCTGATTTTGTGGCAATAGAGATCGAGTTTTAGCAGGGCTCCTAAACACTGCTTTTCTCAGTCGCCATCTTCCCGGAAGTCCTGGACTTCTACTTTTTAAAATACAAGATATTTTAAAAGACTTTGTAATTATATATTCTACATAATATCCTACTATGAAAATAAAAAGTGAATGTTACATATTAAATATATCATATAAAAAGTGAATGTTACATATTAAATATATCATATCTGGGTGTGGTGGTGCCTGTGTGTAATCCCAGAACTTGGGAGGCTGAGACAGGAGGGTTATAGGTTTGAGGCCAGTCTCAGCAACTTAGGGGGACCCTCAGCAACTTAGCATAACCCTGTTTCAAAAATAAAAAATAAGATGGTCTGGTAGTGTAGCTTGGAGGTGGGATGCCCTGGGTGTATCCCCCAGGACCTGGATAAAACACACACACACACACACACACACACACACACACACACACACAAACACACACATGCGCAAACAAACCACAATCTAATTATTAGTTGATTTCCAGTGTAAAATATATTTATGATAATCAACCCTTGTCACAGTTTCCACAGTACCTTTCAGCCCTCAGCAATGCTCCACTCAGGAGTCTTTCGCACACTGAAGACTCAGGCGGGCAGTGGGTTCTGCCAGAGCAGGCCCAGCAGGGCGGGAGCAGCGCCTGGGCTTCTGAGTGTGGGCCTGCAGCCTGGCCGTATACAGCCCTCAGAATCTCCGTGCCCTGGATCCTTATCCAGAACCATGGGCTTTTGTTCCCAACAGAGTTGTGCTAGTTAAATGAGTCAATGCACATGGGGTAAAACCCACAAGTGTGGCCGGCAAAAGACATGAAAACAGAAATGTTTGCTTCATTTAACATGAAAAAACTTTCTGTGTCTATTTTTTTTCCCCCTGAGTGTTATCTCCCTCCTCATTTTTTCACCTTTATTTCCTCAAAATCTGAACTAAGATGTTACTTAAGAAATTCTGCATGAGGAAAGGTAATGGTCTGTAGGATTAAATAGCTCTTTTTATGGGGAGGCATACTGGGGATGTACCCAGGGGAATTCTTCCTTTGAGCTACACCCCAGCCCTTTTCAATTTTTATTTTGAAACAGGGTCTCATTAAGATGCTAAAGGTTGCCAAGTGTGGTGACGCACACTTGTAATCCCAGCATTTGGGAGGCTGAGACAGGAGGATCGTGGTTTGAGGACAGCCTCAGCTACTTAGTGAAGCCCTTTGCAACTCAGCAAGACCCTGTTTCAAAAAATAAAGAATAAAAAATAGGGCTGGGGTTGTCTCTTGGAAGCAGAATGCTCCTGGGTTCCGTCCCCAGTACTGAAAAATAAAAGATGCTAAAGGTCTCACTAAATTACTAAAGCTGGCCTCAAGCCTGTGATTCTCTTGTCTCAGCCTCCCCAGTACTGGGGTTACAGGTGTGTGCCATCGTGCCAGGTGAAATAGTTATTATTTATTTATTTTATTTTATTTGGTACATGCCTTACAAATCATGTGCAAGAGAAGTAATCTGGATGTGTAGGTCATGTGGATGATTTGCTAAAAGGTAGCCATTTGTAACTTCCAGTGTCTTTAAATAAATGAATCCACAATTTAGGCTCTATCTGAAGTCGAATAAATACACGCAAGGATTTTCTTGATGATACAGACTGGAAATGTCATTAATAAAAATTCCTGCCAAAAAAAACTAGATTTTAAAAACTTGGGAGGAGCTGGGCGTGGTGGCGCACGCTTGTAATCCCAGCATTCGGGAGGCTGAGACCTGAGGATTGCGGTGCGCGGACAGCCTCAGCTACTTAGGAGGCCTTCCGCAACTCAGTGAGAGACCCTGTTTCAAAATAAAGAATAAAAAATGGGCAGGTGTGTAGCTTGGAGGTCAAATGCCTCTGGGTTCCATCCCCAGACACACACACACACACACACACACACACACACACACACACACTCGGGAGGTCCCTAGGGTTGTGGGAGTTGGAGGAGGACAGGAGGCTGGAGCAGGCGGCCTTCCCTGAAGCTGGGGAGAGGAAGAGAACAGGAGCCACAGGCGTTCTGCTGCTCCTTGCTGGTTTTCTTACAGCAGACGTCCCTGGTTGGAAAAGCCCTTCTGAACTCTTCAGATGAGAGATAGCCTGTGAGTGGCCATATCAGACAGTCCAGTGCTCCCTGACTTGTTCTGCTTCACAATCCAAACATGAAAAAAGAAGGGGGGCCATAGAGCTACTCCCATGACCTGTCTTCATGTAGGGAGCAGTCATCACCCCTCCGGCTGTGGAGGGCTCTGGCACTTTCCAGCTCTCTGCATGGGACTAGTCTGTGACTCTCATCCAGCGCAGAACCTAAAGCAGAGTCTTCCCCCGGCAGATGCTGACTAAAAGAGGAGGCCTTTGAATGGAAATATCCATATGTCCATATACACACATGTGTACTTTTATTGATGCAATGTAATTGTACATCATAGTAGAATTCAGAGTGCTACAGATGCACGTGCTCACATTCCTTGGTGTAAAACATTCTTTGAGTTTCTCAATAACTTGGAGAAAGATCTGTCAAATATAATGTTCTATTTGTTTTACATAGCTCTATGTTTCTTTCTTTTTCTTTTTTTTTGTGGTACTGGGGTTTCTGGAAGCCCTTCTACCTCCGGGCTACACTCCCAGACCTATTTTTACATTTTTATTTGGAAACAGGGTCTCCTAAGCCAGCACGCGCGGCTGGCTTCGAACCTGCGCGATCCTCCTGTCTCCGCCTCCCAAGAGCGGGGATTACAAGCGTGCGCCACCACGCCCGGCTAGCTCTATGTTTCTATTGATCTATTAAGCAGTCTTTCAAATGTTCTTGTTATTGATGTTAGAATGAATTTGCATTTCCAACTTTTGTTATCAAATATTGTGCTAAAAATTAAAAGACACTAGGTGGTTTGCAGACAGAAAGACCAAAATAGTCACCAAACTATGAGACTTTTTTTTTTTGTCATTGAAGATGGTATGCAGTCACAATCCCATTTTCTTTTTAATTATGTATTATGTATTTGTTTATTATTTTGTGGCACTGAAGATAAAATCCAGGGCCTTCTACTTCTGGGCTATATTCCCAGACCTACTTTATATTTTATTTGAAAACAAGGTCTCACTAAGTTGCTGAGAGTTTTACTAAGTTGCTGAAGCTGGCTTCAAACCCGCAATCCTCCTGTCTCTGCCTCCCAAGTACTGGGATTTACAAACATATGCCACCATACCCAGTTTATTTTTTATTTTTGTAATAGGGTCTCACTAAATTGCTGAGGCTGACCTCAAAACTGGTATTCTCCTGCCTCAGCCTCCCAAGTACTGGGATTATAGGCATGTGCCACCATGCCTGGCAAGTTTGAGACTTACTTATTTATTTTTTTATTAATTTTTAGCCCTTCTATCTCCGGGCTACACTCCCAGACCTATTTTATATTTTTTATTTGGAAACAGGGTCTCTTAAGCCAGCGAGGCTGGCTCCGAACCAGTGCGCTGTCTCCGCCTCCCAAGCGCGGGGATTACAAGCGTCACCACGCCCGGCACAAGTTTGAGATTTTTTTTTTTTTTTCGGATTTAGGGATGGAAGCCAAGGGCTTTTGACCCCCAAGCTATACCCCCTGCCCTATTTTATATTCTTTATTTTGAAACCGGGTCTCACTGAGTTGCAGAGGGCCTCACTAAGTAGCTGACGCTGTCCGCGAACCGCGATCCTCCCGAATGCTGGGATTACAAGAGTGCGCCAACACACCCGGCTAAGTTTGAGATCCTTAACAGCAGAGGACAAGCCATTGAGGTTTAAACCTGTTCAATCCAAACTGCGTTATTTCACAGAGCCACATGTTTCAGGGGAAGGAGAACAAGAAGGAAACTTGTGGCAGGTAGAATAAGTTAGTAAATGTGGGAGATGGTGTGCGGCCACAGTCTCCTTGTTCTTATCTTCAACTATAGTGCCAACTAGGTTTCATGATTCTCTTCCTTTCTTCATAGATGAGAGTTCAGACCAGCACCAATGTAACAGTAAGTACATTTTAAAAATTTCTAATGAAGTCAGACATAGGCTGTGATTGTAGTCCCTCCATAAACCAGCAGAGTCTAATGAAGTGCCTGACTAGGCTCTGAGTTTAAGATGTTTCGTAGATTGTAAATTTATACCTATTTAATAAGGCCAAAATGAATCCTTGTGTGTGTGTGTGTGTGTGTGTGTGTGTGTGTGTGTGTGTGTGGTACTGGGGGTGGAACCCAGGGGCATTCTACCTCTGAGCTACACCCCCAGCCCTATTTTTTATTCTTTATTTTGAAACCGGGTCTCACTGAGTTGCAAAGGGCGTCACTAAGTAGCTGAGGCTGTCCATGAACCACCATCCTCCGATCTCAGCCTCCCGGATGCTGGGATTACAAGTGTGCGCCACCACACCCGGTTTATGAATACTTGCGCAATAGCAAAGACCTAGGTTTTGCTTCCTGGAGCTAAATTATCTGTAGAGAATTATTTTGAAACTGGTTGTTCCTTGGAAATTTCAATTTGAAAGCTTCTGATTTTTTTCCTGGGCACCCATGACCAAGGGATATAAAAATGAACATAAATCTCAGTTTTCATAACAACAAGGAGGTAGCCAATGAAATAATTTGAGAACACTTTGGTTGTTTGTTTGTTTGGTGTGAAGTTGATTGAACCTAGAGGTGCTTTACTTTTGACCTATACCCCCAACCCTTTTTATCTTTTATTTTGAAACAGGGTATCACTAAATTGCTGAAGCTGGCCTTGAATATCTGATCTTCCTGTCTCAGCCTTCCAAGCACTGGGATTACAGGTGTGTGCCACTGTGCCTGACTGAGAACAGTTTATTTCTATCTTGAAAATTTATCATTCTAGTGCAGCTATTGAAACGGGGGGTTTCTTGAGAGGAAACCTGGCGAGTTCTTGTCTATGTTGAGTGAAGAATGACACCCACAGACCTCAGGAAGGGGAGTAAAAGGTTTATTGGAAGCAGCAGGGAATGGGGGGAGGATGGCTGAACACCCAAAAGGGGCTGGAACTCTGGGTTCAGCAGCTGCCTTCAGGACAATACTTGAGAGTAGCCCAAGCCGAATTGCCTTCAGGTACAGGCTGCTTTCTTCCAGAGTCCGCACGATCTGCCAGAAGGGAATAGAGAAAAGTGGCCGAACACCCCAAAGGGGTGGTCGGAACTTCAGGGTCTAGTAGCTGCCTTCAGGGTCACTACCCAAGTGTCGCCCGAGCCAAGTGCCTATCAGTTGCAAACTACTTTCTCCCAGAGTCCACGCGATCTGCCAGAAAAGAGGTACAGGTGCCCATCAGTTGCAAACTACTTTCTCCCAGAGTCCACGCGATCTGCCAGAAAAGAGGTACAGGTCACCCCTAGGGGCCTGGCCAGCCATGATGTCCAGCAGAGGTCTTCAGGTCACTACTTGAGAGTTGCCCGAGCCACGTGCCCTCAGATGCAGTCTGCCTTCTCTCAGGACCAACACGACCTGCGAGAGAGAGAGAACAGCTCCCCAAAAGGGGAGGGGGCCCTGAGCGGGAAAGTCCCCCATTTATCATCTGGGCAGGCCTTGCCTGACCGCTTGCAAGTCCATTTTTGGTTAGGGTGACTTTGGGATTCCAAGGAGAATTTGCATAGGGTATTTGCAAGTCCTTTGAAGGGGCTCATCTCCTTTCATTCAGTAGGAGTGTCCACTTGCTCTGTGAGGGCTCCTGGGTTTGTTGATTAGTAAACAGATGGCTTTGTGAAGCTCTGGCCTTCTTATCTCTGAGCCTTTGGAGTTTCAGGCATTTGTTGCCCCTCACGAAACTCAGGAAATTAACTTTTTTCTACCAAGGCCTTTTCCCTATCTGCCTATTTCCTTTCTATCTCCTCACTATGTCATTCCTGTAGTCTGTATCACGGCGGGCAGTGTGAAGCTGCAGAAAGCTTGATTTCTGAATCCTGTGTGGATTGATGAGAGACAGGAGGTGTTCAACTATCAGCCTCTTGCATGTGCTGGACAGTCACACTGAGCTATAAAGCAGGGTGCTGTGCTGCCTGGCGCAGGGATCTAGATTCCCTTTAAACCCCTGAGCTTCCATTTCTTAAACTAAGCAAACCCATTAGAATTCCTAGCTGATTTTACAGAAGGTTTGAGGGCCTCTTGGAACTCACATCATTTCTGGCACACTAGGCCTTTGTGAATGAAAGCCGTTGTGTCTATTGGTGGTCTGTCCTTGATGTTACAGATTCCAGCTGTGCTAGCTGGGAAACTTTAGGTAAGACACAAGACAAACCTATGAGTGTCAGCTTAGCATCATCAAGTGCTTGCTAAGGTCTTTTCTAGTTAAAAGTTTTGGCATGCCGCTGGCCGTGGTGGTGCACGCTTATAACCCCAGCATTTGGGAGGCTGAGACAGGAGGATCTGGGTTTGTGGACAGTGTCAGCTACTCAGTGAGGCCCTTTGCAACTCAGTGAGACCCTGTTTCAAAATAAAGAATAAAAAATAGGGCTGGGGGTCTAGCTCAAGGTAGAATGCCATGAGTTCTCCAGAACCACACACACACACACACACACACACACACACACACACACACACACACGCTTTAGCATGCAATAAGAGGGCCAAAGAACTTGCTTAGCCAGCGCCCTGAATCTAGTCTGCCTATGCCTGTGGTGCAAAAACCAGTTTTTTCAGTTGCCGGGTGCTTCTGCGTAGCAGCTCCTGTACTAGCTCATCCATCTCCAGCTGATGGTGCTGAGAAAGTCAGGGCAAGGGGGACAGGAGACAGATGGGAACTTTTCCTTATGATGCTTAATGTCAGTAACCTACTCCAGTACCCAACACCATGTCACGGAAGGAAACAGAGGATAACCCTCCGTTCTTTGCTTTTCTATCAGGATACCTCCTGGATTACAGGCTGTGACTACCTCCCCCAGTTAAAACGAATTGTTGCCACTACAGAGAGGACCATTATTGTCTGGGATTACAAAGCCCAAGGGAACAGCCAGGTACTGTGCCAAGAGGAGCACGCAAAGGAATGTGGTTGTCTGTACTGTCTTTGCATGTTGGTGAGGATACAACAACCTTTATCTTTGTTTCCCTTTCTTTCTTTTTTATTTTTGGCCCTGGGAATTGAACCCTGGGACATTCTACCTCTGAGCCACACCCCCAGCCCTTTCTATTTATTTATTTATTTATTTATTTATTTATTTATTTATTTATTTTTGGTGGTACTGGGGTTCCTGGAAGCTCTTCTACCTCCGGGCTACACTCCCAGACCTATTTTTACATTTTTATTTGGAAACAGGGTCTCCTAAGCCAGCGCACCAGCTGGCTTCGAGCCTGCGCGATCCTCCTGTCTCTGCCTCCCAAGCGCGGGGATTACAAGCATGCGCCACCACGCCCGGCCAACTATTTTTGTTTTTTAAAACAGGATTCTCTAGTGAATGTCGGTTTCCTCAGTTACAAAATGAGACAATTTAACTAAATAACTCTCAGATCAAGTTCAGCATTAACATTCTGCTATTGAAAGGAAATGTTCTTCCCATTTACTGCATGGGTAATTCCGGGGCTTCTATTTTGCTTTGGTTTTGAGAAGAGAATACTTCCAGGCTCCTTCTGTAGCCCTCTCTGAATCCAAGCATCATCTTCCTTGTTATCTTGTTTTCAAGTCCAAAGCCTTTCTCTCCAGCCCACCTTCACTGGATAGGAACATTGCAAAAATCAGGTACTTAATTCTGAAAAAAACATGTACGGAGGTGGTCCCCGTGGCTGCGCTCTTCCTCGTTAACCATCCACAGTGTTTCTAGAGTTTGCAGATACTTAGAAGGAATGAACATGTTCCTCGCCATCAGACCCCACTCACTCAGTCGTGAAGGACCCCAAGGGAAGAAGCAATGCTGCTGTAACAGTGCATCAAACGACACAGTACAAAGGAGCACGGACAGTGGGCTCAGGGAGAGGCGGATTGCTGAGCACTGGGAGAGAAAACCGTCTTCAGGAAGCAGGCTGGCTTTGAAGAACATGGACGATTAGGAGATAATCCAACCTCCCTCCATGCCTTGCCTATTTCTAGCCTCAGGAGGAAGCTAAACTTGTGCCGTTGGCGTCCAGGCTGGCAAGTGCTGGTAGCGGGGCTCTGTATTCACAGTGCTAGCGCCCAGGGAGCGTCACAGGTGCTTGGCACTCTCACCGGTGGCAGAGCCCAAGCCTTACTCATTTGTCAGAAGGCCCTGGACTTTGATTCCACTTCTCCTGCTGCCACTCTCGCTTCCCCTTTCTGTGGGAAGCTTCCTCCCCAGCCTCAAGCCCCCCCCTGCCCCCCCCCCCCAGCTCTGTTTCCTGCCTGTGTAATGGCGCTGTGGGCTCCTTTTCTTCTGTTCAACTCAGATTTGCGGAATAGGGAAATTAAAACTAATAGACAGCTTGGTGCAGCTTTAACAAGTCTTTGTTGCAAAATCAGTAGGAAATAGAGAGAGAAAAGAAGTAAAAACAGCATGTAGAGAGGCTGAAAATGAAACTCTGACACCTTTTCCATCCCTGGCCTTTAAATAGATTTTGTATTGGTATGTGTGTATCAGTGTTACCAAGGCAATCAGCTAGTAACTTATTAGCTAGGCAGTGCCTCTTTGCCTCCAGACAGTGTACTTACTAAGTGCAGGGGTCAGTAATCTACCTGGCTTCTGCCTCTATTGTATTAGGCTGTACTGATTGCTCACCCACTATGAGTGCTTTGTAGCAACACACAGTTTACCTGTCCTATACCCAGGCCAGCTCACAAAGGAGAGGAGGGAGACAGAGGCACTGATTGCCTCTACATACTTTTAGGGCTAAAGGGCTAAATTGTCTGTAGGGCTTTTAAGGCTAAAGGCCTTAATTTCCTTTACATCCTTGCTATAGAGTAATCATTAGAACAAAGGGCCGAGAGAGGGGGGAGCTCTGCAGTGACAGCCGCCGCCCCTCCCTGCCTGAGTGCCTGCACAGCACCTAGACACCGACTGCTTTTTACATTTTGGAAATTAATACTAGAGCAATTTTCCAATGCCAGCACATCCTGGCCTGATGGCGTGAGCTGGTCATCCTCCCTGCCTCCTCCGCCATCCCCAGCTTTCCACCTGGAGATGCTAGAGTTCCCTGCTCTTTCACATTGGCTGGTGTGGCCAGAGAAGGACACAAGCTACTGTAGTGGGCACCGCCACAACCCCAGGCTCTGCGGACTCAGCCTCAGTGGCTCCACCGGCCATTCTGCTGTGTGTCCTGGCCACCTGGCTCTCCAGCTCCTCCAAGTGTTCCAGAATTTCATTCTCAGTCCACTCCCTCCTGGAAGATGGATTTGCTCTTATTTAACTGGACAAGCTGAATCTATTTCTTGTCCTTTTTCAAATTCCAGCCCTCCCATCTATAGTCATACTGGAGAAACACAACCTGACTTCCCCCTCTCTCTGAAGACAAAATAGCCTTGCATCTGCAAGACTTTGCATCTCTTCCTGGCTTGCTGGACAAAGCTCTGTGGTCTTTTTCCTCTTTACGTCTTTGGCACAAATCTCCTTCTAGGGCCCCTTTCTGCTCTTCATCACCCAGATAGATCAAAGGTCACGTTTTCTGCCTGTGGGACCTAAGGTGGCCCCTTCCCTCTGTATACAGCGCTTCAAATTCCAAATCCTTTTTCTAGCTGCAAGTCCTGTTACATGATGTATTTTATTCTTCAGTCTATCCCGTTAGATGGTAGCCCCACAAAATCAGAAACTTTGCTGCCCCCCCCCCCATCGTATTGAATTGAATTGAATTCAGGGTTTTGCACACGCTGGGCAAGCGCTCCAACACTCCAACCCCAGCCTGGAAGCTTGGTCTCGTTCATCACTATGCAACTGTGTCTAGAATAATTCTTGGCATATGGTAGGTGCTCAGAAAATATGTTGAGTGACTGAGTAAGCCTCTATATATGTTCAGCTCTCACTCATTTGAAAGGAAATAGAACTAACAAAAAATGTTAAAAAAAATTCTCTTCTAGTTTAGGTAGAGATTCAGTCCTGGAAGAACAATACTTGCATAACCTGGTGAACCCATTCCGTGGGACAGAGTTAGCGCGGCAAGAGCTTGTTGAATGTTGCTAGATAGACTTGAGTGTTAGGATTTTTTTCCTGGTAACTAATAAAGTACATGAGACTTTAACACTTGGTATTCTTTTTTTTAGCCATCTGGTTTTAGGTCAATATATTAATACCTGAAACTTTTTATTTTTATTTTATTTTTGTGGCATTAGGGATTGAACCCAGGGGTGTTCTACCTCTGAGCTATACCCCTAGCCATTTATTTATTTATTTATTTATTTATTTATTTATTTATTTATTTATTTGGTACTAGGGATTGTACTCAGGAGCAATTCTACCCTTGTGCTATACCTTCAACACTATTTTATTTATTTATTTATTTATTTATTTATTTATTTATTTTTGCGGTACTGGAAATGGAACCCAGGGGCATTCTACCTCCAAGCTACACCCCCAGCCCTACTTTTTATTCTTTATTTTGACTCCGGGTCTCACTGAGTTGCAAGGGGCCTCACTAAGTAGCTAAGGCTGGCTGTGAACCGAGATTCTCGTCTCAGCCTCTCAAATGCTGGGATTACAAGCGTGTGCCACCACGCCCGGCTTACTTTTATTTTGAAACAAGGTCTCTCTAAGTTGCTGAGGGCCTTGATAAATGGTTGAGGCTGGCCTTGAACCTTTGATTGTCCTGTCTGAGCCTCCCATGTACTGGAATTACAGGTATGTGCCAACATGCATGCCTGTCTGAACCCATTTATACTTTTTAAAATATTTCCTTACAAATTCAAGAGAAGACTATTCAAAGTAATATATCATAAAATCTCATTACTTATTGAGCCAAAGGTAGGTACTCTACCTCTTTCCCCACAAAATACACAAACACATAATGTTGGTCATTAACATTTATTTAGTTAACTTTGCTTTTTTTTTTAAAGTTCCTCTTTAAAAAAGTATTTAAAGTAAGTATTTAAAGTATTTAAAGTAAGTATTTAAAGTAAGAAATGTCACGTAGCGCCGGGCGTGGTGGCGCACGTGGCGCACGTTTGTAATCCCTGTGCTTGGGAGGCGGAGACAGGAGGATCACGCTGGTTCGGAGCCAGCCACGCTGGCTTAAGAGACTCTGTTTCCACATAAAAATGTTAAAAAATAGGTCTGGGAGTGTAGCCTGTGGGAGTGTATACCGGAGGTAGAAGGGCTTCCAGGAACCCCAGTACCACCAAAAAAAAAAAAAAAAAAAAAAAAAAGAAATGTCACATAGTAAAATTGTTATCAAATAATGGAGAAATTTTTTATTGCTATTGCTACTGCTACTGTTACTGCTGGGGATAAAGCCCAGGCTTCATGCTTGCTAAACAAATGCCCTACCGCTGAGCCACACCCCCAGCCCTGGCAATATTTATTTATTTGTTTGTTTATTTATTTGGGGGTGGTACTGGAAATGGAACTCAGGGGGGTTCTGCTTTTGAGTTATACCTAGTTCTTTTTTCATTTCAAAACAGGATCTCACTAAGTTGCTAAGGCTGGCCTCGAATTTATAATCCCTCTGCCTCAGCCTCCCAGGTACTATATGGTATTGCACCTGGCTAATATTAATTAGAGCGATGTAATGACCCATTCAACGCATTCTTCTGCTTCCAGGAGAACTATTTTGTCATTAAGCCCATGGACCACTGCCTCCTGTGTGTATGTGTGGTACCTCTGCCTGAGCAGCTGTGCAGAGACGACATCCTCCTGGGGGACGATGGTGGCTTTGTGAACAGGTTCACAGTCAACAGTGATGACTTTGGACTAAAGCAGGCAAAATCCAAGAAGAAATTACAAACTCAGGTCTTAGACTCAAAGAACTTTAAAAGGTACGAGTATGGTATGAGAAATGCATTTGCTTTCATTATTACAGTCATTGTTCAATTATATAAAGAGAGAAGACAAGATGCCAGTCCCACAGTACAGATCTGAGACTCAAAGCTGAAGAGGACACGCTTCTTGTCTTAAGGAACTTCCAGTGTAATAGGACAGCAGGAAAATAAGCAACTGAAATTATTATTATTTTTTTCTTGTAGTACTGGAGATTGAACCCAGAAGCATTCATTCTACCTCCCAGCTAAATCCCTAGTCCAATTTTATTTCTTGTTTGGAAACAGGGTCTCACTAAGTTGTAGAGGGCCTCGCTAAGTTGTGTAGGCTGGCTTCGAACCTGCAATCATTCTGTCTCAGCCTCCCAAGTACTGGGAGTACAAGAGTACGCCACCATGCCTGGCTTTGAAATTATTTTTTAAAGTACTATTGCCAGCTAAAACCTACAAGTTCTTGAATATATTGAAGCGTTAAATAAAAAATTTAGATCACAAATATATATACATACATACATATATGTATGTATATGATTGCTAGCACTTTAATATGTAAGGTTCTAAGCATAAAACCAATAGATATAGAATTCAAAGAAAGAGATAAAAATCTCAACTACCAAATAAAACCTCTTAAGCATCAATATTTTTATTTAAAAAGCAAATAATAGCCAGACACGGTGACACATGCCTGTAGTTCTAGTACCTGGGAGGCTGAGACAGGAGGATCACAGGTTTGATGCCAGCCTCAACAACTTAGCAAAGCCCTCAGGAACTTAGAAAGACCCCATTTCAAATAAATAAATAAATAAATAAATAAATAAATAAATAAAGCTGAAGGGTGTAGCTCAGAAATAAAAAAAAAAACTCGGTTCAATCCTCATTACCACAAAATTAAATAAATAAATAAAAAGCATAATATAAATATTTGTCATAAGTATTACAAACAATGGGCCAATACTCTTTAACAGGTCTTATAATTCAATTGAAAAAACACTAATTCTCCAAGGGAATGAACAAGAACCATGAATCAATAAGTCACCCACATACCAACACAGTGCAAATAGATGATCAATCTATTAAAATATTTTCAAAGTGATCAGCAGACAAAAATGCTAACAGTTATCACCAACTGATAAGATATGGGTGGTTATTACTGTCTTCCTTAAAATTAAAATGTCTTTAAATTTTTTTTCTTTGCAGTACTGGGGATGGAACCCAGGGGCATTCTACCTCTGAGCTATACCCCCAGCCCTGTTTTTTATTCTTTATTTTGAAACAGGGTCTCACTGAGCTGCAGAGGGCCTCACTAATAGCTGATGCTGTTTGTGTACCACAGGCTCCTGTCTCAGCCTCCTATGTGCTGGGATGACAAGCATGCATCACCACGCCCGGCTGTCTTTAAAATTTTTAGAGTAAAGTATATATATTTTTATTAGTAAAAAGAAGTACACATTTTGTACTAAAAGTTGCTCATATCACTTGGAATGGAAAGAAGACACTAACTACTCATTATCTTACCAGTTGGTGACAACTGCTAGCATTTTTGTCTGATGGTCACTTTGAAATGTTGTTTGATCATTTATTTGCACTGCCCAGCTCGATTTCAGTCTCTCAGGACTCAGATGTATAGAGAGGCTGAAGGCTGAGACATTTCCTGCACCAAGACATCCTCAGCCTTGACTGGATGAAGGCTGCAAAGGCGGAAGAGTGGCTCATTCCCGAGTCACTGTGCGAGTGACTTGCCTTGGCGTGCACCGGATCCTTCACTCTGAATGGGCAAAGGTGTGGGTATCCAACACCGATTCCTGAACACTGTACACGTTAAACCATTAGCCAGCAGCAGGAGTTTGAAGTTAAAATCTGGCATACAGAAAGAAAAATCACCATGCTAAGTGAAATCAGCCAGACTCAAAATCAAGAGCTGCAGGTTTTCTCTCAAATGTCAAAGCCAGAGAGAAAATAGTAAAGAAAAGAGATCTCATAAAAATTAGGAAAGAGACTAGAGGGGATGTGGGAGGGAGAGGGGAGGCCTGTGGATGGAAACAGAGCAAGTGATATGCATATATGAATGTGTTACTGTAAATATCAATATCATGTACAATTACAGTGTTCCAATATTTGATTTTTGGTACTGGGAAATGAACTCAGGGGCATTCTACCTCTGAGCCTACTTTTTATTTTTATTTTAAAACAAGGTTTCACTAGTTTGATGAGTGTCTCGCTACTTGCTGAGGCTGTCCTTGAACCTGTGATCCTCCTGTCTCAGCCTCCCAAGTACTGGGATTACAGACATGCATCACTGTGCCCAGCTACCAGTACATTAAAAAAAATGCTAGGCAGTCAATGATATTTTAAAGAATGATAATCAGATGAATACAGAAGACATACATTTGAAAATAAAGATGCTTTATGCATGTACATGTTTGGGACATGGAAATTATGAGAGGCATTTTCTCACAAGGCTGCTCATAGCAATAAAACACTATGCGGGGTCTATTTTTCTCATTGAGTTATTTACACAGTGCCATCTGGGCTGTTCTAGAACATGGGTATGCATTTTATGTGGGAAGTATAATGTCTAAGAAAATATTTTTTCACATCTTTTAGCCCTTCTTTTAGCCCAATGGTTCATGGTTAAAAAAAAAAATCTTTCTCTCTGTTCTGTTGATCCCATACTATTCATACCTTGAGTTAGAAACCTCTATCCCTAAGTTAGAATCTAAGAACCACAATTAGAAAAGTTTTACCGCAATCACCCATTCATCCTTGGTACCTGGGATAGATTAGGTGCTTCAAATACATGCCTGGTGAGGAGACAAGCCATTAAATATGCGTAAGTGTAGCACCACGAGGCTGCCTTGATCTCGTCAAGACAAGATTTTCGAGGCAAAGGTTTTGGCCTCCAACCTGAAGGCTCTTGCTCAAGTGTCAGCTGAACTGATGAAAAGCCATGCTGCCCAAGGGTAGGGTGGGTAGCCAGCCCAGCCTCACCAGCCACCAGCATTAGAAAGGTCCCACTTGGATCAATGGAAAATGCAAATGTATGTTTTCAAGTGAATTGACTCAGAAGACATAGAACTGCATGAAACTTAATCTTTCTTTTGAATGATCAACAAAGTAAGGATGAGATTGCTGATATTGGACTGAAATTCTTCTGGATTTTTCCTTTAATTCTGAATTGACAGCTCAAAGTTTGATGAAAGTTTATTTTAAATATGCTAGATTAAGCCAGGCATGGTGGTGCACGCTTGTAATCCCAGCATTCCGGAGGCTGAGATCAGAGGATCGTGGTTTGCAGCCAGCCTCAGCTACTTAGTGAGGCCCTCTGCAATTCAGTGAGACCCTGTTTCAAAATAAAGAATAAAAATAGGACAGAGGGTGTAGCTCGGGGGTCAAATGCCCCTGGGTTCCACCCTGTAGAACTGTAAAAATAAATAAATAAATAAATAAATAAATAAATAAATATACTAGATTAGGAAACTAGTTAAAAAGCACTGTTATAGTGCACAAGATTGTACTATACGGACAAGACTTCAGCAGAGTTTGGAGTTGCAGGTTGGTGAAAGTCAAGTGCAATGCTAACTAGAAAAAAACTGAATTTTACTTGAGTTGAATGTAACACTCTACCCTCTCTCTCTCTTCATTCCCAGTATCAAAAGAAAGCTACACAATGACTGGGTCATGAAAATCCGATATATTCCAGCCCTGAATTGCTTTGGGTCCTGCTCCTTGGACAGTGTTCATTCGCTGGTTTTGGAGTCCCTGAAGAGACTGGAGGATAACTTGTAAGTACGGCAGTTTGTGTGCATGAACGGTCTGTGACTTCCAGAATGTCTGTGGTGACAAGCCCATTACAGCCCGTGAGCTCTGAGACTGCTTTGCAGAAAAATCAGGTGTGAACTATTCCATTTACTTGGTAAGTTTAATTAGATCTTCAGAAGGGAACCGAGATACCTCAAGCACATCCCTTCTCCTGGCCACTTGTCATTAATGCTGCAGCCTCTTGGAATCAGTCCACGGAGCTGCATCCAGCACTGCATTTTCAAATCAGTGTTCTGTTGGTCAATTTTATGTTGTGTGTGTGTGGAGGGGGGGTACTGGGGATGGAACCCAGGGGCATTCGACCTCTGAGCTATACCCTCAGCCCTACTTTTTATTCTTTTATTTTGAAACAGGGTCTCTCTGAGTTGCAAAGGGCCTCGCTAAATAGCTAAGGCTGTCCACAAACTATGATCCTCCAGTCTCAGCCTCCCAAATGCTGAGAATACAAGCATGCACCACCGTGCCTTGTTTATGCTTTCTTTTCTTGGTACAGGAGATTGAACTCGGGGGCAGTCTACTTCTGAGCTATACCCCTAGCCCTTTTATTTTTTATTTGAAACAGGCTCTCACTGTGTTGCTAAGGGTCTCACTAAGTAGCTAAGGCTGGTGACCCTTCTGTCTCAGCCTTCTAAGTACTAGGATTACAGGTGTGTAATCCCGCCCAGCCACCCAACTTTTAAAGTCACATTGGCTAGCTGACGGCATGTTTGGTCCGTGTGTCACCACGTCTCGTGTATACTGCACCAGATGGCACTCTGACAGAAAGGTGAATTTGAACAATGTGCTGACTTATTTTCAATCTGGTGAAATATTTATTAATAACTAGAAAACAGCTACTGCATTTTAATTTCCAGCTTTAAAAATTCACTGAGCTATATAGTACAACAGACACACTTCAAAGACATTATGCTAAGTAGCAGAAGCCAGACCCCAAATCCTGAATATTATATTATTCCAGTTATATGAAATATCCTGTCAGATGCGCTGGCACATGTCTATAATACCAGCAATTGAAAGGCTGAGTTTGAGTTAGGGAGATTTCAGGTTCAAGTCCAGCCTCAGCAACTTAGCAAGACTTTTTTATTTTTATTTTTTAGTGTGACTCTTTTAAAATACAAATTATGAAAAGGCTGGGGGTATAGTTCAGAAGCAGAATAACCCTAGGTTCAATTCCCAATGCCCACCCCCAATAAGAAAGAAAAAGAAAGAAAGAAAGAAAGAAAGAGTGAGAGAGAGAGAGAAAGAAAGAAAGAAAGAGAGAGAGAGAGAGAGAGAGAGAGAGAGAGAGAGAGAGAGAGAGAGAAAGAAAGATGTCCAAAAGAGCAAATTTATAGAGACAGGAAGTAGATCAGTGGTTGCCTTGAGCCAGTAACAGGAACGAGAGTCCCAAATGGACCAAGGAACTTTCTAGGGTGATCAAGCTTATTGTTTCAAAATTATAGTGGTGTTTGTACACATAAGTGTATCACTGAATTAGACACCTAGAAATGCTGAATTTTATGGTATGGAGATCATACTTCATGAAAGACATTTTAGAAAAATGTGTTGAGGCTTCTGATTTCTAACCTGGCACATAAGGAGGTCTCTGGAGACTGTCAGATGAGGGGTTACAGGGCAGTCTTCTGCCGCCACATGGGGAAGGCAGACAGCAAGGGAGTGAGAATCCTGACGGCCAGAAGGAGATGGCGGTTGATGGCCAGTGACTGAAGGGAGAAACTGGTGAGGGCAAAGAGTGCTGGACCTGCGGTCACTTCTGCGGCTCTGTGGGGGCCACGTGGTCTTGGTGTGGTACTGGAGCTTCTTGAATCTCAGTAACCTCATTTACAAAAGGCAACCGTCTCAACCTTCATAGGTGGCTCCAGGAAGCTGAGGTGGGGGCCAGGGTTTGAAAAAGCTGTAATGATTGAGGGCGCTGGGGGAAGGGAGAAGAGGGAGGAACTTAAGGAGTGTAAGAGCTGAAATAATGCTGTATATTTATACAAAAGGACCAATCCCAGTTTTTGACAGAGGGGGAGAGGAAGGGAGGGGTAGGACTCAGAGAGAAGTGCTCCAAGGGTGCATGTGTGCTCCTATCACGACATCCCCAACATGATGTATAATCACAGTGCACCAAATAAAAAATTAATTAAAAAAGATAAGAGTTTCCACAGCAAAAACAAAATAATGAAAGTGCTCTGCTTTGCTTATAGTGCATGTGTCCTTTCATGAGAAATGGACTTTTACAAGGGTTTTGTGCTCCAAGTACTGTCGAAATCCACAACAATTATCAATATCCCAGGCCCTGAGGCCGGGAAGGAGATACATCTCCCTTCAGGAGCAAATGACGATGACCTCTTCTTTTTAGGTGTTAGGCTCTGTCAGTCAAGTTGTGAGTTTTTGTATTAAGTTTTAAATGAGGTCAATCTTTTTTAAATGAGGCAGAAATCTTTTTTTTAATCTCACTCTGATTAGATACCTTCCCTCTTTTTTTTTTTTGGTGGTGGTACTGGGGCTCCTGGAAGCCCTTCTACCTCCGGGCTACACTCCCAGACCTATTTTTACATTTTTATTTGGAAACAGGGTCTCCTAAGCCAGCGCGCGCGGCTGGCTTCGAACCCGCGCGATCCTCCTGTCTCTGCCTCCCAAGCGCGGGGATTACAAGCGTGCGCCACCACGCCCGGCTTCCCCCATTTTTTAATCAGGAAAAATGTACCTTTCAACTAGCATGATTCTAGTGTTGAATTAGACTATTTTATTTTATTTTTTTATTTCTGTACTCTGTCTCACACACACGCACGCACGCACGCACACGCACACGCACACACCATGATATTCTACTGGGTTTATGCATCTTTTCATTTATATGTTTTCTTCAAAGTACATGTGTGAATGTTTTTTTATTATTGTTTTTGGTTTATGGTTCTGAGGATTGACCCCAAGGGCATACCACCTCTGAGCTACACACCAGTGTTATTTTATTTTTATTTGGAAACAGGGTTTCACAAGGTTGATGAGAGTCTCACTACTTGCTGAGGCTGTCCTCGAACCTGTGATCTTCCTGTCTCAGCATCCCAAGTACTTAGATTATAGGTGTGTATCACCATTCTTGGCTGAATATATTTTTAATTTATGGAATGGCATTGTAAGGAATTTAAATTCTTACTGCTTATGGTGTCCCATAGACTTAATATTTAGTAATTATAAACACTTAGCTTGTCTTCAAGGTTTAATTTTACAACTAGCCAGTGCATTACAGTTTGCTCTGAAGAGCATCTGTTTTGCAGTGGTCCAGAATCTGTCTATGAAACTAGTTCTGGACTTTCCTATTTACCCCATCTCTAGGAATTCAGTCGGTGATATAATCAGTCAAGAGCCAGGAAACTATGAGATAAAAATACACAGAGGGCTCAGCAAACAGTGAGCTGTGAGCAGGTTCTGGCCGAGCCTTTCAGCTGCTTCCTCTTGGACCACTTGGCTTCTCCACCCCGCAGCTGTGGAGGCCTCTTAGTGATGCTGAGCAGTCATGGCCTCTGAATCCTGCAGCCACTGGACACTCATCTCAGCAGAGTGAAAGCTGGGTTGCCTTCATTCTTAGATGCAACATGTTCCCGTTTCTACAATTTCCCATGATGAGTTTCAAGTTGACCTAGATGAAACTGCATTTCTACAAACACACAATTGTCCAGCTGTTAAAATAGGAGCCAGTGCAGCTCCCCAAAAGGCAGGGGAAAACTCCTCTAAAAAAAAATTCTATTTCAAGCTGATTGTGGTGGTGCACCTTATAATCCCAGTACTTGGGAGGTTGAGACAAGAGGAGCACAGGTTCTTGGTCAGCCTCAGCTACTTAGTGAGGCCCTCCACAACTTAGTGAGACCCTGTTTCAAAATAAAGAATAAAAAATAGGGCTGGGGGTGTAGCTTGGAGGTAGAATGCCTCTGGGTTCAATCCCTGGTGATGCTGCTGCTGCTGCTGCTGCAAAAATTCCATTTCAGAACTGATTACCATTCTGCTTATAATTTGGTATGGAAATTTTTGTACCAGCAGGAAAATGAACACCTGCAATTAATTACGACTGGCAGGGCAGGTTGGCCTGTTGTAATACAGAAGTGAACCTCTACCCCTTGATGGCTTGACAGCTTCTAAAAGATGTACAACTAACAGTTCAGTGTTACTTCTCACTAGTGAACAATGAGGAGGCAGCTTATTCTGTTGGAAAGTTGCTAGTGCCTTCTACAGAGTTGCTGTGGAACCAAATGAAACTGGTAACTGTCCCTGCACCAGCTCTGGGACCAGTGAGTACAGGACAGCTCTCTCTGCTTGGCCTCAGCTTTCCCATTTGTGAATGAGAACGAACATACCTACCTCATAGTCATAAAAATTACATCAATCAGTTCATAGAAAGTGCCTGATTTAATTCCTAGCACAGTGTCATGCAATAAATGTTAGTTTGTCTTTCTTGTTCCCCTAAGAACTAAGAAATACACTGAAAAGCACTAGAAAATAAAATGTGGATGCAGAGGAGATGAGGTGCAGTCGCTATCAGCTGGCATGGGTTTGGGTTTCCCGTTCCTGCATCTCCAGCAAGGATGAGCAAATACGGCCTGGAGGAAGGCCAAATTCCATAGACCACTAGTTTTTATAACTTCCGTGAACTAAGGCTAGCTTTTATATTTTTTTGGGGGGGGTACTAGAAATTGAACCCAGGAGTATTCTACCACCAAGCTCTACTCTCTAGCCCCTTTCTATTTTTTTATTTTGAAACAAGGTCTTACTAAGTTGTTGAGAGTTCTAAATTGTTGACTTAGAACCTGCAATCCTCCTGTCTCAGCCTCCCAAGAACTGGGATTACAGAGTTTTTATCCTTTCAGATATGTGTTTTTCTGTTCCTGTAGCAAATACCTGGGGGTAATCAACTTAGCAAGGTTGATCTGACTCACAGTTTCAGAGGTTCGAGTCTGGCTGGTTGGCTCCATCAGTTGTGGGCCTGTGGGGAGGCAGCACATCGCGAAAGCTTATGATGGAGCAAAGTGTTCGCCTCATGGCAGCTGGAAGCAAAGAGGAAGAAGAGGGGCCAGGGACCCGCCATCCCCTCAAGGACACACCCAATCACCTAACCTCCTCCCACTGGGCTCTACCTCGCAAAGGTTCCACCATCATCCTGTAGCACCTGGACCTGGGGACCAAGCCCTTGCCACAGGGAACTTTAGGGGACATTTATCCAAGCCATAGCACAGAGCAAGTGAATCCTGTGGGTCAGTGAGGATTTACTTATTACTTATATTTTCTGTGGGCAAATGAATTTATAAGCAATTTATAAGCAAATTACTTATTGAATATAATCTATTTACAAGTTGGACTTAGCTTTATAAAGAAAATATACACACTTTACGTCTAATTTTTGTTTCCCAGGCCTGTCAGAGAATTCGCCATGCCAAGAGGAGCGAATACCTTTTGCTACTGTGTAAAAGCAAACGTGATTGTGACTGGAGGTGAGAGAAGAGAGAACATTTCAGAGACACGCTCTGCCTTTCAAACAGAGCTCTCCTGTACTTACTACCAGGAATGCACTTTTAGGGAATTTAAAATTTTGTATAGTCAAATCTGTTTCTCTCTGTGTGGCTTCTGGATATGATGGCATGCTTAGAAAAACCTTCCTTAGCCCCAGGATATGTGAACCAATTTCCCTCTATTTTACTATAGTTTGCTTTATTGTGTTGTTTTATGGTTTCTATTTAGAGCTTTAATCAATCTAAGAACTTATTTTCATGTGTGTGAACACAGGTTCCTAAGTTTTGAAAGAGTCCTGGAGTCCCCAAAGGCATAAGGACACTTGTATGCTTATGTACAGTTTCCTGGAAAATCCAAATTTTATCAGAGCCTCAGCCCCAAGATGCCTGTGTTACTAAATATAAAGTCAACTATGCTCCTAAATCTGAACTAGGTAATCTCCCCTGAGAGCAATCATATATTGTTTCTTTTTTTTAATTTTTTGGTGGTACTGGGGTTCCTGGAAGCCCTTCTACCTCCGGGCTACACTCACAGACCTATTTTTTTTTTTTATTTGAAAACAGGGTCTCTTGAGCCAGCAAGGCTGGCTCCGAACCAGCGCGATCCTCTTGTCTTCGCCTCCCAAGCGCGGGGATTACAAGCGTGCACCACCACGCCCGGCTCAGATATTGTTTTATTACAAATGCACTGTGCATTCAGACTTTATATTTCAATTTGTGCTCAGCTATATGCCTTCCATAATACTCAGCTGAAACTACCCTATAGTTCAGACAAATAAGAACAAATGTACTAGAAATTACGAGAGCTGGTTGTACTGATAGCTAGCCTCTAATAGATCGTATAATTTCAACAATCATTTGTTTCCTATTGTTTATTTTCCTCATGAGGAAATTGAACTACGTATATCCTGAGATCCTTTTGACCTGATATAATGTGGTGACAATTTCCAAAGAACTTCCCTTTCATAGGAAGGTAAACTAGAAATACCTTTTGGAAAGTCTGGAACCCAGTTTGATAATTAAATGTTACTCCAATATATAGTCATGGCGTTGTGCACTCAGAACAGGGAAGCATTAATAGCCATAAACTTTCAAAATTCAGTGAAGGATATAAAAAAAGAAAGAAAGAAAGGCAGCACATGGAGAAGTCTGCAGAGTAGCACGTGGGCGTTATGAGTTGGCCAGGGAGCCAGTTTCCTGAAACTTGGTGATTATGATTCTAAGAGCACGTTGGATGCCAAATCTCCCAACTTTACTAATTATGATGAGTCTTTAAAGATTCCCCACTGAAGTTGCTAACACACAAAGGCACAAATTATGGAATTAGATGCTTTCAAAAAATAAGCTAGAAGCTTGTATCACGATTCTTGATTCCTAAGGCCTCTGCCAGAGTCTTGGCTTATCACTTGCAATGGAAATAGACATATTTCCTGGCCTAGACTAGAAGTCAGAAAGAAGTGGTGGGCACCCGGAGATGAAAGAAGGCTTGCAGAGTGTGGTGGTGATGAAGCGTCAACAGGCCCATGTGAGTCAGTCCTTGCCCATTGCTGTGAAAAAATGCCTGGGTGAATCCACTTGTTTGTTTTGGCTCAGATTCCGAGGTTTTAGTCCATGGGCACTTGGCCTGCTGACCAAGAGCACAAGGCACAGGAAACCTCACAGAAGCCAGGAAGCCAAGAGACAGGAAGGGATCTGCCCCCAGTATCTCATCCGGGGCATGCCCTGCAATGGCCAGCTTACTCCCACTGGGCTCTATTAATAGAAGGTCCCATGCCCTCCCAACAGCAATGCAGGCTGGGACCATGCCTTCAGCACCAGCCCAGGCCAGTGGGGCCATTCCAGATGCAAGCCAAAGCAATGCCTGAGAGCCAGACTTGATCGACTCTGCCCCCAGCACTGTAGGTCCTTAGTTAAGTAAGAACATTAGCTTTCCATTATATTTCAACCTAAAGCCACACTCGAACCCTTCGACAGAGCAGCACTTCAATATATAGCCAAAGTGAGATTTGATTCCTGAATTGTGATTGCCATGTGATGAGCGTGACTGTCATATTGATCTGACTCGGTGCCTTTGGGCAGCCCTTTCTTCTTACACAAAAGAAAGTAAAACTTTAGAAATAACAGCTTTAATATAATCTTAGTGTTTTAATCATTTCCATAGGAAAATATGTTTGGTAAAGTCCTGGGACTTAAATGATTTCAGTGTTTGTGGTTTTAGGGATTTGACTTTCATTAACCTCAGTGTTCATTATAATATAAAGTCCTCACTTATACCTTTGAAAACTTATTAATTAAACCTGCTCTAGCTTTCACAAAGGCAATCGAATATTTAGTAGCATGACCAACAAGCAACTAATACTTTTCACCATGAATCACTTATGGAATTGTCAATGTTTGGGAGCCTCTATTAGTAGGAAAATACAAATTCTCAATAAGAAAAACTACATTTTTTTCAGAAGAATATCTTTGTTGATTAGGAACTCAGCCAAGCGCATCATAAAGCGCCCAGGATGTGCCAGCCAGTGACTGAAAATGCACAGTAAAAGCTGCTTTGCAAGTCAGAACTGTATGTTAAAATCTGAAGACAGTTCTGCACGGTTTGCTGATGGGGCTGAGGCAGAGACAGGGATCTCTGCTCCCAGCCCAGTGCTGCTCCTGGACCCCTGCACCAGGCTTACAAGAGGCAGTCTCTCCTGTGCTCTCTCTCCTCTGTGAATGGAGCCTTCTCATCCGTCAGACAGTGCCTCGCCACCCAGCACAAGAACTACTGGAAACCCTTCTACCTCTGGGCTACACTCCCAGACCTATTTTATATTTTTATTTGGAAACAGGGTCTCTTAATCCAGCGAGGCTGGCTTCGAACCTGCATGATCCTCCTGTCTCCACCTCCCAAGTGCGGGGATTACAAGTGTGCGCCACCACACCCAGCTCCAAGGAAGAACATTCTAAGCCAAGCGCAGGCTTGGGAGGTTGAGACAGGAATATCACAGGTTCACAGCCAGCCTCAGCAATTTAGTGAGGTCCTGTTTCAAAATTAAAAAATAAAGTTGGGCATGATAGCGCACGCTTGTAATCCCAGCATTCGGGAGGCTGAGACAGGAAGATCATGGTTCTCGGACAGCCTCAGCTACTTAGTGAAGCCCTCTGCAACTTAGTGAGACCCTATTTCAAAATAAAGAACTAAAAATAGGGCAGGGCGTGTAGCTTGGAGGTCGAATGCCCCTGGGTTCCATACCCAGACCCACAAAAAATAAAAATAATAAATAAAATAATAAATAAATAAAAATTTAAAAGGTTAGAGGTGTGGCTTGTAGGTAGAATGCCTCTGGGTTCAAGTCTCAGTACTTTGCTAAGAGGTCTTATCCAAATCCAGGCAAGGAAGGAAGGAAGGAGTGAGTCAAATGAAAAATAGCCAACAGGACATTAACTCCTTATGAGCCCTAATATATTATAATAGAAAACCCTGTTTACACATTTGATACCTTCTGTGAATACTTCTATATATTTCATGCTTACCTTATTGCTATTATTGGAATATAAATAATAAGAGCTGGACCATGTTGCATATCTATGTAAAAGCTTCTCTCGACCTCTGTCATTTTGTAGACTGTACTATACAGGCAGAGATTCACAGTAAGGACAACAGTAATGGCGACATTCAGCTGTCATCTGGGATCAGTCCAGTTACACATGTACCATCTCATTTAGTGTGTGTGTGCATGTGAGTGTGTGTGCATGTATGTGTGTGTAACTGGGGATTAAACCTAGGGACATTCTATCTCTGAGTGACACCCCCAGCCCTATTTTATACTTTTATTTTTGTAACAAGGTCTAGCTAAGTTGCCGAAGGTCTCATTAAATTTCTGAGGCTGGCCTTGAGCCTACAATAGTCCTGATATAGCCTCCTAAGTATTGGGATTGCAGGCATGCAATGACTTTTTGTTGTTGTTGTTGTTCTGAGGATTCAACCCAAGGTTTTATTTTAATTTGTGAATAGGGTCTCACTAAGTTGCACAGAGCCTTACTAAGTTGCTGAGGCTAGCTTTGAACCTGTCGTTCTTTTGTCTCAGCTTCCTAAGTACTGGGATTACAAGTATACGTCACCATACCTGGCTCCAAAATGACATTTAATAAGTTACTAGTGAAACAGAAAATCCAATATCTTAAAATATTCTATATTTTAGGAACTATTGCACATAGTTTATATTACTCATTTAAAAAATATAAGCTGGGCGTGGTGGCGCACACTTGTAATCCCAGCATTCGGGAGGCTGAGACTGGAGGATCACGGTTCGTGGACAGCCTCAGCTACTACTTAGTGAGGCCCTCTGCAACTTAGTGAGGCCCTGTTTCAAAATAAAAAATAGGGCAGGGGGTGTAGCTCAGAGGTTGAATACCCCTGGGTTCCATCCCCAGTCCTGCAAAAAAAAAAAAAAAAAAAAAAAAAAAATATATATATATATATATATATATATATATATATATAGGCTAATGTAGCAAACTCACTCACTCAACTTTTATTTTTATTATCATTAGAATTCCAGTAGATATGATAAAGCAATTTATAGAAGGAGCTGAAATTAGTAGATATGTATGGGGGAAAATAACAGCACAAGCTGTTATAAAATTAAATTAATGTATGGGGGAAAATAACAGCACAAGCTGTTATAAAATTAAATTAACTCAGGCGCAGTGACAAGAAGATTGCAGGTTCAAGGACAGCATGTGCTAATTTAGGGAAACCCTGTCTCAAAAATAAAAATTGGGCCAGGTGTGGTGATGCATGCTTGTAATCCCAGGGCTTGGGAGGCTGAGACAGGAGGATCACACTGGTTCAAAGCCAGCCTCAGCTACTTAGTGAGGCTTTCAGCAACTTGGAGAGACCCTGCTTCCAAATAAATTATAAAATAGGTCTGGGTGTACAGCTCGGAGGTAGAAAGCCCCTGGGTTCCACCCCCAATACCACCAATAAATAAAAAATAAATAAATAATTAAAATAAATAAGAAGGGCTGGGGGTGAAGCTCAGTGGTAAAATGTTCCTGATTCAATTCCCAGGACTACAAAAAAATAAAATAAAAATTAAAACAAAAGTAAAATATCACTTAATAGCAAAGAGTTAATATCATGATAACATTCCCATGCGGGGTGGTGTTTGGTGAAGCTGGCAGCCTTCAGTTGGGTAGAACTGTCTGGAAATCAACTTAGCAATGTATTCAAAGTCATAATGTTTGTGACCCTCAACATAATGATTTCACTCTTGGGAATTTATTCTCAGTACACAGGTCAAAAGAAGGAAAGATCACCCAAATAAAATAACTATTCCTTATAGTATTACTGAATAAAATTTAAAATGATAAGTAGCTGAATAATCAATGGATGAATGGTTATGAAATTGTGAGAGCATAATGGGAAACTACGAGAAAGGACGAAATTCCGTCATTTGCAATAACATGGATGTAACTGGATAGCGCCGTGTTAAGGGGAACAAGCCAGATGCAAAAAGACAAGACGCACCTCGTCATTTACGCGCCACCACATCTGGCTTAGAAAGTGGAATCATGGCACCAGGGCCGGGGAAGGGTGTGGGAGGCAGAGACGAAGAAAGAAGGCTGGTAGGTAGAGGTGCCCAGTTGGACAGGAAGGATAGCTTCTAATGTCTGTAGAGAACACAGAACAACAGTGGCTGGCAACAGTTAACTCAGAATAGCTAGCACAGAGGATTTTGAATGTTTTCAACACAAAGAAACAAATGTGTGAGGTGATTAGCCTGATTTGATCATTGCATATTATGTCTGTGTACTGGAATTTTACACTAATCCCATAAATGTATACAATTAATATTTGTCAGTTAAAATAAAAACATTTGCTGGGGTGTATTCATTTCGAGTCACCCCTCCATGCCAGTCTGGTATGGAGCTCTAGTTCTATTTTCTGTATTTCTATCTTTCTAATAAACTTCTTTAAATCTTCAGCAAAAAAAAAAAAAGAAAAGAAAAGAAAACAACATTTGCTGGGCATGGCGGCGCACGCTTGTAATCCCTGCAACTTGGGAGGCTGAGACAGGAGGATCGCACAGGTTCGAAGCCAGCCTCAGCTACACAGGCTCTCAGCAACTTAGTGAGACCCTGCTTCCAAATAAAATATAAAATAGGTCTGGGAGTGGGGCTCGGAGGTAAAAGGCTCCTGGGTTTCACCCCCAGTACCAAAAATAAATAAATAAATACAATAAAATAAAAACATTTCTTTTAAAAAAGAAACTATGACATTTTAACTAAAGTAATAATTATGAGATTATAGGCCTTCCTTGAACTTAAAAAAACAAACAAACAATAGTAGGAGCTGGGCAAAGTGGTACACAGCCACTCTGAAGGCCAAGGCAGGAGGACTGATTGAGTTCAGACATCCCAGGCCAGCCTGGGCAACACAATGAGATCCAGTCTCAAAAACAAAAGAAAGTAAATAGTAGATATAAAAATGTATCTATCCTATGTGTGGTGGTGCATGCCTGTAATCCCAGTATTTAGGAGACTGAAACAGGTGGATTACATGTTGAGGCCAGCCCCAGCAATTTAACAAGACTCTCAACAACCTTGTGAGACCCTGTTTCAAAATAGAAAATAAAATAGGACTGGGGGTGTAACTTGGAGGTATGATGCACTTGGAATCTGTTCCCAGTTCCACAAAATTAAAAAAAATTTGTTTTGTATTTGTGGTACTAGGGATGGAACACCCAGGGGCATTCTACCTCTGAGCCACACCCCCAGTACTATTTTATTCTTTTATTTTGAAATAGTGTTTCACTAACTTGTGGATGGCTTCATTAAGCTGCTGAGGCTGACCTTGAACCTGCGATCCTCCTGTCTCAGCCTCCCAAGTACTGGGATTACAAGTATGCGCCACCACAGCTGGCTTATAATTTTTAAAGTTATCATGTCACAATCACTATGAACTATAATGTGAGACCATAAGGCCCCAATAAAAGTATAAAAATAATTAACAATAAGTTCCTATAGGAGAGCGGCTCTAGAGATTGTGGGGGAAAGACTTTTTATGCAAAAATTATGCAATTCTATACTGTTTAAATCTTCTATCATGGTACCCAGATGAGTTAAAAAAGTATCTGAGATGAGCTATGATAGTAATTACAAATAAATTATATGTGCATGTGGATATATATTAGGGGAACAGTGAAGAGTAACAGCAGTCGATGTGTTCCATGTTGAGGTTATGTGTAGTTTTCTTATTCGTTTGAATTCTTTTATAGTTATGTTAGGCTGCTTTAGGACTGTAAAAACAAAAAAAAAAAACAGCTTCTTTAAATACTTTGTGGAAGTAAATGAAGCATCAATAATATATTAATGTTCAAAGGTGTAGGGAGATATGGAATCAACACAAGTACTCATAAAAAGTTTATGAGAACTCACACTTGTCTGGATAAATACGCCCATCACCACACAGGCTTGGCAAGAAGGGGCTGGTCCCCAGCCACAAGCCAGCGACAGTCTGGGGGGACTGGCTGCAACCAGACAAAGGTGAGGACAGGCTGAGTGAGAGGGGTACTGCTTACACTTTGGATGCTTGAGAAAATTAACAATCTTCCACCGTTCCCCTTTTTAGGAGATGATAAAGTCCTCCGATTATGGCACCCCAACATTAGCACCAAGCCAGTGGGGAAACTGGTGGGACACATGTTCAGCATCACGGAGATCGTCACCAACGAGAAAGACCAGCATGTCATCAGCCTGTCCTCTGCCAAGGTAGCAAGTCACACAAGCAAAGCCCTCTGCTCCTCCTCCCCTTCCTCCTCCTTCTCCTGTTGGTGGTCCTGCGGATTGAACCCAAGGTCATTCTACCTCCAAGCTACATCCCATGTCTCTCTTGAAACAGAGTCTAACTAGGTTGCTGAGGGTCTTACCAAGTTGCTGTGGCTCACCTTGAACCCGGGAGCCTCCTGTCTCAGCTTCCCAAGTACTATAATTATAGGCGTGCACCACCACATCTGGCAACAGCTTCTTTTTCTTAAACTTATCTATTGACAGACCTAGCTTATATATCATTTTGTGTGTGTGTGTGCGTGCGTGCGTGCGTGTGTGTGTGTGTGTGTGTGTGTGTGTGTGGTGGTACTGGGGTTCCTGGAAGCCCTTCTACCTCTGGGCTACACTCCCAGACCTATTTTTATATTTTTACTTGGAAACAGGGTCTCTTAAGCCAGTGCAGCTGGCTTCGAACCTGTGTGATCCTCCTATCTCCGCCTCCCAAGTGTGGGGATTACAAGCGTGTGCCACCACGCCCGGCTTATATACCATTTTTTAATGAAATAACTGATAGAAAAATATTGTCAGTGTGGAGAAAGAATGGGTGAGCTTCTGTTCTTTATTTCTATAGATTAGAGCACACAAAAGAAGATGTTTAAAGACAAATGGTAAAGGATACAATATTGAAAAGAAAGGACAGAATATTGAGAAGAAAACTAATATTATCCTCAGTAGTAACACACACGAGGCAGTCCATTATAGACAGAAATATCCTAGTTAATGGCTGAAAAGTACACAATTCTGTTATTGTCATTATAAAAATAAATTATAGTGAACTTCCGGGAAGATGGCGACAGAGAAAAGCGGGGCTTATAAGTCCCACTAACAACCAATCTCTATTACCACAAAATCAGCGCCTTTCATAGCCAGAAAACACCATCAGCAGAGAAACAAAAATATAATTACAAGGGATGGAGAAAAAGAGGGCTGGAAAAACGAGACACCAGAAAGAAACCAGACCGCAGTGCTGCGACCAGAGCCGCGGTGCGGAACGGCGTGGGTGCCATCTTCCCTTGCAGCACCAGGCCCCAGAGAGGAGGGTCTCAGAACAGAGCTCAGAACCTGAGAGGAGATACGCCGACCTCACGGTCAAGGACGCGGCAGCAGCGCCTTACTGCCAGCAGCAGCGGCGGGTTCACCGGACAGCACCAGACCAACGCACTCAACAGCCCAGTAGGCTCCAGAGAGGAGCAGCAGACAGCGAGCTGAGGTGAGCCACTGCGGAACAGCCGGGCGGAATTCGGCAGATTTTTTGGCACAGGGTGCATCTAAAGCTCCCAGGGGCTGGGTTCAGCACACCCTGCAGGGACTCAGAGCAGAGCTCAAAACCAGAGAAGAAATATGCCAGCCTCACGGCTGAGGGTGTGGCAGCAGCGCCATATTGCCACTGGTAGCAGCAGCAGCGAATTCACAGAGTCCACTACAGCTCCATCAGCGCAATCAACAAACGTGAGTCAAATTGGGGCCCCTAGAGGAGAAGTCCCAGTACTGTACTCCCAGGGACTTGACCCAGTGGGGGAGTGGCAGTGGCAGAGATATCACACCAGGAGAATGCCCAACCTGGCACCCCACATGGTTTAAAGCAGCCTCGATTGACTCCCTGGGTCTGAGACTCTGCGATACAACCCAGTAAAGGAGTAGTGGGGACTGAGATACCACAGACTCGAGATCCAGAGCACCTTAAGTGAAGTCATAGTGACCCAAAGGAAGAACCCAGAGAAGGCACAAAGTTCCAAAATCATGGGAAAGAGGAATAACAATGGAGCAATGAATGCCCACAACCCCACAACATCAGAACCTGATAAAACAGAAATTCAGAGAATTCTAGAAGATCAAGTCAGGAAAATAACTTTAGAAATAATAGAGGTGCTTCGAAAAGAATTCAGAGAGAGCCAAAAAGAGATAAAGGATGCAATTAATGAAGTAAAGGCCTCAATTCAAAGTACAAACAACCGATTAGACCACATGGAGAATAGAATCTCACTCTTAGAAGATGAGCACTACAAAAATGAATACATAGTTTCTAATTTAGAAAAAAAAATCTGACAGCAGGAATCTGACATTGAACAAATATGGGCCCATTTTAAGAGAGATAACCTAAGAATAATTGGAATAGAGGAGGGAAAAGAAGGTGAAACCAAAGGGATCAACAATCTCTTCAAGGAAGTAATAGCAGAAAATTTTCCAAACATAGAGCAAGAGGTTGATACACAGGTCCAGGAAACGTATAGAACTCCCTTTAGACAGGATCAGAGAAGAGGATCCCCATGCCACATAATTGTCAAAATGACCAATGTGGAAGCCAAGCAGAGAATCTTAAAGGCAACAAAAACAAAGGGCCAAGTAACATTCAAAGGCAAACCAATTAGAATCACTCCAGACTTCCCAAACCAAGTCATGAGAGCCAGAAGGGCTTGGAGTAACATATTCCAAACTCTGAAAGAAAACAACTTCCAGCCAAAAAATTTCCTACCCAGCAAAACTTTCTATCAAATTAGATGGGAAACAAGAAGCTTCCATGACAAACAGAAACTGAAAGAATTTATGTCTTCAAAACCAGCGCTAGAGAAAATACTCAAAGAGATTAACTACAAAGAAGAAATAGGTAACATACACCAGAACCAGAGAAACAAGAGTTTCCATCCAACAGACAACTAAGATTGGTTATCTTTGGAGATTCATTATTTATGTTAGTCTTTTACATATCTCTAAATTGTATTGTTTGCTTTTATTGTTGCTAATTTTTAGGATTTCTAGTTGGAATACTAATATACCTTCAGATATAGCATTTGGAAATATTTTATCCAATTCTATCAGTAACTTTTAACTCTGTTTAAATTGTCTTTGGATATACAATATTTTTTTATTTTTAGGGAGTTTGTATACCCTTCTGTTGCCTGTGCCTTTGAAATCATATCCAAGAAATCACTTTCAATTTCAGTGTTGTGAGGTGTTATGACCCAGATTTTCTTCTAAAAGTTTATAGTCATCGGGCATGGTGGTGCACACTTGTAATCCCCGTGATTGGGAGTCAGAGACAGGAGGATCACGCAGGTTCGAAGCCAGCCACGTGTGCTGGCTTAAGAGACTCTGTTTCCAAATAAAAATGTAAAAATAGGTCTGGGAGTATAGCCCGGAGGAAGAAGGGCTTCCAGAAACCCCAGTACCACCAAATAAAAAAAAATTTATAGTCATAAGATTTATATTTAGGTCTTTTATCTATTTTGAGTTAATATCTGTATATGGTGTTAGGTAAGGGTCCAATTTTATTCTTTTTCATGTAATTATTATTTTTCAACAATATTTAGTTAAAAGATTATTATTTCCTCCACAAAATGTTCGTGGAAACCCTGTCAAAAATAACTTGACAATATATGGAAGAATTTTGCTCTAGGCTTTTATTTAACTCCAATGGTTTATATATCTGCCTTTAGAACAGTACTACACTGTTTCAATTATTGTAGCTTTATATGGTTTGAAATCGGAAAATATGTATCTTCTAGCTTTGTTCTTTTTCAAGATCGTTTTGGGTATCTAGAGTCCATATTCCATATTAGGATAGATTATTTATGAAAAATAAATAAATAAATGTATGATAGTTTTACCTAAAAAAAAGAAAAAAATATTCTCTGGTAAAAAAGAAAGGAGAAAGAAATATTGAAATGTTATCTTTAAGTCATCAAAAGCTTGGTATTAGACAAATGAAACTGTTATGTGAGATTATCATCGTTAATTTTGGATAAATTAGATGTCAACCACTAAGCCAAGCATGGGAAGGAGGGATGGGGAGGGAATGGGGTGGGGATCAGGTAGGGGCTGACTGGGTGATGTGTGCATGTATGTCTACAAAGGTGTTTTTTTTTATCCCACTATGATGTATGAATACAGTGCACCAATTAAAAAAATAAAAATAAATTATAAATATTAGCAATAAGAACACCGAATTACCATATTTTCAAATGATGTGATTGCTTGCAAAATTCAGTAAAATTAACTTATAATTCTTAGAAAGGGTAAGTTTAATGAGGTGGCTGGTTATAATAGCAATTTATAAAAATACATTTCTATATAGTAACCACAACTAGCTAGAAAAAAATGTTTAGAGACAAAGTTTTCTCAATTATAAAAATATGAAGTACCTAGGAATAACCTTAACAAAAAGTATTCATTCTGGGTTTTTTTTTTTTGTACTAGTGGGTGGAACCCAGGGGGGGCATACATGCATGCACCCAGCTAGTGTTCACTCTTAAAAGTTTTTTTTTTTAATTTTATTTTATTGGTGCACTGTATTCATACATCATAGTGGGATACAAACTTTTGTAGACATACATGCACACATCGCCCAGTCAGCCCCCACCCGATCCCCACCCCATTCTCTCCCCATCCCTCCTTCCCATGCTTGGCTTAGTGGTTGACATCTAGTATTATAGCAATTTATCCAAAATTAAAAATGATAATCTCACATAACAGTTTCATTTGTCTGATACCAAGTGTTTGATGATTTAAAGATAGTATTTCAATATTTCTTTTTGCTTTCTTTCTTACTAGAGCATATTTTTTTCTGTTTTTTTAGGTGAAACTATCATATATTTATATATTTATTTTTCAGAAGAAAATCTATCCTAATATGGAATATGAATTCTAGATACCCAAAACGATCTTGAAAAAGAACGAAGCTAGCAGATATATATTTTCTGATTTCAAACCATATAAAGCTACAATAATTGAAACAGTGTAGTACTGTTCTAAAGGCAGATATATAGACCATTGGAGTTAAATACAAGCCTAGAGCTAAATTCTTCCCTATATTGTCAAGTTATTTTTGACAAGGTTTCCACGAACATTTGGTGGTGGAAATAATAATCTTTTAACTAAATATTGTTGAAAAATAATAATTACATGGAAAAGAATAAAATTGGACCCTTACCTAATCCCATATACAAGTATTAACTCAAAATAGATAAAAGACCTAAATATAAATCTTAAGACTATAAACTTTTAGGAGAAAATCTGGGTCATAAAACCTCACAACATTGAAATTGGCAGTGATTTCTTGGATATGATTTCAAAGGCACAGGCAACAGAAGAATATACAAACTCCCTAAAAAATACAAGAAAATATTGTATATCCAAAGACAATGTAAACAGAGTTAAAAGTTACTAATAGAATTGGATAAAATATTTCCAAATGCTATATCTGAAGATATATTAATATTCCAACTAGAAATCCTAAAAATTAACAACAATAAAGGCAAACAATACAACTTAGAGATAGGTAAAAGACTAACATAAATAATGAATCTCCACAGATAACCAATCTTAGTTGTCTGTTGGATGGAAACTCTTGTTTCTCTGGTTCTGGTGAGTGTTACCTATTTCTTCTTTGTAGTTAATCTCTTTGAGTATTTTCTCTAGCGCTGGTTTTGAAGACATAAATTCCTTCAGTTTCTGTTTGTCATGGAAGCTTCTTACTTCTCCATCTAATTTGATAGAAAGTTTTGCTGGATAGGAAATTTTTGGCTGGAAGTTGTTTTCTTTCAGAGTTTGGAATATGTTACTCCAAGCCCTTCTGGCTCTCATGACTTGGTTTGGGAAGTCTGGAGTGATTCTAATTGGTTTGCCTCTGAATGTCACTTGGCCCTTTGTTTTTGTTGCCTTTAAGATTCTCTGCTTGGCTTCCACATTGGTCATTTTGACAATTATATGGCGTGGGGATCCTCTTCTCTGATCCTGTCTAAAGGGAGTTCTATACATTTCCTGGATCTGTGTATCAACCTCTTGCTCTATATTTGGAAAATTTTCTGCTATTACTTCCTTGAAGAGATTGTTGATCCCTTTGGTATCACTTTCTTTTCCCTCCTCTATTCCAATTATTCTTAGGTTAGCTCTCTTAAGATGGGCCCATATTTCTTCAATGTCAGATTCCTGCTGTTGGATATTTTTTTCTAGATTAGAAACTATGCATTCATTTTTGGATTGCTCATCTTCTAAGAGCGAGATTCTGTTCTCCATGTGTTCTAATCGGTTGTTTGTGCTTTGAATTGAGGCCTTTACTTCATTAATTGCATCCTTTATCTCTTTTTGGCTCTCTCTGAGTTCTTTTCGAAGCACCTCTATTATTTCTACAGTTATTTTCCTGATTTGATCTTCTAGAAATCTCTGATTTTCTGTTTTATCAGGTTCTAATGTTGTGGGGTTGTGCACATTCATTACTCCAGTGTTATTCCTCTTTCCCATGATTTCGGAGGTTTGTGCCTTCTCTGGGTTCTTCCCTTGGGTCACTATGGCTTCACTTAAGGTGCTCTGGATCTCGAGTCTGTAGTATCTCAGACCCCACTACTCCTTTACTGGGTTGTATCACAGAGTCTCAGACCCAGGGAGTCGATAGAGGCTGCTTTAAACTATGGGGGGTGCCAGGTTGCACGTTCTCCTATGGTGTGATATCTCTGCCACCACCACTCCCTCACTGGGTCAAGTCCCAGGAGGCCCAATACTGCGATTTCTCCTCTGTGGCCCGCAATTTGACTCACTGTTCTTGAGTACGCAGATGTAGCTGTACTGGACTCGGTGAATTCACTGCTGCTGCCGCCACCGGTGGCAATATGGCACCTCTGCCACGCCCTCGGCCATGAGGCTGGCGTATTTTTTCTTCTCTGGTTTTGAGTTCCACTCTGAGTCCCTGCAGCGTGTGCTGAGCTCAGCCACTGGGAGCTTTAAATGCTGTCTGCGCCGAAAGATCCCGCCTGGCTGTTCCGCAGCGGCTCACCTGGCTTGCTGTAGCCATCCGTTGAGTTCGCCGCTGCCGCCGGCAGTATGGCACTGCTGCCGCGTCCTCGGGCTCGTGTGTCTCCTCTGTGGCCCTGAGCTCTGTTCTCAGTCCGCTTTCTCTCTGGAGCCTGGTGGTTTTTTTTGTTTTTCTGGTGATGGTGTTTTCTGGCTATGAAAGGCGCTCTTTTTGTGGTAATGGAGATTGGTTGTTAGCGGGACTCTTAAGCCCCGCTTTTCTCGGTCGCCATCTTCCCGGAAGTCTCTCTCTTAGTTTACTCTTAAAAGTTTTGCTGAGGTACTTTTATTTAAGAACATGAATAGAGAGCTATACTATGCTCCTACATGGGAACATTGTTCTGTGAAGATACTCTCCATCAGATTGATCTATTTAATACAAATTAATCTACACTAGTACTATTAATATACTTAATACTATTCATGATTAGTTAAATATCAGTTTTCCAAGTTTAAAATGAGTATAAAATTGGTATACAAGAATATTCTAGAAACTTTGGAAAATATAATTACAACATGACACTTTATCAGATATCAAAACATAAAGCCATAATAAAAAACAAGAACAGAAGTTGACGAAGGCAGAGTCACACCTACGAAACAGAAGAGAAAATCCCCACACCATATACACACACCCCACGCACACAGATTCACTGTAACCTTTCCAGTCTAACAATCCAAACACTTTGCTTTTAATTGTTATATATAAATGTGCATATAAAGTATATACATAACTTTTTATTTTCAGTTTACGACATACAGTGAGTATCTTTATGTATAAGTGAATTTGATCCTTTATTAATGAGTGAGATTGGGTCAAAAGATGAGATGTTGACCAGAGTCATGGGTCAAGCTCAGTCACACTGAAGGATGGGAGTGAAATGATAGCAAGTCTTTAGCATGAACATGCAGACAAAAAGCCAGAGCAAGAGCAGTATTAGGAATGAATGAGTGAAGAGGAAATTCACTGATGGAATAAGGACAGTTTATCACTGCCCAGGGTTCAACAGTGGAGCACTGATTTTCTCCCCAAACTCCTTATCTGTGTGTGTGTGTGTGTGTGTGTGTGTGTGTGTGTGTGTGTGTTACTGGGCATTGATCTTAGGGGTATTTCACCTCCAAGCTACACTCCCAGAGGCATTTTTATTTTTATTTAAAACAGGGTCTCAGGCTGGGCGTGGTGGCGCACGCTTGTAATCCCTGCACTTGGGAGGCGGAGACAGGAGGATCATGCAGGTTCGAAGCCAGCCGTGCTGGCGTAAGAGACCCTGTTTCAAAATATAAAATAGGTCTGGGAGTGGAGCCCAGAGGGAGAAGGGCTTCCAGGAACCCCAGTACCACCAAATAAATAAATAAATAAATAAATAAATAAATAAATAAATAAATAATAAAAAATAAAATAAAATAAAATAAAACAGGGTCTCCCTGGCTACCTCTGAGCCATCCCCAAAGCCCCTTTTCTCTTGTTTGTTTGTTTTGAAACAGGGTCTTGCTAAATTGCTGAGACTAGCCTCAAACCAACAATCCTCCCAAATTCTGGGTTTATGGGTGTGCACCACAGTAACTGGCTTTAGGTCCTCTTAAATGTTTTGAGGACAGAAGCAGCAAGTGCCTAATATTCCTTCCCATCCACTGGCATTCAGATCCTCCAGGGGGTGCCCCTCCTTCCTCCCGCCTGCTTTTCCTTCCTTCTCTTCACAGGCTTTTGCATCAAGTTACTGATTCGGTGTGGATGTGAGGTAGCTTCCTGTTCTTTGCTTGCTTTGCAATGTCTCTTGCATGGCCTTATTTATTCCTCCCGGTAAGGATAACTCTGTTACCTCCCTGAGGTCAAATGGTTCACCCAAGGTCACAGTCATTTTCAAAGCCGGGATTTAGATTGAGGTTTACCTGCTTCTAAAGGGGATTCTCTCAGCATGCTCCCTGGAGGGAAGAGTGTAGTGGTACCCTCATAGGACTGTTAGATGTGGTCATGGACAAACGGAAGCCCAGCCCACCTGCAGCCCAGGTTGTAAAGCTTCGTGTTTACGCCGACCTAATCTACCTGGCTCCTGATTTCTAGGCATTGCATTTATTTATTTATTTATTATTTTGGTTCTGGGGATTAAACCCAGAGGCCTTCTAACTTGGAGAACAATCTCAGCTCTTTTTTATTTTTATTTTTTACTTTGAAACAAATGTCTAAGTCACTGAGGCTGGCCTTGAACCTACAATCACCCTGTCTCAGCCTCCCAAGTACTGGGATTACAGGCATGCATCATCATGTCCTGGCATTGCTTTTTTTTTTTTTTTTTTTTTTTTTTTTGTGGTACCGGGGATGGAACCCAGAGGCATTCTACTTCCAAGGTATACCTCCAGCCCTGTTTTTTATTCTTTATTTGAAACAAGTTCTCACAAAATTGCGGAGAGCCTCACTAAGTAGCTGAGGCTGTTCACAAACCACAATCCTCCTGTCTCAGCCTCCCAGTGCTGGGGTTCCTCGGCCATTGCTCATTACACTAAGGTGTACCCTGAGCCTAGCTAGCTTTGCCTTCTTCTCAGATTCCTACATATCACTTGTAAAGTGAAAATTTAAGAAAAACAGCAACTTCTACGCCCAGTTGCAATCTGTTGCAAATCATCAAGGCCTGTGTATTTCTTCTCTTCTGCATAAAAAGCCAGCCTTTTGGTACGGAGTGCTGCGCCTGAGAGCTTGCCAGCCCGCGCCCCCATGGGCTTTGCGAGCGGGATGACGTTTGCACGTCTTCTGGCTTTGCAACATTTGTGGGTTCCCCTGGAGCAACAGACACGACGCAACTGCTGTGCACTCGAGCTCTGTGACTAGATGCGTACTTTTAGCAGTTGGAAGAGAAAGACAGTTTTAGTGGTTGGAAGAGAAAATAATATCCTTGTGGAGATCCTGCAAGATTGGGAGGAGGGCTGAGAGGCTCTGTGTTCCGGAGCTGAGGAGGAGCACGCGGTTTCCACGGGCCCAGGTGCAGGGATTTACTCAAGGTTGCCGCAGTGAAAGCTGATGTGCGCCCTGACCTGAAGGCGCAGGTGTGTGCAGCCTGCCTGAGGCTTCGGTGCCTTGGTCCTGCTGGCCGGGGCAGGCTGCCTCAGTGGTTTCTGCCTCCGTCGCTCTTCTCCCAGGTCTCCTGGGCTGGCTCCGCTGGCCACGAAGGCTTCTGCTTCCATGTCACCTCCTGAGCGGTGGCAGTTGCTCACTCGGTGTTGCTGTGTGTCTGTTACTACCATCCTCACCGCGCCGTCTTCTCGCGTGCTTGTTACTTCTCTGGTCTGTTTCTCTCTTCCTGGGACGTGAACTTGTCCAGCGTGCTGACTATTTTATCTCCAGATTCCAGAGTAGCACCTGCTGCATGAGCTGACTCTCGGGAGATAAATGTTTGCTGAATAACCCGCTGAACGACCTCATTTCATCTTGTGTTTTTTATCTTTTATACCTTCATTGGTGCATTGTAAGTGCATCATAGTGAGATCCGAAGCGGCACAAACATGCGTGCACACAGCGTTTGGTGTTGACCTTCGCGTCCCCTTCCCCTACATTTCCTGAGGTTTGTAGGGGTCAAAATATGTGGACACTGCTGGGCGTGGTGGCGCACGCTTGTAATCCCCGCGCTTGGGAGGCAGAGACAGGAGGATCGCGCTGGTTCGAAGCCAGCCCTGCTGGTTTAAGAGACCCTGTTTCAAAAAAATTTTTTTAAAGTATAAAATAGGTCTGGGAGTGTAGCCCGGAGGTAGAAGGGCTTCCAGGAACCCCAGTACCACCAAAAAAAAAAAAAAAAAAAATGTGGACACAGCATTATTTGAACTGCTTCCTCCCCCAATTCTTCTCCTCCTTCCCACTTTCCACCCCCAACCCCCTTCCACTATTCTTCTGGTTTTCCCCATCATTTATCCAAAGTCCTTTGGGTTTTCTATTTTCTCTCTAGCTTTTTCACATAGGAGAAAACATACTGCCCTTGACTTGCCGAAACTGGCTGATCTCGCTTAGCATAATAAATAGTCTCTGGTTCCATCCATTTTCCTGCACAGGAACTCATTTTGTTCTTTCGGGCTGAGTGAAACTCCATTGTGAGTATACACCACATCTTCTGTGCCACCCGATTTCAAATTACACTACAGAGCTATAGGAACAAGACCAGCGTGGCATTGGCACAAAGACATACACGTAGACTGGTGAGCAGAACAGAAGATACAGAGACACATCCTTACACTTTGAGCCAGATGATTTTTTGTAAAGGAGCCGAAAACATATACTGGAGAAAAGATAGCCTTTTCAACAAATGGTGCTGGGGAAGCTGGCTCTCCACTTGTAGAAGGATAAAATTAGATGCCCTATCTCTCACCCTACACAAAAGTCAAAATGGATCACAGACCTAGAAATTAGACTAGAAACTGCAATTGCTAAAAGAAAACATAGGATCAACTCCAGCATATAGGCACTAGCAGAGACTTCCTTAATAAGATTCCCTGAAGCTCAGGAAATAAAACAGAATCAATCAATGGGATGACATCCAATTAAATTGGATGGCTTCAAAAAAACAAAACCCTCTCAGCCAGGCGTGGTGGCGCACACTTGTAATCCCCGCCCTTGGGAGGCCAAGACAGGAGGATCGCGCAGGTTCAAAGCCAGTCGCGCTGGCTTAAGAGACCCTGTTTCCATATTAAAAAGAGGTATAAAATTGGTCTGGGAGTGTAGCCTGGAGGTCGAAGGGCTTCCAGGAACCCCAGTACCACACACACACACACACACACACACACACACACGCACACACACGCACACACACCCTCTCTCACAAGCCAGGCATGGGAGCATATGCTTGTAATCCCAGCATTTGGGAGGCTGAGACAAGAAGATCACGGTTCACAGACAGCCTCAGCTACTAAGGTCCTCTGCAACTCAGTGAGACCCTGTTTCAAAATAAAAGAATAAAAAATAGGACTGGGGGTGTAACTAAGAGGTAGGATGCCCCTGGGTTCCATCCTCAGTACCAAAAAAACAAAAAAACAAAAAAACAAAAACAAAAACAAAAACAAAACAAACAAAACCCTCTCTCAATCAAGAGTCTAAAGGGAGAGCCTAAAGAATGGGAGAAATTAGTTTAATCTTTATAACAACCCTTTGGTCTAAGCACCTCTACATTTAACAAATGAGACCAAATGGAAAGATATTAGTAGCTTGCACAAATAGGCTGGGATGATGAGTGAACATTAAACTTAAATCAGCCACAGGCGCAGTGGCACACATCTATAATCCCTGTGCTTGGGAGGCTGAGACTGGAGGATCACAGGTTTGAGGCCGGCCTCAGAAACTTAGTGAGACCCCCAGCAATTTAGTAAAATCCTGTTTTGAAATTTTAAAAATGTCAATTAAACGTGTTTTAAGTGGAGTAAATGTATTTTTCTTACAACTTTTTCTATTTATTGGGACATTACCTTTTCACAAGTCCAAGAGCATCTGGAGTCTTTGATGATTGGCTAATAGTAATTATTATAATATGAACACATTACTTAGAAATGATGCATGTGTATAAAATATAATCTTTGATTAAATCACACTTAGTTCTGAAATTTGTTCACATTGTACCTTGCTAAAAAACAGCATAACAAAGAAGACTAACACTGGTTCTTCAAATAATAAAGTGTAAAGCTGACCTAGTTTTGCAGAATTTCTGTATCTTATTGTTCTTTTTATTCTTATTTATTTATTTATTGTGTGTGTGTGTGTGTGTGTGTGTGTGTGTGTGTGTGTGGTACTGGGGGTGGAACCCAGAGGCTTTCTACCTCCGGGCTATACTCCCAGACCTTTTTTTTAAAATATACTTTATTTGGAAACAGGGTCTCACTAAGTTGCTGAGAGCCTCACTAAGTAGCTGAGGCTGGCTTCGAACCTGCGTGGTCCTCCTGTCTCCGCCCCCCAAGCGCGGGGATTACAAGCGTGCGCCACCACGCCCGGCTTGTTCTTTTTATTCTCTATATGGCCTTACATTCTATTAGATTAACTGTGTAGCTCTCTTTCCTTGCAAAGGGGGGCTCTCATAACCCATTTCCTTGTGTTCTCACTACCTCGACCTCATCCCCGAAGCCTGCTTTCTACAGTTCTTATATCTCTGGGCAGGAAGAGGGGAGGCTCTTAGAAGCCTCACTGAGATGTTTTCATCTTCACAAAGCACAAAAGAATCATTTGAAGCCTCCCTCTCTCGGAGGGTTCTCTACACATCTTTCCCAGTTTTCTCATCTACGGCGGAAAGAGAAATGTGGCTTCAGCTCATCCCTAAGTCACGATCAATCTTGCGTGACTTCTCCAAATTCTTAAAGAACAATAAATACTGTCTCCTCCTCCTTTCTTTGATAGAAAGCTCCAGTCCTTCAACCCATAACTTAATGTGAAGCTTTATTCAGTGTGCTTGTTTTTCTCTATGTAAATGAACAAGAAAGGAGCCAAGAAACAAATTCGAGCTTAGCAGCTGTCTGCTCACAATGCAAATCCTACTTGGCTGTGTATTTTGCAGGATCTGAACATGCTTTACCTAAATCTCTTTTATGAGAATGATAAAGCATAAACTGGTGAATTCTGTGCTTTATCCTCCAGGTTTTCAGGGTGTGGGATATACAGACTCTCTCCCTGTTACAAGTGTTCCACGACAGCCAGGGGGGACCAGGAGACATGCAGATTTATTCTATGATCTATGACACCAATCACGGCATGCTCATCACAGGTGCGTGCACCCGGAGGGGAAAATGAAAACCGGAAGTGAGTTTATTTTGTTTTTTGTTTTTTTTTGTACTGGGGATGAAATCCAAGGATATCCTACTTCTGAGCTATACCCCATCCATTTTTATTTTCATTTTTTGGTTTGTTTTTGTTTTTGTGGTACTGGGGATGGAACCCATGGGCATTCTATCTTTGAGCTACACCCCCAGTCCTTATTATTTTTTTTTATTCTTTATTTTGAAACAGGGTCTCACTGAGTTACAAAGGGTCTCACTAAGTAGCTGAGGCTGTCCACGAACCGTGATCCTCCTGTCTCAGCCTCCCAAGTACTGGGATTACAAGCGTGCGCCACCACGCCCAACTTTACTTTTTAATTTTGATATAGGGTCTTGCTAGGTAGCTGCAAACCTGTGATCGTCCTGCTTCAGCCTCCCAAGTACTGGAATTATGGGTGTGCACCACCATACTCAGCTTCAAGATTGACTTTTAGCTTTTTTAAAAATTAGAATATGAAGACCTCCCATAGGAGAGGGGGAAATTACAAATCATAATTCACTGCAGTGGACATTTATTTCATTTCTACTTTTTCTTGTTGTTCTCTGGGTAGGTGGATAAAACGTATAATGGCACTTCTGAAGATATCAGATGGGTTCTCTAAGTCCTGGAAATTAGGAATACAGTGCCTAGAAGCAGATGAAGGTCAGAGAGCGGCGATTTGGCCCCAGGCACTCTGGCAGCCAGGCAATTACCCAATAAGTAGGACACTGACCCTCCATCTGCCTCTGCAGTGGGGCGAGAATGTAGAACCAGGAGGGCGAGTCCCTGGTGTGGTGCCTGCACCGACAGATTTGTTACCAACTTTTCTTAGATACATTCAGAAGACAAAATACTCTTAGACATTTGGATTGAACACTTCATGTGAGCCCCCATGGGCTTTATAAGGAAAGTGAATGTTATTAATAGTAGCTCCTCCGCCTGGTTTGGGAAGGCAGGCGGGCACTTCCTGAGTGCGCCCCCTCTCAGCACCTGCTCTGAGTCCCTGTGGGATTAATTAAGGCAGAGAAGGGCCTGGCGCTAGCTCCGGGAGAGAATGATTATTTTTAGTTTTTGTGTTGTTTTTCTCCCCTCCGGATTGGGAGTAAACTAGCACTGCATCCTGGATAAATAATCTTCCAGCTTATGAAACAGAACTTAGCTGCAGCTGGAAGCAGCTCCTCTGTCCAGCTTCTGGAGAGGGCATCCAGCGATGACACTCACATCGTCTCTCTCAGTCCCCACTCGCATTCCCAATCATCAGAGTAACTAAGGATGCTGGTACCAAGAAGAAGAAAGATAAAACAAGAATCAAAACTTCTTCCCAATTTTATGTGACGCTGGTAACACTCCTTGCAAAAATATAGAGCTATGTGTAGTACTTAACCACTAAAATTGCATGTGTATGTGTGTGTATATACATATTTGGTGTATGTATGTATATTTATTTGTATGTGTGTGGATAGCAAATATATTTAAATATATATTTGGTACTGGAGATTGAACTCAAGGGCGTTTTACCACTGAGCTACATCCCTAGCCCTGTATATTGTTGATGTTCTAAAGAGTCTTGTTAAATTGCTGAGGCTAACCTTGCTAAGTTAAGACAGGCCTTGAACCTGCACTCTTCCTGTCTCAGCCTCCCAAACACTAGGACTAGAAATGTACACTGGCTTGAAATTGTGTATACCGAGTGTGCCCGTCAGTGTGACCACAGAATTAGAGGGAGCTTATTGGTTCCTGCTTTGACTCTGCCAAGGCAGCCCTGTCAGCTGTCTCAGTAACGACGGTGCCATAGGCAGCACGTTCTGGAAGGGTCCGCGGGGTACGCTGCGGCCACCTCTGCCATTGTCATTATCAGTCTTGTGAAGACAGGGACCATTTGCATAGTTTTTACCTTTGCATTTTATCTACCTTTGAGGTAGGAATTATTCATTCCCTACTTCATAAGTGGCAAACTGAAATCTCAGACAACTCAACTGCCTAGCAGAAGGTGGGCACAGGTCCTGACGCCTGGGTCTGCACTTACTCTGTACTTTCACGGCTGTAGTACAACCAGTCAAAAAAGTAGAAGGAGCCGGGCGTGGTGGCGCACGCTTGTAATCCCCGCGCTTGGGAGGCAGAGACAGGAGGATCGCGCAGGTTCGAAGCCAGCCGCGCTCTGGCTTAGGAGACCCTGTTTCCAAATAAAAATGTAAAACTAGGTCTGGGAGTGTAGCCCGGAGGTAGAAGGGCTTCCAGGAACCCCAGTACCACCAAAAAAACAAACAAACAAACAAACAAACAAAAAAAAAAAAGTAGAAGGGGCGGGCGTGGTGGCGCACACTTGTAATCCCCGAGCTTGGGAGGCAGAGACAGGAGGATTGCGCTGGTTCGAAGCCAGCCGCACTAGCTTAGGAGACTCTGTTTCCAAATAAAAAATATAAAAATAGGTCTGGAGTGTAGCCCAGAGGTAGAAGAGTTTCCAGGAACCCCAGTACCACCAAAAAAAAAAAAAAAAAGGTAGATTTCCCTTTGTCTCTCAGCCTGTCCAGTTCCGCAGATGCCTACTCTGAATGAAGTTGGTTCCGGTCAGGATCAATATCATGGTATCGAGTTTGCTCCTCCGGTTACCGTAGGTCTCTCTCATGGCTGAACTGAAGTATTCGTATCAAGGAATATTTTCAGATGAACCATCTCAGTCCTTCACTCATGAATAGATTTCTTTTTCTTAAAATGTAAACACCTTTGGGGTAGGTATAAGGACGGCAGCACACCGAGTGCTGAGTGCGTGTGTGTTTGTATCACTTTGATTCACACTCTGATATATAATTATATTGTACCAATAAAGGTATAATTTTTTTTTTTTGCAGTACTGGAATTGGAACCCAGGAGCATTCTACCTCCAAGCTACACCCTCAGCCCTATTTTTTATTATTTCGAAACAGGTTCTCACTGAGTTGCACAGGGCCTCACTAAGTAGCTGAGGCTGGCTGTGAAACATCCTGTCTCATCCTCCCAAATGCTAGGATTACAAGTGTGCGCCATATGCCCGGCTTAAAAGTATAAAAATTTTAAGCACCTTAGTAAAATGTTTAGTAAGTAGCTCCTGCCGTTTAGTAAAATATTTAGTAGCTCTTACTGTTGAGATTTCTTTAGGGAGACTTGGGAAGCTTAGTGTAAGCCCTGCTGCTGTTAATGTCATCGCCACAAAGAAAGTTTTGGTTTTTTTTTTTAACTACAAAATGTTTGGAAATTATTCTTAATATTTCTAGATATTATACTAAATTAGAACATGCAAAGAGTTGATTTTGAGCATTAATATTTAGAGATGGTAGTATAATTATAAAACCAAACCAAATATTCATTTACTTATTGTGGTATCAGGGGTTGAACCCAGGGACATTCTACCTCTGAGCCCTATTTTATTTGTTTGTTCAAAACAGGGTAGGCATTCTTAATTTCCTGTTTTTTTTTGTTTTGTTTATTTTGTTTTTGTTGTTGTTGTTGTTTTGGTGGTACTGGGGTTCCTGGAAACCTTTCTACCTCTGGGCTACACTCCCAGACCTATTTTTTATATTTTTATTTGGAAGCAGGGTCTCTTAAGCCAGCAAGGCTGGCTTCGAACCTGCGCGATCCTTCTGTCTCCGCCTCCCAAGCGCGGGGATTACAAGCGTGCACCACCACGCTCGGCTTAATTTCCTTATTTATAAATGACAAAACTGATTCTCAAACAGCTCAACTGACACAGAGAAGGTTGACACTAGTTGTGGAGAGCCTCAGGAAGTTGCTGAGGCTGTCCACAAACCTGCGATCCTCCTGTCTCAGGCTTCCAAGTACTGGGATCACAGACTTGTGCCTCCATGCCCGGCTTATCTCCCCTCCATCTCATGACCGTGCTAACTGCATTCATCACTGTGGCAATGTAGAAATTAATCTTCCTTAACAATGATGTTGCCAGCTCTGGCTTGCAATCAGTCTCATTCATTATATTTAATACGACCGTGTTGGCAGGGCACTCTATCATTTGTTGGTTGAAAGGGGCTCTCTAACAATGAACCTCAGTCTTTAATGGAAGTTCAGCTTTGGCAGAAAGCTGTTTGCTGCCATCGTTGTGCTCCAGAGGGAAGGGCATCAGCAGGCACGAGAGAGGAGGGAAAGTGGGGTAAAAATGGAAAATTGGGGGTCACTAAAAAGGGGTAATCAGTAGCACACACTTGTAATCCCAGCACTTGAGAGGCCAAGGCAGGAGGATCACGTGTTCCAGGCCAGCCTCAGCAGCTTAGACCCTGTTTCAAAATAAAAAATAAACTAGGGATGGGGTGTAGCTCAGAGGTAGAATTCCTCTGAATTCGATTCCTAGAAGAAAAGAAAGGAGGGAGGGAAGGAGAAGAAAAAAATGAATGCCCTTGAAAAATAACATAGTTTAGAATGAATGTTTTTCTTTAGTTGAATCATATTTACTTTGTCAAAGAGTTTTATAGTAGCTGGGCATGGTGACGCATGCCTGTAATCCTATTATTTGGGAGACTGAGACAAGAGGATCGTGCAGGTTTGAAGCCAGCCTCAGCTATTTAATGAGGCTCTCAGTAACTTCATGAGACCCTGTTTCCAAATAAAATAGGTCTGGGAGTATAGCCTAGAGGTAAAAAGCCTCTGGGTTCCATCCCCAGTACCACACACACAAAAAAAAGTTTTATATTAAACAAATGTATCTTAACTTCCTTAGATTTCCTAGGTGTTGATATTGTCAGTCTCACTGACTCTGGTTGTTTCTAGACCCAGACTGGTTGAATAAAACCCTGTATAAGTCCCAGCTTCTCATACTGAGCTCTTATGAAACTGGTTTCTGTTCCAGGATCGAGTGTGATGGACTTGTATCCTTTGACGAGGATGATTCAAGACACAAAACAGACCCCTCATAGTCATGAGCGGGAGATCAACGTCATGCTTTACAACAAGTACTCCCACCAGGTGCTCACCATCTGCTCGGAATCCATAATTAAGGTGAGCACACGCTGGCTCCTCGGAAAGAGGCGGGGCAAAAAGAATTTTCTCTTCTGGTCGGTAAATCTTTGCATGATTGACAAAATATGCTCGTGCATATGATGATTGTACGTGGAAGCTCTTTGAAGTTTTCATGAATATATGAAAGCCCAGCATTTTAAGCCAGTTCAAACTTCTGGCTACCATACCACATACTGTGTTGAATAAATAAAGCAGTTTTTTCTATCAAATTGGAATTTTTGTTTGTGCATGTATGGAACTGGGGGTTAAACCTAGGATTATTGTACCTCCAAACTATATCCCCAACCCTTCTTTATTTTTTTATATAGAAACAGGGCCTCACTAAGTTGCTGAGGCTGGCCTTGAACCTGCAGTCCTCCTGTGTCAGCCTCCAAGTACTAGAAGGTACAGGTGTGCACCACAACCCCCGGCTGATTTCTTTTTATCTGCCACACTTTTTTTTACATTTCTATTTGCTCCTAACTTTTCACACTTACAGTGTTAATCCACTTTCCATTATTGTAACAAAAGACTAGAGGCAGTTGCTTAAGAGGGAAGGTCCATTTGGGCTCGCAGTCGAGGGTCAGTGGGCCCCTTGCTTTGGGCCTGTGGTGAGGCAGCAAAGCGGGGCAGGAGTGTGGGTGAACAAGCTGCTCCCCGCAGGGCCAGGACGCCAGAGAGGAGGAGGAGGAACCAGCACCCCCACTAGCCCCTTCCAGACCACACCAGTGACCTAAAGACCTCCCACCACGCCCTACCTCCTAGGGGTCCCGCCACCTCCCAACTGCACCCAGCTGGGGGCCTTCAAGGGGGTGGGGTACACTCAAGGCCCCAGTACAACAAGTACAACTAACTGCCTCCCCTCAGCAGGAGGGAGCTGGAGGGGAGCCGCCTCCCTCACCCCACTCACAGCCGAGGCACAGCACAGACTCTCGGGCCCCACAGCGTCCTCTGCGCCCCTTAGAGCTGTCTCTCATCAAGACAGCGTGCAGGGCAGAGGGTGGCGAAGGCGCGGGTGTGCAGAGTGCTGACCGGGAGGCCGTTTTGAATACTGCAAACCATGTTAAGCCAGGAAGGGCATCTTTGTGGATCATTTGATTTGGTGTTTTATGTTGCTCTTTTCTACAGGTCTGGGAACTTGAGACTGGCCTCCAAATATACCAGATTCTAGACCCTCATGGCTTCAATGTCGAGCTGACGGCCGCAGCCATCGATGACAGTGGTTTTCTTTTTGCCACAGGAGCATATAATGGTCAGACCAATATCCAGAATATGGCCTCCGTGCTTTAATGTTCTGGGAATTTATGCTAAGATCTCAATAGTTTGGGGGTGCAAGGAAAACATGATTTGGGCTGGATACGTCATGCCAGAGAGATTGTTGTGCCTCAGTGAAGAGTGATGAGTTTCTTATTTATTTAATGATAATGTCTTGATAGTGATGTTAGCAGTAATCAGTAAAGCTGGGTGTGGTGGCGCACACCTGTAATCCAAGTTCTTGGGAGGATTATACAGAAAGGTCATAGGTTTGCAACCAGCCTCGGCTACTTAGTGAGGCCCTCCACAACTTAGTAAGACTCATTCAAAATAAAGAATAAAAAACAGGGCTGTAGCTTGGAAGGATGCCCAGGGTTTAATATAATCCTGTGTGGGTTTTGTGAGATGCACTATAGGCTCCTATCACCAACCCTTGGCAGTCACCGACCTACTTCCTACCTCTACAAATTTGCCCTTTGAGACATTCTTCTTTCTTCTTTCTTTCCTTCTTTCTTTCTTTCTTCCTCTCTTTCTTTCTTTTTCGCTACTTCTTTGTTTCTCTTTTTCTTGACACTGGGGATTGAACCCAGGGCCATTCTGCCTCTGAACTACACCCCCAGCCTTTTTGTAGTTTGTATTTTAAACCAGGGTCTCCCTAAGTTGCTGAGGCTGACCTTGGACCTTCAATCTTCCTGACTCAGCCTCCCAAGTACTGAGATTACAGACACATATCACTGCACCTGGCAAGACATTTCATGTAACTGGAATGATATAATGTGCAGGATTTGGGGTCTGGCTCTGTCACTTAGCATAATGTCTTTGAAGCGTGTCTGTTGTAGCATATAGCTCAGTAAATTTTTAAAGTTGGAAATTAAAATGCAATAGCTGTTTTTTTAGTTACTAATAAATATTTCACCAGACTGAAAATAAGTCAGCACATTGTTCAGATTCACCTTTCTGTAAGAGTGCCATTGGGTGCAGTGTACATGAGACGTGCAGATTGTACAACACACAAATCAAGTGGGCTGTCAGCTAGCCAACACGATGACTCGTGTGTGTGTGTGTGTGTGTGTGGTACTGGGGTTTGAAACCAGGGCCGTTCTACCTCCAAGCTACACCCTAACCCTATTTTATTCTTTTATTTTGAAACAGGGTCTTGGCTGGGCATAAGTACATGGGAAACAAAAGAATCCCAGGTTCGCGGCAGCCTTGGCTACTTAGTGAGGCCCTCTATAACTTAGTGAGACCCTGTTTCAAAATAGGGAATAAAAGCCGGGTGTGGTGGCACACGCTTGTAATCCCAGCATTTGGGAGGCTGAGACCGGAGGATCGCGGTTCGCAGACAGCCTCAGCTACTTAGTGAGGCCCTCTGCAACTCAGTGAGACCCGGTTTCAAAATAAAGGATAAAAAAAAAGGGCAGGGGGTGTAGCTCGGAGGTCGAATGCCCCTGGGTTCCATCCCCAGACCCGCAAAAAAAAAAAAAAAAAAAGAATAAAAGGAATAAAAATGATAAAAATTAGGGATGGGAGTATAGCTCAGGTGTAGAATGCCTATGCCAGTGTTGCAATAAAAAAAGAAAGAGAAAGAGAGAAGGGGGGGGGAACGGGATCTCACAAGATGGGAGGACCTTACTAAGTAGTTGAGACTGGGCATGAGCCTGTAATCCTCCTGTCTTAACTTCCCAAGTACTGGGATTACAAACATGGGCCACCACACCCAGCACAGGATGACCTTAAAGGCTCAAGAGTGGCTGGGCGGGGTGGTACAGACCCATAATCCCAGTACTTGGGAAGCTGAGACAGGAGGGTTGCCAGCCTTAGCAACCTAGTGAGACCCTGTTGTAAAATAAAAGATAAAAAGGGCTGAGGGTGTAGCTCAGAGGTCCAATGCTCCTGAGTTCAAAACACACACACACACACACACACACACACACACACACACACACACCACGTGAGGAGATAATTCTCTGTTCTCTTTAGTAATAAGCTGAAAATAAGCCCTCAACAATCACCACATTCTGGCTCTTTGTCCAGGTCCCTTAAATCAAATGAATAGTTACTCATACAGAAACTGTGTCTTCTTGGGCCATTGTAACAAAACACCACAGACTGGCTTACACATATGAGATTTATTTCTCCTACCTGTGGCATCTGGAAACCCAACACCAAGGCCCTGGCAGGCCTTTTGTCTGTGAGGACCCACTCCCCAGCTCATAGGCGGCACCTCCTTGCGGAGCCCTCAGGTGGTGGGGGTGAGGGCGCTCTTTCTAAGGCCTTTCCTATCAGGGCACTAATCCCATTCTTAAGGGCTCCACCCTCATGCCTGGCCTAATCCCCACCAAATACTATTACATTGGGAATTAGGTTTTAACAAATATATTTTTCTCTCCTATGAAACAAACAAAAAATTCCAAGATTTTTTTTTCATCCTTTCCTCCCCCTCCTTCTTTTTGTGGAACTGGGGATTGAACCCAAAGTCATTCTCCATCCAAGCTCAAGCTACACTTCCAGCCCTTCATATTTTTTTTTCTTTTGAAACAGGGTCTAACTAAATTGCTAAAGGTCTAAATTGCTAAGGCTGGCCTCCAACCTGCAATTCTCCTATCTCAGCTTCCCAAATCCAGGGATTATAGGCTTGCACCGTTATGCCCAGGTAAAAGCCTAGCTTTCTGTAAGTCATTCTGTACACCTGTCTCTTCTCTGTGTTAGGAACAGTAAAAATCTGGGACTTTGGCAGCGGGCAGGAGATGAAGGTGCTACCGGAGGGGAAGGACTGGAAGGAGGAGGAGCACTGGCTGCGGCGCCTGATGTTCCTCAAGGCTCAGGAGAAGCACCAGTACCTGATCCTGGCCCTGGAGCGCAACGGGTCCATCCGAATGATCCAGGTCCACATGCCTGTGTTCGCACTTGTGCTGTGGGTGGCCGTGGGAAGGCAGGGCAGGCATCAGAGGAGGCGGTCAGTCGGCTGAATACAGAATGTATCCACCCCCCTGCAGTGAGGCTGTGGGTTCCCTTTGTCCAGGTCCAGGCAAAAGCAGAAAGAGTAGCTGTTTAGGTGCAGCATGGCCGCCAGGCTTCTGTTGCAGAACCTGATGGACTCTGCAATGGCTGGTGTCAGGAGGTTAAATTCACACACTACCGCCGCCTCTGCCACCACTGACCTTCTCTCAGAATAAGCCACCGCTCCCAGGACTGCTGCCCCGCAGGCGCGGCCCTTGTGACCCCGGTGCATGCAGAGACGTAGCCACTTTCCCCTTGTCACCCTTGTTTTAAGGTTAATGGTGCCCTCTGCTCAGAGCCTTCAGGGAAGGTTCAGCAGTCTCGTTTATCTCTCCTGTGAGTCTGTAACCACCTGGGAATACAAATGCCGTCTCCAAATTTAAAAGGAAGCCTTCATTATCTACCCTGGCTGAGAGGATCTCACCCTATTAGCTAGAAACTCAGGATTTATGGCTTTTATTATTCTCTTTCTGGAAGCTATGATTAGGAAACAAGTCTTTAGAGGATAGAAATCGTGAAGTCCCAGCATTGAATGAGATGACTTCTGGCCTTTTAGCTGTAAAAAGGAATGAAAACCTGCCTGATTCCATATACTCTCCCCTCTAGTCTGCACACACCAAAGCGGCCCAGGCAGAGGCACCTCTCAGTAGCACCTTCTGAAGTGCAGCAGGGTGTCACCTTCCCTTCTTTAAGTTGGTGCTGTTGCCAGGAGGCTCTTCCTATCAATGTCTGTTGTGAGAAATGATCCATTTAAAATTACTTTTATTGGTGCATTGTAATTATACGTCACAGTGAGGTTCAAACTCATGCAAACTCACAGGTACTCAGCACCTGGTGTTTCCCTCAGCGTCCCACCGCTCCGCTCCCTCCTCCCTGCGCGTGTTAGTGACTCACGTGGTGGTGATGCCTTCATGTATAGACATAACAGGATTTGAACTGCGCCCTTTCTTAGGCCTCTTTTTCCCTCCCCACCTGCTTCCCCCAATTTCCTTCTGCCATTCTGTTGGCCTCTCTCCCCATTTTTCTAAAGTCCCCTTTTCTGTTTCCTCTCTAGCTTCCACATATGAGAGAAATTATGATACTTGGCTTTCTGAAACTGGCTGGTTTCACTTAGCATAAAAGCTTCATCCATTTTCTTGCCAGTACAGCAAACAGTTTGCTCTTCTTCGTGGCTGAGTAGGACTCCACTGCGTGTAAACCACCTTTCTTTACCTTTCTCGTGCTGCCACATGCGGTGTGGGGCTGCTCTGGCACTGAAATATTCTGGATTGCACGGTAGCATGGTTCACTGTTTACTCCAGTTCTCTACTCACAACCTGTAGATTCAGCTTGAAGAGGACTGAATACCTCTCTCTGTATTTGTATTCTTGCCCTGCCTATCATAGTGCTCACAAAGCCCTGAAAGAAAGAAATGGGAGAGATTTCTTGTAAGGCAGAAGAAATCTAAAAACTCCAAACAGCTGATCTTACTTGCATAAGCTAGAGAGGTCATAGAAAACACAAGGGACCTCGGATTGAGGAAACAGACCCGTCAAATAGAGGGAGGGGTTTGGGAGGGACGCAGGGAGGGAAAAAGGAGGACAGAGGAAGGAAACAGCTCAAATAATGCCATGTCCACACACGAAGGCGTCACCGCCGATGTCACTGACACGCGCAGGGAGGGAGGGGCAGCGGGTGGGATTCGGAGGGAAACACTGGCGTCTGTTCCTGGTGAGTATACACGGTCATTCTGTCAGGAAGAGCCATAGGGCAGGAGCTAGTACAGCTGGAGGTGAGCCCGTCCTATAATGCTCCACTCATGTCCTGGAAAATGTGGCACCTGGCCATAACCGCAAACAGCAAAGAACCGGCGGCCACAGAGGAGAATGGACAGCTGCACTGTGGAACACTAGGACAGTACTGCAAAATAGTCAAACACATATGGACTAGAGCTCCACGTAACCAGAATGAATCCCATAAACATAACCTTGAAAGAAGCCACTGGAAGAAAAATCTATACAGTTTGATAACATTTATAATATGGTTAAAAGTCTGAAGGCAATAGTGTGTGCATGCATATGTGCATACATGTGTGTGTGTTGGTGTGTGGAGAAAGAGAATATGTGTATGTATATGTAGATATATTAAAAGTTTCATGACTAACACCATGTTCAAGGTACTGGTTACTCTGTGGAGGGAGGAAGAAGAGCAATTGTATCAGCAAAGGGCTGACAGGGCTCAAGGCTTGATAAAGCTGGATGATTCAAGACAGCAGCATATGATCTATTTTTCTTTAAAATAGCCTAAAGTAATAATAAATAATCAGACTCTTCATATACTCACTGAATTTTTACTAAAGGGTAAGGAAGATGATATTTTCCTCATGGTGATATGGGAGCTGCCTGACGCCGTGCCTTACCTACAAGACAGGTACCACGTTGTGCATCTGAAGACATCCACGAAAGACAGGAGCATGGCCATTCCTTTCCCAGATGTCGAATTAATCGTTCAGAGAAGTTTTTCTCAACATATTAAAGTAAGTTGCATTTCTTCACTTTTTAATTTTCCATTTTTGCTACAGAAAATTATGAACATATACAAAAGTACAGAAAACAATATGGTGAACTTCTATGTACTATTGCTCAGCTTTGAAACTTTTCTGTGCATTTATTTATGGCTGAATTTATTTTCTTTCTGCCACTTCCCTGTAATAACCACCTAAGGGCTTTGAAGCCAATCCCAGATATTTTGTCATTTCATCCCTAAATGTTTCAGTGTTTATCTCTAAACAATGATGACTTTTTCAAAAAATGACAACAATCCGAGTGTGGTGGTGCACACTTGTAATCCCAGTACTTGGGAGGCTGAGACAGGAGGATCATAAATTTACCGCCAGCCTCAGCTACTTAGTGAGGCCCTCAGCAACTCGATGAGACCCTGTTTCAAAATAAAGAATAAACTTTTAAAAACTAGGGCCGAGGGTGTAGCCCAGAGGTAGAATGCCCTTGGGTTCAATCCCCAGTACTAAAGAAAAAAAAAAAATTGACAACCGCTTTGAAAATAATTTACAAAAAGTCTTTATCATTCAGCATTCAAATTTCACAGCTGTCCTCATAATTTTTCTTTTATTTTACTTTGTTTCAACCAGGATCCAAAGAAGATCCATTTGTTGCATTTAGTTGTCAAACCACTAAGCATCTTTTAGTGTATAAGCAGCTTTCCATTTCTCTTTCCCCCCCTAACAATTCATGCATTGAAGAAACTGGACAACGGGTGCCAGGGTCTCCCACCATCTGTATGTTAGTGACTGCAGCCATCTTGAGGGTCATTTAAGAAGTTCTAGCTGGACGTGGTGCTGCACACCTGTAATCCCACTACCTAGAAGGCTGAGACAGGGGGATGCCAGGTTTGAGGCCAGCCTCAAGAGCTTAGCAAGACCCTGTTTCAAAACAAAAAATAAAATAGGGCTGTGGGTGTAGCTCAAAGATAGACTGCCCTTGGTTTCTACCTCTAGCACCAAACATACACACACACACACACACACACACACACACACAGTCTTTTCCAAAACATTTGTATGAGGTCCTGACCCCTCCCCACACCAGGCAGGCACACGAGCACATTGGAGAGGTGAAATGTGCCAGGAGGGAGAAGGGAGGCTGAACTTTTGCTCCCACATTTAGACCAGTAGATGTTTCCACAGTGAGACGTGTCCTGAGCCTTATTTGTTTACTCTAATACTAGTTCAAACTACACACACTTTTCAGCTTTTGCATGGGTAACTAACTGCTCAGACCCTCCAGACTTGGAGAAAACTGTGTGCTCTAGAGGAGCAATTGAAGGGTCTTCCTAAGTGTTTGACCCCTACTGTTAGTGAATCAACTGTAGCATAGTAAAGGCAGAAAGGTACAGTCTGTTTTGTGGAATTGGAAACTATCATTCTACTATAGGACAGGCAGATAATGCTACTTTTCTCCACATTTAAAGTCAATTCATCACTGCAATTTGAATTCAATCCGTTGGTAGTTTAAATAATTAGATTTCGTTTGCTAACAAGCCTTTAAAGTTGAAATATAGTGGGTGGATCATAATTACATTACTTCAGACTGTGTGCGAAAGACAGAATATCTCCTCATAGAGGAATTCCAGCCTACTTCTCCTTCCCACTCCATGCCTGATGGGGAAACCAGGTACAGTCACTGTGTGTGATGATGAAACCTTGCTGATAGCCAACAAAACCAGGAAGGAGACGAATATGCTGCCAATCAGGATCAAAGCAGGTGTCAAGGACTTGCATGGGTGATGAAAGCATCAGTGCCTTAAGAAAGAAAGACTACTGTAACAGTGTTATATATTAATACGAGTGCCTTTCAGGGTTGTACGCAAGTATCAATTAGCTCTGACTTTGAATTCTTATTCTTGGTATGTATAACAACTAGCATGATAGCACCTCTTTTTTGCAGCGTACTCTACAGTGCCTCTCAAGAGAAAGTGCAAGAGTCACTTGGGAAAAATTGGATTGCACATGGAAATTCTTTTTATGCTGAACACCTCCTGTGTCGTGTGTGCCATTCTTTTTTTTTTTTTTTTTTTTTTTTTTTTTGCGGGTCTGGTGATGGAACCCAGAGGCATTTGACCTCCAAGCTACACCTCCTGCCTTATTTTTTATTCTTTATTTTGAAACCGGGTCTCACTGAGTTGCAGAGGGCCTCACTAAGTAGCTGAGGCTGTCCGCGAACCACGATCCTCCAGGTCTCAGCCTCTCGAATGCTGGGATTACAAGCGTGCGCCACCACGCCCGGCTGTGTGTGCCATTCTTAGCACGGGAAAACCAGGATTGCTGAGGTCCGGTGCCTGCACTATAGGAGGGCAGCAGAAGCCAGGGGCTCCCGAGGAAGACAGTTGCTGGACTAGATTACAGAATTATAGGGCATTGGCTTGGCCCAAATAGGTTTCTTTTTTATTTCTATTTATTTATTTATTTATTTATTTTGGTGGTACTGAGGGTGGAACCCAGGGGCTTTTCTACCTCCGGGCTACACTCCCAGACCTATTTTTATATTCTATTTGGAAACAGGGTCTCACTAATTTGCAAAGGGCCTCACTAAGTAGCTGAGGCTGGCTTCGAACCCATGTGATCCTCCTGTCTCAGCCTCCCAAGCGTGGGGATTACAGGCGTGCGCCACCATGCCTGACCCAAATAGGCTTATTTTTAAGGCATATGAAAGGACAAAGTGAGTCCCGTGTACAGCCGGTAACAATAATTTCATGGAAATAAGATTTGCATGATCTGTGAACAATACCTACAAATGTCTCAGTGCGGCTGGAGAAGACTGGCATGGTAGGAGACGGAGTGAAAAAGAAAAAAGGCTGGAGAGTCACAGGTTTGAGGCCAGTCTCAGCAACTTAGCAAGACCCTGTTTCACATAAAAAGATAAAAGGAGTTGGAGGGATCGCTCAGAGGTAGACTGTCCCTACGTTCAGTTTCATGATGGCAAGGTGCTTGATGATTCCGTAAGAAATGGGAAATCGCTGAGGGGCTTTGCGTGGGAAATGGCGTGATAGGATTTGTGTTGTGGGTTGCTGGTTTTAATACTGCATAGGGGACAGATTTGAATGGGGCCTGACCGAAGGCAGAAGATTCAGGCAGTAGGCTATTGTCTGAGCTGAAAGATACAAGGACATGATAGTGGGTATGATGAGAAAGGGATGGTTTCAGAAAACATTCCTGCTATAAAAGTAGCAGGATTTACAATCGTTGACTAGTGATGGCTGCCAGACAATATGGAATGGAATCAAGAACAGCTCCAAGAACATGCTTCAGTGAGGTGCTGACATGTTATCTTGGACATGCATAAACATTTTTTTGGGGGGGTTGGGAAATTGAACCCAGAGATAATTTACCTCTGAGCTACACCTCCAACTCCTTTTTTCTTTTTCTTTTGAAACAGGTCTTGCTAATTTGCTGAGACTGGCCTCAAACTTGTGATCCTCCGGCCTCAGCCTTCCAAGTACTGGGGTTACTTAGAGCTTGACTCTAAGTAGTGATTAGAAGTAATTAGTCTCCACCCAAGCTTGAGGGTGGAGACTAGACTAGACTAGATTATTAGGTCATTAACATTGGGGTGATTCTTAATATAAGGAATGAAATTGCCCAGAAAGTGTTGGAAAAAGAAAGAGCAAATTCACTGGAGGAAAACCTTAAGGATATTAACATTTAAAAGGCTAGCAGAGCCAAGCATGGTGGTGGTACATGCTTATAATTCCAGCACTTGGGAGACAGTGAAACAGGAGAATCACAGATTCAAGGCCAGTTTCAGCAACTCAGTGAGGCCTTGTTTCAAAATTAAAAATAAACAAATAAAAATAAAAATAGGGCTAAGGGCATTGCTTAGAGGTAGAATGCCCCTGGGTTCAATCCCCAGTGTGTGTGTGTGTGTGTGTGTGTACATAGCAGAGAAGAAGGTACTGATAAAGGGGGGCAAGCCAGGGTCAGGGCTGGGGCAGGCAGCCCTCTCTGATTTCTAGTTTAAGACTAATCAGGGAGGAATTGAAAACGAGCCAATTAGGGCCAGACTGCACCACCAGTCAGGTCCCAGACCTAAGGACCAATCAGGGCCTGGATCTAAGGACCAATCAGAAGAGTGGCCAGGCTTCATAAGCCAGCCTCCTGAGAGCAAACCAAGTACAACAATGACAACCAGCAGAAGGAAAGGAGGGGCAGTGGTGGACAGCGATGGCAAGGAGAAGAGCAACAGCAGTGTGGCCCGCAAGAGCAGGACGCTCGCAGCCCCAGAGCTGCACCACCAGCAGCAACACAATAGCAATACTAGAGGCTGCAGAGTGGAAGAACAGCAAGTGGCTGCAACAGAGGCTTGCTGGGACCCTGCCACCCTATTGGGAGCCCTGCTGCCTTTTGCTGCCTCCTCCTGTTAAACCCTGTACCCTGGCTCCTATGTCTCCTGAGCTGAATTCTTTAGCTCTTGAACACAAGAGCCAAGGTAAGCTGCAGGTCCAAGACCAAAGCCTCCTCTCCTCAGCCCAACCCTAGCAGCTCCGTCTCAGTGCCACATAGGAGACAGAAAAGGCAAAGGCAAAGGCAAAGGCCATAGGGACACAGACTGTTAGCTCTCCATCACTGTGACAATACACCCAAGGAAATCAACTTAAGTGAGGAAGGTTTATTTTGGCTCATGGATTCAGAGGTTTCACTCCATGGTCACTTTGGGGCCTGTGAAGAATTGGAATGTCATGGCAGAAGCACTTGGCAGAGGAGACTGCTCACCTCATGGCAGCTGGAGGAGAGAGAGAGAGAGAGAGAGAGAGCCATAAACCTTCAAGGGCACATCCCAATGACGACTTCTTTCCACTAAGTCCAACTTTCTAAAGATCCCACCACTCCTCTTAAAGCTTTGCCACAGGCTGGAAAACAAGCCTGCGATACATTGGCCTTCCAGGGACACTACAGAGCTGAATCAGCATAAGCAGAACGGGAGAGCCTGGCCCGAAAGAGTGAGGCATTTCCAGAAGAGAACCATCAAGAGTGGCAGGACACTCACCCTCCAGTCTTGCTCAGATGTCATTTTCCCCATGTCCCCATCAAGTTTTATGCCTGTCTCTGATGTAACTCTTCCTCACTGCACAATAATCAACACAGGTCTCAAGTCCCACACATCCCATTTGACTTTGTATTCCAAAAACCCAAGGTGCCCAACAGACCCTCAGGCAAGATCATTGGAAAGTGTCACGTAGAAATGGTAATGAGAAGTCCTTCATGGAACATAAAAAAGGCTTCCACAGATGGGGTGGGGCAGAAGCTGCTCAGAGTGGCTGAGTGAAAGGCAGGTCAGTAAGTGGAAACGGCTGGTGTAGAATATTCTTTCAAGAAGCTTGAAGGTATAGAAAGTTTAGCTCGAGGACTTCTGGGAAGATGGCGACCGAGAAAAGCGGGGCTTAAGAGCCCCGCTAACAACCAATCTCTATTACCACAAAATCAACGCCTTTCATAGCCAAAAAACACCATCACCAGAGAAACAAAAACATCACCAGCCCCAGAGAGGAGGGGGTCTGAGAATGGAGCTCAGAGCCATAGAGGAGATACGCCGGCCTCACGGCCGAGGATGCAGCAGCAGCACCTTACTGCCGGCGGCAGCGGCGAGCTCACCAGATGGCTACGGCTACAGACCAACGCACTCAACAGCCCACCAGGCTCCAGAGAGAAGCAGCAGACAGCAAGCCGAGAGACTCAGAGCAGAGCTCAAAACCAAAGAAGAAATACGCCAGCCTCATGGCTGAGGGCGTGGCAGCGGTGCCATATTGCCACCGGCGGTGGCAGCAGCGAATCCACCGAGTCCACTACAGCTCCATCTGCATACTCAAAAATAGTGAGTCAAATTGCAGGCCCCAGAGGAGAAATCCCAGTACTGACTCCCAGGGACTTGACCCAGTGGGGGAGTGGCGGTGGCAGAGATATCACACCATAGGAGAACGCCCAACCTGGCACCCCCCCATAGTATAAAGCAGCCTCGATTGACTCCCTGGGTCTGAGACTCTGCAATACAACCCAGTAAAGGAGTAGTGGGGACAGAGATACCACAGACTTGAGATCCAGACACCTTAAGTGAAGTCATAGTGACCCAAGGGAAGAACCCAGAGAAGGCACAAACTTCCAAAATCATGGGAAAGAGGAATAACAATGGAGCAATGAATGCCCACAACCCCACAACATCAGAACCCGATAAAACAGAAATTCAGTGATTTCTAGAAGATCAAATCAGGAAAATAACTGTAGAAATAATAGAGGTGTTTTGAAAAGAATTCAGAGAGAGCCAAAAAGAGATAAAGGATGCAATTAATGAAGTAAAGGCCTCAATTCAAAGTAAAAACAACCGATTAGACCACATGGAGAATAGAATCTCGCTCTTAGAAGATGATCAATCCAAAAATGAACGCATAGTTTCTAATCTAGAAAAAAATATCCGACAGCAGGAATCTGACGTTGAAGAAATATGGGCCCATTTTAAGAGAGCTAACCTAAGAATAATTGGAATAGAGGAGGGAAAAGAAGGTGAAACCAAAGGGATCAACAATCTCTTCAAGGAAGTAATAGCAGAAAAATTTCCAAACATAGAGCAAGAGGTCGATACACAGGTCCAGGAAACTTATAGAACTCCCTTTAGACAGGATCAGAGAAGAGGATCCCCACACCACATAATTGTCAAAATGACCAATGTGGAAGCCAAGCAGAGAATCTTAAAGGCAACAAAAACAAAGGGCCAAGTGACATTCAGAGGCAAACCAATTAGAATCACTCCAGACTTCCCAAACCAAGTCATGAGAGCCAGAAGGGCTTGGAGTAACATATTCCAAACTCTGAAAGAAAACAACTTCCAGCCAAAAATTTCCTACCCAGCAAAACTTTCTATAAAATTAGATGGAAAAATAAGAAGCTTCCATGACAAACAGAAACTGAAGGAATTTATGTCCTCAAAACCAGCACTAGAGAAAATACTCAAAGAGATTAACTATAAAGAAGAAATAGGTAACACTCACCAGAACCAGAGAAACAAGATTTTCCATCCAACAGACAACTAAGATTGGTTATCTGTGGAGATTCATTATTTATGTTAGTCTTATACCTACCCCTAAATTGTATTGTTTGCTTTTATTGTTGTTAATTTTTAGGATTTCTAGTTGGAATATTAATATACCTTCAGATATAGCATTTGGAAATATTTTATCCCATTCTATCATTAACTTTTAACTCTGTTTACATTGTCTTTGGATATACAATATTTTATTTTTTAGGGAGTTTGTTTACCCTTCTGTTGCCTGTGCCTTTGAAATCATATCCAAGAAATCACTGCCAATTTCAATGTTGTGAGGTTTTATGACCCAGATTTTCTTCTAAAAGTTTATAGTCTTAAGATTTATATTAGGTCTTTTATCTATTTTGAGTTAATATTTGTATATGGGATTAGGTAAGGGTCCAATTTTATTCTTTTCCATGTAATTATTATTTTTCAACAATATTTAGTTAAAAGATTATTTCATCCACCAAATGTTTGTGGAAACCTTGTTAAAAATAACTTGACAATATATGGAAGAATTTATCTCTAGGCTTTTATTTAACTCCAGTGATTTATATATCTGCCTTTAGAACAGTACTACACTGTTTCAATTATTGTAGCTTTATATGGTTTGAAATCAGAAAATATATATCTTCTAGCTTTGTTCTTTTTTGAGATAATTTTGGGTATCTAGAGTCCATATTCTATATTAGGATTGATTTTTTCCTGAAAAATAAATATATAAATATATGATAGTTTCACCTTTAAAAAAAAATATTCTCTGGTAAGAAAGAAAGGAAAAAGAAATATTGAAATGTTATCGTTAAGTTATCAAAAGTTTGGTATCAGACAAATGAAACTGGTCTGTGAGATTATCATTTTTAATTTTGGATAAATTGCTATAATACTAGATGTCAACCACTAAGCCAAGCATGGGAAGGAGGGATGGGGAGGGAATGGGGTGGGGATCAGGTGGGGGCTGACTGGGTGATGTGTGCATGTGTGTCTACAAAAGTTTTTTTGTATCCCACTATGATGTATGAATACAGTGCACCAATAAAAAATTTTTAAAAAAAGAAAGAAAGTTTAGCTCGTGGTTGGTAAGGAAGAATAAGTCAAGGCTGAGAGAAAAGAGCCAGCAGAGATGAAGAGTATATTTTTGCCATTTCAATTAAAAATTTGAATGCCAGAAAGATTCGAATTTACTAAGTTTTTTTGTGTGTGGTACTGGGGATGGAACCAAGGGGCCCTCTACCTCCAGGCTACACTCCAAGACCTATTTTATGTTTTATTTGGAAACAGGGTCTCACTAAGTTGCTGAGAGCCTCACTGAGCAGCGGAGGCTGGCTCCAAACCTATACAATCCTCCTGACTCAGCCTCCCAAGTACTGGGATTACAAGCATGCACCACCATGCCCAGCTGAATTTACTAAGTTTTGTGTTCCATGATTTAAGAAATTTTAAGAAGACACAGTATTCATACTGCAGTGATTAGATGTGGTATTCCTCATGGTTACTGAATCTGTTTCTTTCTTTCTTTAGAATCCTTCCATCAATATTGAGGTTAACTGCATTGATTTATTACAAATAGAAGGGTATAACTTGATAGCTACTGGAACTTTAAATGGTATGATCATCTTATGGAATTTCGTAACATCTACTGTCAAAGAAGTGTAAGTTGTGTCTTTGCTTAAATTATATAAAATTCTGACTACAAAGGATTCACAATAACATGCAATAAAGTACTAAAAAATTTGTCATTGATACAAGTAGTGGTGACTGTCAGGGAGCTTTTCTTGCAGGTGATGTGCATGAAGAGACTATGTACTTAATGTCTCAATTCCAGAAAAAAAAATATTATATATATATATATATATATATATATATATATATATAATGTATGGTGAGCCTCACTGATTTATATTCCTGAGACCTTGACTTTTACTCTTTTCACATGAATACCAGATCTTCTTACGTGTGATTTTATCCAAATGTATGACCTTAACAAATATTTAAAATACATAGTAATTTCAAATGCTAACCTCTGCAGAACTCAAACCTACATATCCAGTTGGCTCCTGGCAATTTCCATTTGGATTTTCCACCAAGATCCTTCAGGCCTCACGGTGCTTGAAGTCCTTCTCAACCTCCGCCTCCCCCAGTCTCTCTTACCAGAGCCCTGCCATCCACTGAGCCACCCAGCTGAATGGGGAGGGGTCTCCAAGAGAGCTTTTCCTGCTCACTCACTACCCTAACATGTCCTATTTATTCTGCATTGGTGCTAACAAGGGCCACTGTGGCAGGTACAATGTGTGTGTTTTTTGGGGTGGAACCCAAGGGCATTCTACCTCTGAACTACACCCCCACCCCTATTTTATTCTTTTATTTTGAAACATGGTCTCACTAAGTTGTGAAGGGTCTCACTAAGTAGTGGAGGCTGGCTAGAAACCTGCCATCTTCCTGTCTCAACACCCCCCCCTCCAAGTACTGGGATTACAAATGTGCACCACCACGCCTAGCTGGCAGGTACAGTTTTGCCTCTCAGATACTTAGACTGAGATACTCTGTATCATGACCAAAATATATATTTTCATCTGGATGTGGTGGCGCATGCGAATTGCAGTAGTCAGGAGGCTGAGACAGGAGGATCGCAGGTTTGAGGCCAGCCTCAGCAACTTAGCAAGATTCTCAGCAACCTAGTGAGACCTTGTTTCAAAACGAAAAATAAAAAGGGCTGTAGGTATAGCTCAGAGGTAGAATGCCCCTGGATCCATTCCCCTGTACACCACCACCACAACAAAGCAAACAGAACCACAATGCATCCATCCACTTTCCCCTGTCATCCATTTCTAAATGTTCTTGCTCTAGGTTTTAAAGGAACATTGGTTGTATTATTTGTATGAATGGATTGTAAATAGCAATCTATGTCCCATTTTGCAGTTGGGCTGTTTACAAGGGCCATGTGTGAACACCCAGGTCAAGGGGATTTTTAGAGCCTCCCACCCCGGGATTGGACCCAAGGGCATTCTACCTTTCTGAGCTACACCCGTTTTAATTTTTTTTTAATCTGAATCTTTCTGTGTTGCTGAGGCTAGCCTCCAACCCGTAATCCTCCTGTCTCAGCCTCCCAAGTACTGGGATTACAGATGTATCTTATTTAAAGGTTCACTGTAGCCACGAATTTTAACAACAAATGGAAATAAAATCAAGATTGCCTAAGAATTTTTGGGAAAGGAAAATGTATAAAGGAGAGGAGAAGAGAAAGTTGGAAAGGCAGAGGACAATATTTAAGCAACCCCTGCCTCTCTCCAGAACCTTACATACTACTGGGTTCCCAATTCCTGTTCAAATTTGAGTCATTGTTTAAGCTAGCTTTGAGAGGAGATTGTCTGTTCTGGTTTGGGCTCTGGATTTATTCTCTTTTGAAGCTTTAGTTGGCGTAGCCATTTCTGCAGACCTCTCTCTGCACCTGGGCCCGTCCTTCCAGTCCTACCTTCCCTCCATCCCTTCCTGGCAGCACTCACCCACGGGCTCCTCCTCTTGCAGACCACCCTTGGCTGGGCGGCTGGCTCTGCAGGCACCATGCAGCTCCTCACCTTACCAACACAGTTCTCGTGCTGCGCTATGTCAGCTTGTATATGACTCAGTAAGGAGGAAGGGGCAGTTCTCCTGAGACTGCACCAGCTTAAAGGTGGGACCCTCCTCCTGGAAGTACCAGGCGATGGGCCAAGGGACAGGAGCAAATGAGATGCCCAGTCAGAGAAAAGCACCACTCCTGTGAGCTGTATGTCGTCTTACGGTAGAACTTAGGGGCATTCTACCTCTGAGCTACACCTCAACATCTTTTTAAATTTTTATTTCATTTTTTGTGGTACTAAGGATTGAATCCAGAGGCACTCAAACTCCAAACTCCACTCACAGTTTTTTGTTTTTTATTATATTGAAACAGGGTCTTACTAGGTTGCTGAGAGTCTCACTAAGTTGATGAAGCTGGTCTTGAACCCCCTATCCTCCTGTCTCAGCCTCCTAAGTACCGAGATTACAGGTGTGCACCACTGTACCAAGCTCCAAACTCAGTATTACTCTTGCTAATTAACAATTGAATTCACCATTCAGCTCATCTGCAGAGCAGAAATACCAAGAACTTTGAGCTCGACGATCAATCAAGCCCAGAGTCTTCTGTTCTGAACTTGGTTCACTCCCATGAGGTCCTTCACCACTGCATTAGTCAGCCTTCCCTTATGGTAACGAATGCCCGAGATAACCAGCTTAACAGAGAAAATGTTTATTTGAGCTCCTGATTTCACAAGCCCTGGCCTGTGCTCAATTGGCCCTCTTGCTCTGGGCCTGTGGTAACCCATCATGGCGGGATCACTTGGTAAAGTAGAACCTCTCACCTGGCAGGAAAGCAAAAAGGGAAGAGGGGTGGGGTCCCGCTGTCCTTCAAGGCCACATCCCAGTGACCAGAAGACCCTCCGCTAGGCCCACCTGTTAATGTCTCCACCAGCTCCCAAAAGCAGCACACAGGGGACCCAGCCTTTAGTGTCTGGCCTTGGGAGGACACCTCAGATCCTTGACGTTCCTCAGCTCAAGTGAGCGCAAGTTATTCCCATGAAAGGAAAAAAAAAAAAAAGGACATTCTGCTAAAAGGTCTATTTGCCAAAAGGAATGTGAAGTGTGGCATAAGGACTAAGTGTGACATGCCATCGGGGGCCCTGAGGGACGTTACTCTCTTCCCAGGCACTGCCTAGGAAGGTGCATCACACCTTGGAATCTGGGTCACTAGGAGGCTTGAGCAGCGGAGGCAGTGATTTTGCTAAAGTACCTGTCCTTCTCCACCTGGTTATAAGCCCCTTGAGGGTAGTTACCCATGCTTTATTCAAATTTATTACCCACTCGGTACTCAGAGAAGAGAATGCTCTTATTTAAACTGTATGGTGCCAACACAGGATTACATGTCTGCACAGACACTCAGTTAGGAAGGGTTGTCTGAGTAATTGAATTCAAAGACTTTTAAAGCTTTAAATGATATGTGGTTAGTCAGAGCCTTATTAAAGAAGACAGAGTCAGCCAGGCTCAGTGACGCACACCTGTAATCCCAGTGCTTGAGAAGCTGAGACAGGAGGATTTTAAGTTTGAAGCCAACCTCAGCAACTTAGCAAAACCCTGTTTCAAAACAAAAAACAAAGTCCGGCATGATGGCACACATTTGTAATCCCAGTACTCGGGAGGCTGAGACAAGAAGATTGAGGATTGTGGACAGCCTCAGCTACTTAGTGAGGCCTTCTGCCACTTAGTGAGACCTTGTTTCAAAATAAAGAATAAAAAAGAGGGCTGGGGTGTAGCTCAGAGGTAGAATGTCCCTGGGTTCCATTCCCAGAACTTCAAAAATAAAAAATAAGTAAGTAAACAAATAAAAATAAAAAAGGGGCTGGAGTGTAGCACAATGGTAGAATACCTCCAGTTAAGAAAAAAAAAAAAAAAGGTCACATTCAAACTCTGCACTTTTAGGTGTCCTCTTCAAAGGTATCAATATTTTCTGAGTGGAGCAGATCTGCAGGGATGTACGATATATGCAATGCCATTTATCTACTTTGTGTACACAAAGTGTACATGCGTGCTTATTTTTCAGGTACCGACCTGAAGATTGCCTAACTGTGGACCCTGAGTTGGATCCACAGCGCTTTAGGATTAATGACATACTGTTCCTCTTCCGCAGCCCTGAGTGTGCAAGGTAACAGGGGACTTACTGATCAGGGGGCTTCACCTGGGACTTACAGGGCAACATGAAGAGCTGTCTTCATCCCAGCAGTTAGAAAGCCATCCCTGAAGGGTGCGGAGCTGAGCTGACTTGCTGGCTTCCTGCGTCTTCCCCATCTGTCTTTCCATAGTTGGAGTCAGGTCCTCGGGGATCAGATGTGCCTCCCTTCTGGCAGTGCTTGAGGACTTTAGCTTTCAGGCAGTAGACAATGTTAAACACGTCTCTGGAGAGAAATCAAAGGTTTCTGCTAGTTTGGGTTCAGGTACCAGTGAGCCAGAATACAACCTTCGCTACATCTTGGCTTGAAATGTCATTGAAACCATTTGGGGACTATTTCGGGGACGTGTTCTGTGTGCATCTGCCCCCGCGCCCTCAGCCACTTCTCAGTGCCAGGCCAGCGCAGGAAGCCAGCCGCTGGCCACCTCAACCCTCCCCTCTCCTGCACTGGAGCGGCAGGGCCCCGGCGAGGGGCAGACTCTGGGCGCCCTCCAGGACCAGGGCTGCAGCACTGCTCAGTCTCTGACACCTAAGGCCCCGCTAGTGTCCAAGCGCGCTGCCAGTGCCCACGGGTGAGGAAAGTGCCCCCGCCTGCGGTCACAGCGCCTGCATGTCCGCCCCGGGCTTCCTTCCTCCTGTCCTAGGAGATCGAGCCAGGACTCCATATGCTCCTCGTCCCAGTGCGAGTCCAGCAAAGGTCCGCAGAGCAGCAAGGTAAGCGACAGGCGGAGGATGTCTCTTCCTGCGAGCTCCGCGTTGGTCAAAACAGTGAGCCGCCTGCCCCGCCTTCCACAAAAGGCCAGGCGGAGATGGAGAGGGTGTGAAAGCTTTCTTTAGTTTTTTCTTAAAAATCAGTACCTATGCCATTTTCAATTTCCTCAGGCTTCTACACCTGTAAAGAATCAATACATGGTCATTAATAAAACAAATTACCCAGTGTCATTTTTGTATTCATAAAATAACAAAATAATTATTATGGGACGAGAAAGCTGGTAAATGTAATTATATTACAACACAGAAGATAATGCGGTAGTTTTCAAACTTCAGTCTCAACTCCAATTTCATATATATATATATATATATATATATATAATTTATGTAATATATATTATATATATGTGTGTATATATAATATATAATTATATTTGTGTGTGGTACTGATGATTGAACCTAGAGGCATTCTACCTCCCAGCAACATCCCAGTCCTATTTTATTTTTGTTTTGAAACAAGGTCTCACTAGGTTGATGAGAGTCTCACTACTTGCTGAGGCTGTCCTCAACCTGCAGTCCTCTACTCTCAGCCTCCTAAGTACTCAATTACAAGCATGCACCACCATACCCGGCTTACACATTATATTTCTAATGAGAATTTTGTTTGAAGGAAAGTTCTTACAGTTAAATTTATTTCATTTACTTATTTATTTTGGTACTGGGGCTCAAACCCAGGGCTATTCTACCTCTGACTTATACCCCAGCCATATTTTATTTTGCTTATTATTGTGAAACAGTGTCTCGCTAAGTTCCTGAGGGTCTTGCTAGGTTGTGGAGGCCAGCTTTAAACTGAGTATCCTTCTGTCTCAGCCTCCTAAGTAATGGGATTACAGGTGTGTACCACTGTACCTGTCTCAAAAATTATTTTAAAAGAGTTATCATGATGAAAAGAATAAACTTATACTGATGGACATAAAAGCCAGGCTGACATGAACTTGAATCCAAGTCTTCCATTTGGTATCTGGTTAGCTTTAGAGATGCCATGTGTTTCTGTTTGTTCATCAGTAAAAAGAGAACAGTGAAGACCTAGTGGTCTGGTGGATAACGGAATTGAGGTGAAGTGCGCCAAACGCTGGGTGTGCATTGGAGTTACATCTAATGATCCTCGTTATTGTGCTATTCCTGAGCCACTAGGAAAATGTGCACTATGAATTCCCTATTTAGGAACTTTAAAAATCTCTGCAGTACATTTTTATTGTTTGCCCAGAGAACAAATTTGAAAATAGTTTTAAAGTCAATGCTTAGGAATGCAAAGTTAACTCTCAGGACTGTCAGCTCGTTGGCTCCTTACAATGTCATGGAAGTCCTTTCTCCCCCTCTTCTTTCATTCAGGGAAGCAAGCAGAGCATACAAGACAGCGAGGTTAAAGGTCAGTATGTCCCTCTCTTCTTTACAACAAAACAGCTCCTCCTTTTGGCTCTTTGTAGTGCTGGAGGCAGACCTGGGGGGTCACACGGGCTGGGCAGGTGCCCTGCAGCCGCTCAGCCCAGCCATGACACTTCCGTGGGGACCTGCCTTGCTGAGACGCTCTCCACACATGCCCTTACTGGACCACAGGTCCAGGTGTTGGTACTTGGTGGTCTACTAGGTAGACTTTCTGTCATGATGATACCTTTAAAAAGACTAACTCTGTGTTTAAAAAATTCCCAATATTATAGAGCTCCTTAGTCTCCAGCCTATCTCCCCAAAACTTACACTCGATCTGAAAGCCATGCTGGATGTGCTACAACTCACAGGAGATGAGTCTCGGTTTTCTCTGACATGTACATACACTGTACTGTCATATACAGGATATAGAGGTGTTTGCTGAAGTACCCAAACAAGCCGTTTAGAGTTTCCCAGTGATCCAGGATTCTGTTTTTTTTTTTTTTCTTTTTTGTTCCCTTAATAGTTTTTTGTTCTTGAGTTAAAAAAAAAAAAATCTATGCAAGATTAGTCAGTCTCAGAAAGTCAAGGATGGTATGATTTTCTCATATGTGGAAGCCAAAGAGAAAGTAGGAAACAGAGGAACTTTGATCATGCTGAGAGAGACCAGCAGAGTAGTGGTAGAGGATAGGGGAAGGGGGAGGACTGAAAAAGGAAGCAGTTCAAATACTGAGGCAATATGTGAAGTATCACTACCAGTCTCACTAACTCTTGTTAGGAGGAAGGAGCAGGGAGCAGGTTGGGATGTAGAGGGAAACACACAATGAACTTCATTACAAATATTCAAGTAAAATAAATTTTAATATAAATAAATTCAAATAAAATAATTTTAAAAATTATTAATTTTTTAAAATTAAAAAATATAAATAAATTCAAATTTTAAAAAATTTAAATTCAAAAATATAAATAAACTCAAATAAAATAATTTTAAAAAAATTGGGGGCCAGGTGTGTTGGCGCACACTTGTAATCCCAGCATTTGGGAGTCTGAGACAGGAGGCTCGCAGTTCATGGACAGCCTCAGCTATTCAGTGAGACCCTTTGCAAATTAGTAAAACCCTGTTTCAAAATAATGAACAAAAAATAGGGCTGGAGGTGTAGGTGAAAGGATGAATGCCCCTGGGTTCCATCCCCAGTACCGCAAAAAAAAAAAAAAAAAAAAAAATCTGGGAAAAGAATGCACTGTTGCACTACTCTCCTGCCTGCCTCCTCTTACATTCCATAAGATTTGGAATTCCAAGTGCTGCACTTACCTTCATGCCTCCTTAATTCCTCCCACAGGTGAGCAAACTGATGCGATGAAGGAGCAGCAGCCTGTGGACAAGAAGCAGCCGGGAGTCGCCAGTGTGACCGAAGCTCCGCCTCCCATCCTGGTGACCGCTCACGAGGACGGGCACCTTCGCCTGTGGACCCTGGAGGTGACTGAGCATGGGGCTTTCTGGGGACAGGAAAGAAGGCGAGGAGAACAGAGATAATCCAATGAATCTTAGCCTTCTTCCATATGGCTTCCAAGTCTGATGTGTTTCGTCCTTCTGGCCAATTAAATGTTTCTGCAGCCTGCTTGCTGATCATGCTACTCAAATTTTATGATATGCCAGTTATGCAACTCAAGAGATCAAATCAGTGAGGCCTGGAACCCTAACAATTGGGAGGCTGAGACAGGATTGCAGGTTCAAGGCCAGCCTCAGTAGTTTAGTGAGATCATTAGCAATTTAACAGGACAAAATAGAAAGGGTGGGGGTAGAGCTCAGAAGTTGAATACCCCTGGTTTCGATCCTTAGTACCGAGAAAGAGAGAGAGAGAGAGAGAGAGAGAGAGCAATTAAATCAACACTGCTGACATTTCATATATTTAAATGAAGCTATGAATATATGATATTTTATTGGACTTCAAATAATGTTAAAGAATATAAATAATACAGTAAAAGAATATAACACTGAAATGCAGAGTATAAGCAATTTTTGAGTGTCCTGCAACATTTAAATTATTTTATTAGTCCACCACAATTATACATTATAGTGAGGTTCAGTGTGATGCGAACACACATGCACACAGCTCTGGGTGTATTTCTCCTCATATCCCACCTCGCTCTTCCCTCCCCACACGTTAGTGAGATTGGTAGCGACACTGTCACATATTGCCATACTATTATTTGAACTTAAACGGTTTACTAAAAAACTTTCATTCAGCAGAAGATTTTAAGCAATTTGGGGAAGACAATGGGAATTGCAAATTAGGACAAGCCTGGAGGCTCTTGAGCAGACCAGGATAGAGACAGCGCAATCCTGAGAGGGCGCGGAGACGACCTGCCCTGCGAGGCTCCTTCCCGCAGGGAGACCCGGGAAGAGTCAGGGCATGCGGCCGGCAGTGGGTGCCAGGCCGGAAGGCTTGCACCAGCTCCAGTCTGTCCTGGATTCCAGCTTGCGAGTGACACCCTGGCTGGAAAACACAATGTTTCTGAGATGGTTTTGGTATTAGAACAGTGCCTTTGTTTTTCCCTGGAAAATACAAGAGTGAGAGGAACAGCAAGAGAGATTGTGTCCAAGCAAAGTCTCCAGAAACAGGTAGCAGGTTCAAACTCTTCTCAAGCTGAGATGTTTATTCTCCAAGAGAAACAATCGGTTTGAAAGCCCTCCCCAGCAGTGGCTTACACCAAGCACTGAAAACAGTCGAGGTGAATTTGAATCTCTTACAATTCTTATCTTGCACCAATATTGAAAAACAGATATTTCTGGAAAAGGAAGTAGTCCTATGTAGAACAACAGAGATAATGCTTAAACTCCAAATTTGTGTTTGTATAAGTGGAGAACATGAAATTAGAATACCATCTGAAGAACTACTTCAACAGAACAGTGGAAAACCCCAGGAATAGAGGGACTCTATAATATAATCAGTCTACATGCTTAGAATTGTTGACTAAGCTTTTAGTTTTTCATTTCAAAAAAATAAATTCTGCTAAACATGGTGGCATTCACTGTAATCCCAGCACTGGCAGACTGAGACAGAAGGATTGCAGATTTGAGACCAGCCTCAGCAATTTACCAAGACTCTCAGCAACCTAGTGAGATTCTTTTTAAAAAATAAAATAAAATAGGTATAGGGGTATAGCTCAGAGGTAGAATACTCCTGGGCTCGATCCCCACTATGGAAGTAGGAAGCAAAGGAAGGAAGAAGGAAGGAAGGGAAGGAGGGAGGGAGGAAGGAAGGAAGGAAGGAAGAAAGGCAGGCAGGCTGGCTGGCTTATGGATAGTTTTATCATTTATATTATAAGTAGAAGAATCATTTCAGTAGTAGAGCTAATAATTGAGAAATAGAGAGAGAGAGACTACCCTGAAGGTGCCCAGTCTCCTCTGATCTCAGAAGCTACGCAGGGCTAGACCTGGTTAATACTTGGATGGAAGAACTATACAACTATACAGAGAAAATTCAGTTTCCATATTAAGATTATTCAATATTAATATTAAGAATTTACAGAGATTATGATCATAGAAAATGCTTTTTTTTGCATTGTCTTTTATTCAGGGGAGACTACTAAAAGACATGCTGCCTTTCACAAAGCATTCTGCCATTTCTCTGACTTCACTATACACTGACTCATGCTCCAGGATTCTACTAGCTGGAAACGTGGGTAAGTCATTACTCTTCCATTAGCCACAGATATCTTAGCAATCCATACACTGTCAACATAGCTACAGGAAAAACACATATTTATTGAGCATAAAGAAAGTCTTAAAAAAAAAAAAAGCCGAGGGTGATGGCACACGCTTGTAATCTCCCCACTTGGGAGGTGGAGACAGGAGAATTGTGCAGGTTCGAAGCCAGCTGCGCTGGCTTAAGAGACCCTGTTTCCAAATTAAAAAAAAAAAAAATATATATATATATATATATATATATATATATATATATATATATATATATATATCGGAGTGTAGCCTGGAGGTAGAAGGGTTTCCAAGTACCACCAAAAAGAAAAGAAAAGAAAAGAAAAGTCTTAAAAGATATATTCAAGCATAACAGAGTTATGGGTTTCTTGCTGAATTAGTAGAAGAATAAATGGATATCAGGAGAACCTAGATTACTATCTCTTCACTGAAAGCAAAACATTGTTTCTTTCATCTTTAAAGTGTGTATATGACAACCCATCATCTTACCTTAATTTATTGAAAATAACATAAAGCTCTAACTTTTAAATTCATAGGCATACCACACACAACTCTGAGATAGCTTTTAACATTACTATTGTTTACCTTTCAGTTTTTCAAAACAATAAATCCGTTTGTTAGAATTAGAATAAAACAGCATCTTTTCAGTTAAAGCAGAAAATAACTCAACCCCGACTGTTTCACAGTGACTGTCCGCCTTGATTTCCCACCAGCAATGGAGGTCAGTTCTTGCACCTTCAGGCCTCAGCAGAGAGCATTTCTCATGCTCTGGATTTGGGCCATTTTAATAGTTGTATAGTGGTATCTCGTTGTTGATTTTCTCTGCATTTCCCTGACCAAGTAAGCTTTGAGTCATCTTTTCATATACTTATCTGTTTGGTGAGGTATCTGTTCAGATCTTTTGCTCACTTTTTTTTTTTAATTTGGCTCCTTTTTTTTTTTTTTTTTTAGTTTTAAGAGTTCTCTTTAGTCAGGCGTGGTAGTGCACGCTTGTAATCCCAGTGCTTGGGAGGCTGAGACAGGAGGATCACACAGGTTCCGAGCCAGTCTCAGCTACTTAGTGAGGCTCTCAGAAACTTAGACCCTGCTTCCAAATAAAGTATAAAATACATCTGGGAGTATAGCCCAGAGGTAGAAAAGCCCCTGGGTTCCACCCCCAGTACCACTGGAAAAAAAAAAGAGTTCTTTTAAGGAACCTCTTTGTTCTTACTGGTTTTAATCTCTGAAGTCTGTTCAGTATGAAATCACTATAACTACCTCTGTTATCTTTTTTTGTCATATATTCTATATATTTTTTAATTTTTTATTGGTGCACTATATTCATACATCATAATGGGATAAAAACACATACATGCACACATCGCCCAGTTAGCCCCTACCCAGTCCCCACCCCATTCCCTCCCCATCCCTCTTTCCCATGCTTGGCCTAGTGGTTAACATCTAATATTATAGCAATTTATCCAAAATTAACAATGATAATCTCACATAACAGATTCATTTGTCTGACATCAAACTTTTGATCACTTAGAGATAACATTTCAGTATTTCTTTTTGCTTTCTTTCTTACCAGAGGATTTTTTTTTCTTTCTTTTTAAAGTAAAACTATAGTACATTTATTTTTTTTCAGAAAAGATATATCCTAACATGAAATATGAACTCTAAATACCCAAAACAATCTTGAAAAAGAACAAAGCTAGAAAATGTACATTTTCTGATTTCTTTTTTTTGGTATTTATTTATTTATTTATTTATTTATTTATTTTATTGGTGCACTGTATTCATACATCATAGTGGGATACAAACTTTTGTAGACATACATGCACACATCGCCCAGTCAGCCCCCACGCGATCTCCACCCCATTCCCTCCCCATCCCTCCTTCCCATGCTTGGCTAAGTGGTTGACATCTAGTATTATAGCAATTTATCCAAAATTAAAAATGATAATCTCACATAACAGTTTCATTTGTCTGATACCAAGCTTTTGATGACTTAAAGATAACATTTCAATATTTCTTTTTGCTTTCTTTCTTACCAGAGAATATTTTTTTTCTATTTTTTAGGTGAAACTATCATATATTTATATATTTATTTTCAGAAAAAAATCTATCCTAATATGGAATATGGATTCTAGATACCGAAAATGATCTTGAAAAAGAACAAAGCTAGAAGATATATATTTTCTGATTTCAAACCATATAAAGCTACAATAATTGAAACAGTGTAGTACTGTTCTAAAGGCAGATATATAAACCATTGGAGTTAAATACAAGCCTAGAGCTAAATTCTTCCCTATATTATCAAGTTATTTTTGACAAGGTTTCCACGAACATTTGGTGGTAGAAATAATAATCTTTTAACTAAATATTGTTGAAAAATAATAATTACATGGAAAAGAATAAAATTGGACCCTTACCTAATCCCATATACAAATATTAACTCAAAATAGATAAAAGACCTAAATATAAATCTTAAGACTATACACTTTTAGAAGAAAATCTGGGTCATAAAACCTCACAACATTGAAATTGGCAGTGATTTCTTGGATATGATTTCAATGGCACAGGCAACAGAAGAGTATACAAACTCCCTAAAAAATAAAAAATATTGTATATCCAAAGACAATGTAAACAGAGTTAAAAGTTACTAATAGAATTGGATAAAATATTTCTAAATGCTATATCTGAAGGTATATTAATATTCCAACTAGACATCCTAAAAATTAACAACAATAAAGGCAAACAGTACAATTTAGAGATAGGTAAAAGACTAACATAAGTAATGAATCTCCAGAGATAACCAATCTTAGTTGTCTGTTGGATGGGAAATCTTGTTTCTCTGGTTCTGGTGTGTGTTACCTATTTCTTCTTTGTAGTTAATCTCTTTGAGTATTTTCTCTAGCGCTGGTTTTGAAGACATAAATTCCTTCAGTTTCTGTTTGTCATGGAAGCTTCTTATTTCTCCATCTAATTTGATAGAAAGTTTTGCTGGGTAGGAAATTTTTGGCTGGAAGTTGTTTTCTTTCAGAGTTTGGAATATGTTACTCCAAGCCCTTCTGGCTCTCATGACTTGGTTTGGGAAGTCTGGAGTGATTCTAATTGGTTTGCCTCTGAATGTCACTTGGCCCTTTGTTTTTGTTGCCTTTAAGATTCTCTGCTTGGCTTCCACATTGGTCATTTTGACAATTATATGGCGTGGGGATCCTCTTCTCCGATCCTGTCTAAAGGGAGTTCTATAAGTTTCCTGGATCTGTGTATCAACCTCTTGCTCTATATTTGGAAAATTTTCTGCTATTACTTCCTTGAAGAGATTGTTGATCCCTTTGGTATCACTTTCTTTTCCCTCCTCTATTCCAATTATTCTTAGGTTAGCTCTCTTAAGATGGGCCCATATTTCTTCAATGTCAGATTCCTGCTGTTGGATATTTTTTTCTAGATTAGAAACTATGCATTCATTTTTGGATTGCTCATCTTCTAAGAGCGAGATTCTGTTCTCCATGTGGTCTAATCGGTTGTTTGTGCTTTGAATTGAGGCCTTTACTTCATTAATTGTATCCTGTATCTCTTTTTGGCTCTCTCTGAGTTCTTTTCGAAGCACCTCTATTATTTCTACAGTTATTTTCCTGATTTGATCTTCTAGAAATCTCTGATTTTCTGTTTTATCAGGTTCTGATGTTGTGGGGCTGTGCACATTCATTACTCCAGTGTTATTCCTCTTTCCCATGATTTCGGAGGTTTGTGCCTTCTCTGGGTTCTTCCCTTGGGTCACTATGGCTTCACTTAAGGTGCTCTGGATCTCGAGTCTGTAGTATCTCAGACCCCACTACTCCTTTACTGGGTTGTATCACAGAGTCTCTGACCCAGGGAGTCGATAGAGGCTGCTTTAAACTATGGGGGGTGCCAGGTTGCACGTTCTCCTATGGTGTGATATCTCTGCTACCGCCACTCCCCCACTGGATCAAGTCCAAGGAAGTACAGTACTGGGATTTCTCCTCTGTGGCCTGCAATTTGACTCACTGTTCTTGAGTACGCAGATGTAGCTGTACTGGACTCGTTGAATTTGCTGCTGCTGCCGCTGGTGGCAATATGACACTGCTGCTAAGCCCTCGGCCGTGAGGCTGGCTTATTTCTTCTTGGTTTTGAATTCCACTCTGAGAACTTGCAGCGTGTGCTGAGCTCAGCCACTGGGTGCTTTAGATGTACCCTGCGCTGAAAAATCCCGCCTGGCTGTTCCGCAGCGGCTCACCTCGGCTAGCTGTAGCCGTCCCGTGAATTCGCCACTGCCACCGGCAATATGGCGCTGCTGCCGTGTCCTCGGACATGAGGCCGGTGTATATCCTCTGTGGCTCTGTTCTCAGTCCGCTTTCTCTCTGGAGCCTGGTGATTTTTTGTTTCACTGGTGATGGTGTTTTCTGGCTATGAAAGGCGCTGATTTTGTGGTAATGGAGATTGGTTGTTAGCGGGGCTCTTAAGCCCCGCTTTTCTCGGTCGCCATCTTCCCGGAAGTCCTTCTACATTTTCTGATTTCAAACCATATAGAGCTACAATAATTGAAACAGTGTAGTACTGCTATAAAAGCAGATATATAAACCAGTGGAGTAAATTAAAAAGCCTAGAAATAAATTCTTCCATATATGGCCAAGTTATTTTGACAAAGTTTCCAAGAAAATTTGGTGAAGGAAATAATCTTTTCACTAAATATTGTTGAAAGATAATAATTACATGAAAAAAGAATAAAATTGGGCCCTTACCTAACACCATATACAAATATTAACTCAAAATAGATAAAAGACCTAAATATAAATCTTAAGACTATAAACTTTTAGAAGAAAACGTGGGTCATTATACTTCACAATATTGAAAATGGCAGTAATTTCTTGGATATGATTTCAAAGGCACAGGCAACAAAAGAATAAACAAACTTCCTAAAAAATATTGTATATCCAACGACAATGTAAACAGAGTTAAAAGTTATTGATAGAATGATATAAAATATTTCCAAATGCTATATCTGAAGGTATATTAATATTCCAAATAGAGATCCTAAAAATTAGCAACAACTTAGAAATACAATTTAGAAGTAGGTAAAAGACTGAAATAAATATGAATCTCTAAAGATTTTAACCTATAAACACATGAATATATTCTTCTTTGCTTAATTGTCTGCTGGATGGAAAATCTTGTTTCTCTGATTCTGGTGTGTATTACCTATTACTTCTTTGTAGTTAATCTCTGAATATTTTGTCCAGCACTGGTTTTGAAGACATAAATTCCTTCAGTTTCTGTTTATCATGGAAGCTTCTTATTTCCCAATCTAATTTGATAGATAGTTTTGCTGGGTAGGAAATTTTTGGCTGGAAGTTGTTTTCTTTCAGAGTTTGGAATATGTTACTCCAAGCCCTTCTGGCTCTCATGACTTGGTTTGGGAAGTCTGGAGTGATTTTAATTGGTTTGCCTCTGAATGTCACATGGCCTTTTGTTTTTGTTGCCTTTAAGATTCTCTGCTTGGCTTCCACATTGGTCATTTTGACAATTATGTGGCATGGGGATCCTCTTCTCTGATCCTGTCTAAAGGGAGTTTTATAAGTTTCTTGGACCTGTGTATCAACCTCTTGCTCTATGTGTGGAAAATTTTCTGCTATTATTTATTTGAAGAGATTATTGATCCCTTTGTTTTCACCTTCTTTCCCTCCTCTATTCCGATTATTCTTAGGTTAGCTCTCTTAAAATGGGCCCATATTTCTTCAATGTCTGATTCCTGCTGTCTGCTTTTTTTTCTAAGTTATAAATTATGCATTTGTTTTTGGAGTGATCCTCTTTTAGGACTGAGATTCTATTCTCCATGTGGTCTAATCGATTGTTTATACTTTAAATTGAGGCTTTTGCCTCAATGATTGCTTCCTTTATTCCTTTTAAACTCTCTCTAAAGTCTTTTCAAAAGTCCTGTATTATTTGTACAGTTATATTCCTGATTTGTTCTTCTGGAGATCTCTGAATTTCTCTGTTATCAGGTTCTGATAATATGGGGTTGTGGGCATTCATTGCTCTATTGTTGTTCCTCTTTCCCACGATTTCAGAATTTTCTGCATTCCCCGGGTCACTACGACTTCACTTATGGTGCTCTGTATCTCGAGTCTGTTGTGATATCAGCTGCCACTACTCCTTTACTGGGTTGTATCGCAAAGTCTCAGACCTAGGAAGTTAATCGAGGCTACGTGAGACCATGGGGGTGCCGGGCTGGGCGTTTTCTCAAGGGGAGTTGTGACTAGGGTGTGGTATCTCTGCCACTGCTACTCCATCACTTAGTTGGACTGCAAAATATCCGACCCAAGGAGATTATCAAAGCTGCGCAAGTCGCTGGGAGTGCAGTACAGGGATTTCTCCTTTAGGGGCCGCAATTTCACTCACGGTTATTGTGCGGGCAGATCTGGAGCTGTGGTGGGGCGCGGTGAACTCACTGTGGCTGCTGGTAATATGGCGCCGCTGCCATGCCCTCGGCCGTGAGGCTGGTGTATTTCTTTTCTGGTTTTGAGCTCAGTTCTGAGTCCCTGGAAGGCGTGATGATCTTGTCCACTGGGAGTTCTAGATGTTCATTGCCCTGAATGAACCACTGAATTACACCCAAATAATCTGCAGCTGCTCACTTCAGCTCCTTGTTTACCTTTCCTCTCTGGAGCCTGGTGCTGTGAGGGAAGATGGCGCCTGCGCGGCTCTGCTGCCGCATTGTGGGCTTGATTTCTGTTCTCTGGTTGGTCTTCTAGTCTTTTTTTTCTCTGTCTCTTGTGTTTATATTTTTTATTTCTCTGCTGATGGTGTTTTCTGGCTATGAAAAGTGCTGATTTTGTGACAACAGAGATCGAGTTTTAGCAGGACTCGTAAACGCTGCTTTTCTTGGTCGCCATCTTTCCGGAAGTCCCTTTGATTTCTTTTGATTAGGGGTATTATGGTATATCTTTCTTTATTCCTTTACTTTTAATATACACATGCCTGTATTTTCTATTTTTTGCAGTGCTGCAGATTAAACCCCAGGGCACTGTATCACTGAGCTTACATCCACAGCCCTTCTTAAAGTATTTTGTTGGTGCATCATATTTTTATCTTTATTTTTTTCGTGTGGTACTGGAGGTGGAACCCAGAAGCATTCTCTGAAGTATAACCCCAGCCCTATATTTTTTTTCTTTATTTTGAAACAGGTTCTCACTAAGTTGCGGGAGAGCTCACTTAAGTAGCTGAGGTTGTCTGGGAATTGCAGTCCTCTTGTCTCAGTCTCCCAAAAGACTGGGATTACAAGTGTGTGCCATTATGCCTGGCTCTCCATATTTTTTATCTTAAAACAGTGTCTCACTAAGTTGCCAAGGCTGGCCTTAAAACTGTGATCCTCCTGTTTCTGCCTCCCAAGTACTAGAATTATAAATATGTATCACCATGCCCAGTTACATATGTTTATATTTAAAAGGTATTTCTTGTAGATAACATAAGTTGAATTGTGATATTTAAACTTCCTTCCAAAAATCTGCCATTTAATTGGTATATTCAGACCATTTACATCTTAAATGATTATTGACATCCTTGAATTAATCACTACTATATTTGTTACTGTTTTCAGTTTGTTGCTCTTGTTCCTTTTTTTCCTTGTTTCATATCTTTTGAAGTTTGAATTGAGTTTTCTGTATAATTCCATCCATCTTCTCTTTTCTTAGAATATAGGTTATGCTTCATTTAAACTTTATTTTATTCATTTAATTTTTTGGTGGTACTGGGGATAGACCCTAGGGGTGTTCTACCTCTGAGCTATGTCCTCAGCTCTATTTTATTTTTTTTAAATTTGACACAGAATCTCACTAGATAGCTGAGAGTCTCACTATGTTGTGGAGGCCATCCTGGGACTTGTGTTCCTCCTGTCTCAGCCTCCCAAGTACAGAGATCACAGGTGTGCATCACCATGCCCAAGTTTTTTTAAAAAATTTTGGTAGTTTTCTGTAAAGCTTACAATATACATTTTACAACTTATCCATGCCCATCTTTAGATAACACTATATCACTTCATGGATAGTTTAAGTACCTGATAATATCAGTGCATTCCTAATTCCTTCCTCCCACTCCTAGAATAATGACTCATCCACATCAATTATTCATAAACTATAAGCATTAAACACATTGTTGCTATTAGCATTTTATACAAATTGTTACATTTCAGATCAGTTAAGAATAAGACAAAGTTTTTATTTTACCTTATCACTTGACTAATGTCCTTACCTTATGCAGATCTGAGTTTCTGACCTATATTACTTTTCTTTTCACTGAAGAACAACGTGTGTGTGTGTGTGTGTGTGTGTGTGTGTGTGTGTGTGTGTGTGGTGCTGGGGATGGAACCGAGAGGCTACTCTCCCAGACCTACTTTCTATTTTATTTGGAAACAGGGTCTCACTGAGTTGCTGAGTCTCCCAGACCTACTTTCTATTTTATTTGGAAACAGGGTCTCACTGAGTTGCTGAGAGCCTTACTAAGTAGCTGAGGCTGGCTTCAAACCTGTGCGATCCTCCTGTCTCAGCCTCCCAAGTGCTGGGATTACAAGTGTGGGCCATCAAGCCCGGCTGAAGAACAACTTTCAACATTTCATGCAAGACAGATCTACTGCTCACAAATTCCATGAACTACTGTTTGTCTGAGAAAGTAATTCTTCACTTTTGATCGATAATTTCTCAGTGTACAACTTGCTGGGCTGGTGTTTTTTACTCTCTCAATCCTTTAAAATATTGTATTCTTTTCTTACTAGTATTGTTTTTGAAGAGAAGTTTGGTATAATTCTTGTCTTTTTGTTTTTTCCTATCCAATTTTTTAAGACTTTTTTCTCTATCTTTGTTTTCCTGTAATTTAAACTTTGTATGCCTCAGTGTAATTATTGTTTTTTAGTATTTGGTTTGGGGGACTCTCATTTGGATTCCAGGATGACTATCTCTGTGAGTTTGGGCTCAATTTTGTAGTGATCTATTCATTTATATTACCATCTGCCCTCATGTCTAGAATGAATTTTTTTGTTTTTGGTTTTTTTTTTTTTGGTGGTACTGGGGTTCCTGGAAGCCCTTCTACCTCCGGGCTACACTCTCAGACCTATTTTTACATTTTTATTTGGAAACAGGGTCTCCTAAGCCAGTGCGCTGTCTCTGCCTCCCAAGCGCGGGGATTACAAGCGTGCGCCACCACGCCCGGCTTAGAATGAATTTGACTGAGTAGATAAACCACCTCATTATGACCCACTGATTCAGCAACAAAAGAATTATGGCATATAATCACTTTGATGAGATTTCTTCCTTTCACATCTGCTTTTTCAGATACTATTGTATTTGCCAATCAAATGCCTGAATTAAAATTACCTGGCAGCTAGACATGGCAGTGCCCATTTAGAATCCTAGTACTTGAGAGGCTTTGACAGGAAACTCACAGGTTCGAGGACAGCCTTATTAACACAGTGAGACTCTCGGCAAACTAAGGAAACCTTGTTTCAGAATAAAAAATGACAAGGGCTGGGTGTGTAGCCCAGAAGTAGAATGCTCCGGGGTTCAATCCCCAGCACCACAAAAAGAAAACAGAAAATGACTTGGCATTCTGTGTAGTGTTTCCTTAGACGATGTGATATCTGATCAAGGATTCCAATATTTAAATCCTACACAGAAGGACACGTCATCCTCTGCAGCATCAGTTCCTTCCTGGAGCCACCTCATGATGAAAAGGTATGAGCCTGTTTTCCACTTTGGTAAATGAATCACCATACATTGATCGAACTTGTCTCTGGGCTAGAACTAGAAAAGATAGACATGCAAGACTCCCTGTGGTCACATAGTGGTTGCAGTTTGAGCTGTAAGACAAAGAACCATGATCTGGTGGAATAGGCACTGGCGGGGAGCAAGCCAGCTGCTTCTCCCGTCCCATCTCCTTCCTGTTTGGTGTATTTGAGTCTCTGCAGAAACCCAGAATTTAAAGAACTTCAGAGATTATCTACTCCTTGTCAGACTACTGCTCTTACGTATCCTTATAGACATTCCATAACCTTTTCTTGCAAACCTAATGCAAAACCATTATTTTCAAGAAACTCTTCCTCATATATATAGCCTAAATCCTCTTTATAATTTAAGTACATTTAATCTCTTTTAGTGTTAATACAGTGTAAATGTCACCATCCTTATTTTATAAACATGTACATATGCACTTATATGAATGTATCACTATGCACCTCACTGTTATATACAATTATATGCACCAATAAACTTTAAATAATAAGACATTTAGCCAAGCAAAAATTAACTTCTTATGTGTATGTAGATATCCACCCAACACTAAGTAAAGATTTCACCAAAAAAGGACTTGTAGCCAGGTGTGGTGGCACATACTCCTAGTACTTGGGAGGCTGAGACAGGAGGATCCCAGGTTCAAAGCCAGCCTCAGCAACTTAGTCAAACTCTGTTTCCAAATAAAAATAAAATAGGACTGGGGGTGATTGTCGGTGGTAAAATGTCCTTGGGTTCAATCCCTAGTACCTCAAGTAAGTAAATAAATTCTTTTTCATATTCAGTAGCATTTCACCTTTTCAGTACTTGTATAATGTGATTATCCCATCTGTATGTGACTGGTTATAAATGCCCCATTGTCTCATAGACTAACCTGTGTTGAACCAGGTCCAGCTACATGAGGCAGCTGCAGAGAGAGCCTCGCTCATCAGTCTGTAAGTCAGAGGAGAACCTTGCTCTCTCCCAACATCACTACTAAAAAGAATGTCCTTGCAATGCAGATAGTCTAAGATAGGGCCTCTCCACTGAAACAAAAGCATGCAGATGATCACAGTCCTAGTTTCTAATCCATTAAGGGGTCATGAAATCAATGAGCTGCAACAGTATTTTTACAAAGATACAATGGAATGGAATGATATGCAATAGAGCAGACAGTATCAGCCTACATTTTACATAGGTTAAGAACCTTTTGTAAAAATTGTTTCAGAAGCATGTGCATGTTTACCAGGATGTAAAGTAAAACATCAACTTTTTTACAGCTAGGGTCCATGTTAGAGAAACATTGGCCTTAGAGAATGCTATCCTAACCAAAGAAACAAACCTCAGATGACCGGAGATAAATAGATGGTAGACAGATTAACTGATGTAATTAATTGATTAATTATTAATCCCTATTGCATATGGTACTAGAGATTGAATGTAGGGGCATTCTACCTCCAAGCTACACCCCCAATTCTATTTTATTTTTAATTTTGAAACATGGTCTCATTAAGTTGCTGAGGTTAGCCTGGAACTTGTGGTCCTCCTGTCTCAGCCTCTTAAGTACTGGGATTACAAGCGTGCTCCATCATGACCACCTGAGCAGATATTCTCAACCACCTTTGAAACAATATGAAATGAGAAAGGGTATATTTTACCCTAAACCGGCTTGCTAAGAACAGCCAAGGGGAATTGAGTCAGAAGGCCAAGAAAATTAGGAGGTATTATGCTTAAACTCAGTTAAAGTCTAAATGAATCAGGAGACTCAGAGGAGGCCAGGACACAGGCTGGTAGGTGGATAACCCAGGAGGAAGAGTCCTCTTAGTAACAGGTTCATCAGTGATAGAGAGGAAAGATGCTCAGAACTGGTCTTGCTGCAGAGCAAGTTGGTCAACAGCTCTAATTCTCACGGTTTAGAAGTGTCTTCCACTGCTGGTGGGTCTGAGGCGCTGCGGCTGAGGGCGGCCTTGGAGGGGTGGGGATGGGACCTGCCAGCGTCCTCACTTGCTGAAGCTGCTGGCCTACGCTTCCTGGTGAACAGCCACTACTCCCGCCAGGTGGCCCAGCTGCACGAAAGCACTTTGCCCTTTCGCCCGCCACCCGAGCAACTGGTCGCTGAGCTCCTGCACTACTCCAAGAGCCTTTGAGGTGTCCCTGTTGCATATGATAACATCAAAGTTGTCCGTGAACTGGGAGATATATATAATGAACAAGGACACATTCATCTTAACATTGACGCTTTTTTTGTTGTTGTTGTTATTTTTAGCCCTGAACCAAGGCAAATCTTTTTTTTTTTTTTTTTTTTTTTTTTGCGGTCCTGGGGATGGAACCCAGGAGCATTCTACCTCCAAGCTATACTCCAAGCCCTATTTTTTTATTCTTTATTTTGAAACGGGATCACTGAGCTGCAGAGGGCCTCAGTAAGTAGCTGAGGCTGTCTGTAAACCGCGATTCTTCTGTCTTAGCCTCCCAAATGCTGGAATTACAAGCGTGTGCCACCACACACCCAGCTTGCAAAATCTTCTGGGTACAGTTAACAAACTGTCTTGTAGCCACATTGGCTGTTTAGTACACAGGTGTTTTAATGTTTCCATCCCTAAACCCGAGCAGATGTCAGCTCAGTAGTGGCGAGTCCTGGAGATAAATGTGGGCACCGAACTAGAATTTGAAGTATTGCGTCTAGACTCGGATGCTGCTGGAGTATTCGGCATTCGAGGAAAACTGAATATTACTAGTTTACAACCCAAGTGTTCTGATGTTTCTGAAGAAGTGGCAGAAACCAGCACTAAGAAATCTGTTGAAAAAGCTCTAAAAAAAAAAAAAAAGACCCAGAAATGTCTGAAGTAAATAATGGCACCACAGAACTAACAGATTCTGCAGATGTTACTCCAAAGGAGGAGGAAGACCCGGGGTGCAGTGGTAATGTGCGTGACCTCTGGGAGGAAGAGCCAAAGAAAAGGAAGAAGAGAAGGCACCAGGAGGATCAGGACCCCGCTGTTCCAAGGCAGTGATGCCAGCGGTTACCAAGGCGACCATGTTAAAAGAAAAGAAAAACATACTGAAGAGGCTGATTACCCCAGCCCTGGAAATCTCACCTCAGAAGAAAAGAAAAAGTAATTTTTTTAGTGCATATTAAACATGATTCAGTTGTTAAAAGATTTATACGCAGAAGATAAGTAAATATTTTAAATGATACAAAATGCTTATGCTGTGCCAAATGTGGTAGCGTGTGGTTCCGTAATCCCAGCAACTCAGGAGGCTGAAGCAAGAGGATTGTAAATTTGAGGCCAGCTTCAGCAACTTAGCCAGACACTGTGTCAAAAGAAAAACAGCTGGGGATGTAGCTCAATGGTAGAGCAGCCCTGGGCTTAATGCTCAGTATTAAAAAACAAAAAGCTTATGTACACTGGTAGTTTAGAAAACAGGGAGCACTGGACTAGGAGTTAGAGAGTTTTGTGTTAAAAATCACAAAACTACTATGATTTGTTTAATACCAATATTATTAAACTACAATTTTATTGCAGATAGAATAAAATTATAAGAGCTTCTCATTCTCTACTGGCATTTTTCAAGATGTTACATTCCATACAGTCTCAAGATTAGCAAAAGACCTGGGTGTGGTGACACATGCCTGCAATCCCAGCATTCTGCTGAGACAAAAGATGGAGGTTCACAGACAGCCTCAGCTACTTTTGAGGCCCTTTGCAACTCAGTGAGACCCTGTTTCAAAAGGGCTGGGAGTGTAGGTGGGAGGTAGGATGCCCCTGGGTTCAATTCCTGGTACAGAAAAAAAAAAAAAAAAGATTAGCAAAAGGATTCTACATCACAATGTTATTTCTCTTGTTGAAGAATAAGTCCCCCCTTCCTTTGGTTTCACCAATAGTTATTACGTGGTGTTTTATTTGGCTTTTTAAAAAACTCGGTACATTTGCCAGTTTTAAGTTTTCTTTTATCATAGCTACTATGTTAATATTTCTGTTGTTTAAAATGGATTGCCAAAGGCACTTCTGAAGTCTCCAGAGCTCTGAAGTACCAAGTCTCCGTTGACTGTGTAGTAGGAAACAGTCTTCACTCTTCTTTCCTTCAGGGGATGATGGAAAGGCTTACTTTTTACACTTGTTAACTTGTGTCTCAACCACTATTGATTTTGTTATGTGTTGGAGGAAGAAAGTAGATGAAGACCAAATTTTAAGATTCTGACTAGTGGGGAACTTTGAATTACTTTTTAATTGTTGGAGTAGGCTATGAGAAACTGTTTTGGGCACAGTGCTTGCTTACTTTTATTGAGAAAATGTGGAATGTTTTCCACTAACTGGAAAACACAGTAACAAGATGACAAGCCGGTTGAGGCTGACAATCACTACATGGTTATGGATTTAACAGATACATATCCCATGCATTTGCTGGGGATATAATGGCAAACAGGTAGATGTAATTTCTTCCTTCATGGAAGAAGGAAGAAACAGATGCACACACAATACAAGTAAGGAAATCCAGGAAATTAGTATTTGTGTTAAATGCTATGAAGAAAAAGACTGACCACTCCTATTGTCAAAGTTGGTGTCTAGGTGAATGGTGAATTAACCTCCTCCTAGCAGCCTATGTTGCCCTTTATCTAGTACCCAGCATTGTGCTGGTCTCGTAGTTTAATCTTTGATAATGAGCAAATTCTGCTGATGGTGTGTCTTGATCTAATCTATAAGAAAAGGAATAGAGAATTTGGACACTAGCAGAGGATCACAACACTCCTCTACAAGGAGAAGTGCCAGACAGTGGCAAGGTGCAAGTCAGTGCCTTTTCATTGCAATTGAGGTTCATGTGAGTATTGGCCCCTGAAATGTGACTATTCAGCCAAGTGTGGTGCCACAGGCCTGTAATCCAGAGGAGGCACAGACAGGAGGAGCACAGGTTCGAGGACAGCCTCAGCAAGTAGTGAGACTCATCAACCTAGCAAGATCCTATTTCAAAATATAAAAATAAGCCGGGTGTGGTGGTGCACGCTTGTAATCCCTGCACTTGGGAGGCGGAGACAGAAGGATCGCGCAGGTTCGAAGCCAGCCTTGATGGCTTAAGAGACCCTGTTTCCACATTTTTAAAAAAAGTATAAAATAGGTCTGGGAGTGTAGCCCGGAGGTAGAAGGGCTTCCAGGAACCCCAGTACCACCAAAAAACAAAAACAAAATATAAAAATAAAATAGGGCTAGGAATGTAGTTCAGAGGTAGAATGACCTTGGTTCAGTTTTCACTATCACCAAAAATAGTGACTAATCCAAATTGAGAGGTGTTATCAATGTAATTATATACAAGATTTTGAAAATGTACAAAGCATAAGAATGCAAACTAAGTTTTATACTGGTAAATTATATTGGTAAATTACTACATCTAGGGCATAGTGGGTTAAATAAAATATTATTAATTTCAAAAGTGAATGTCTTCCAAGGCTCATCAGGGGCTCCAAATTTAGGACAAACTGAGAGAACATACCATCAAGCCTATTTTTGTGTGTGTGTGTGGTACTGGGGATGGAACCCAGGGACTTTCTACTTCCAAGCTACACCCCAGCCCTTTTTTTATTCTTTATTTTAAAACAGAGTCTCACTGAGTTGCAAAGGGCCTCACTAAGAAGCTGAGGCTGGCTGCAAACCACAAACCTCCTGTCTCAGCCTCCCGAATGCTGGGATTATAAGCATGCGCCACCACGCCCGGCTTCTTCTTCTTTTTTTTTTTTTAAGAGAATAGGCCCACTCTTTCTATTAATCCTTTATAGTATGTACCTCCTACCCCTATACTAAATGAAGAGCAAAGCAGCCAGTCTGTTCTCTCCATGAGATTTGTAAACAGAAAAGCATTTCTGCGTCTCGCCTCTGGCCCCTGCCTCCCAGCTCAGAGTCCTCTCCTGCCTGATTATGTTCATTCTCGGTTTCCCCACAACCTCTTCCAAGGCACCTTTTTTCAGCTAGTCATCCACTGACCACCAACTAAAGGAACTGCCAGTTCTCAATCATCCCATGGTCAATTGCTAAAGACATATGGTACTTCCTCTTCCGGGAGTATGTGCATTTAATAAATCTTTTTATTATTTGTATTTAAAATTTGTTCTAATATGCTTTTATTGGTGCATTGTAATTGTACATCATAATGAGGTTCCGAATGATAGAAATACATTGCACAGAGCACTTGGTGTGGCCCCTAGGTCCCCCGCTCCTCCCCTCCCCATGCATGGTATTGAGATCAGTATTGAAAACTTTATATATATTATATAGCATTATTTGAACTGTTTCCTCATCAAGTCTCCTCTCTTCCCCACCTCTCTCCACCGGCCCCCTTCCTCTTATTCTCCTGTTCTCTCTCCTCATTTATCTGGAGTCCCTTTTGTTTCTTAATTTCTCTCTAGCTTCCACATATGAGACAAAAAATATGAACCTTGACTTTCTGAAATTGGCTGATCCCACTCAGCATAATATTCTCTAGCTCCATTTTCCTACAGATTACGTAATTTTGCTCTTCTTTTTGATTGAGTAAAATCCCTTGTGTCTGTATGCCACAGTTTCACAATCTATTCATCTGCTGATGGACGTGGGGGCTTTGGGTACCTCCCTAAGAAGAGGAGAGCTAACTGGGGAGGGACTAGGTCATCAGTGCAGATGTCCAACATCCAGGCGTGAACGTAGCCCTTTGGTGGGAAGTGGTTTTGCTGAGGTCACGTGTCTTCCCTAATTCACGTGACACATCCTGTTGTTGCCCTCTAGAAACTCAAGCAGCTGCTCTCCTGGCGTGCTCACGCCTTAGAAATTATCCAAGTGATCTACGTGGAGGACAAGCAGGTGGTCCTTACCGCTTCCATCGATGGCTCCGTGAGGTAAAGTAAGGTGGCTTCATCCAGAGCTCAGGGTTTTGAGTAGGAAAGGTCAAAGTCTTTAACACTGAAGTTGAAGTATTTGGCTGATTAGAATTAATCTAATTGATTCTAACTGGTTAGAATAAATAAGTTAACTTGTGTGTGTGTGATACTGGGACTCAACCCAAGGACATTCTACTCTTAAGCTAACACCCAGCCCAATTGTACTTTTTATTTTGAAACAGGATCTCACTAAATTTGGAGGCTGGCCTTGAACTTGCAATTTCCTGCCTCAGCCTCCCAAGGACTGGGATTACAGGTGTGCGCACCATGCCTGGATGACAAGTTGATGGTTTTCAGAAGGCCATCACTGATTTGGATTTTTTTTCTGTGTGCAAGTAAAACAATATGCAAGCTGGGCGTGGTGGCACACCCTTGTAATCCCAGAATTCAGGAGGCTAAGACCAGAGGATCACAGTTCACGGACAGCCTCGGCTACTTAGGTGAGGTACTCTGCAACTTAGTGAGACCCTGTTTCAAAATAAAGAATAAAAATAGGTCAGGGGGTATAGCTCAGAGGTAGGATGCCCCTGGGTTCCATTCCTAGACCCCCCCACACACAAAAAAAACAAGGTGCATATTCATCTATATTAAAAGGAAAAAAAAATATATATATATATATATTGGTGGTACTGGGGTTCCTGGAAACCCTTCTACCTCCGGGCTACACTCCCAGACCTATTTTATATATTTTTTTGGAAACAGGGTCTATTAAACCAGCTGAGGCTGGCTTCAAACCTGCGCGATCCTCTGTCTCCGCCTCCCAAGCGTGGGGATTACAAGGGTGCGACACAACGCCTAGCAAGGAATAATATTTTAATAGAAGTGGGTTTTTTTTTTATAAAAACTGTCTCTAAGAACTAAGTAATATAATATAGGCATCTCAGAGAGCTAGTGTAAAGAAGATCACAGAAGGAGGCTTGGGATCAGAAGTCATAGAACAGTCATAGAACAGCCATCTAGCCAGGCATCATGGTGCACACCTATAGTCCCAGCGGCTGGGAAAGCTGAAGCAGGAGGATCTCTTGGACCAGCTTGGACAACATAGCAAGATCCTGTCTCAAAAACAAACAAACAAAACCCCCTAAAAAACAAATAAACATCGGGTGTGGTGGCGCATGCTTGTAATCCCCGCGCTTGGGAGGCTGAGACAGGAGGATCACAAAGGTTCGAAGCCAGCCTCAGCTGGATTAATAGACCCTGTTTCCAAATAAAATATAAAAAATAGGTCTGGGAGTGTAGCCCGGAGGTAGAAGGCCCCTGGGTTCCATTCCCAGTACCACCAAAAAAAAAAAAATCAATAAATAAACTAAAATTCTAATCAGCATCTAATACTGAGAAAAGTGAGTGAGTGAGCCAGGTGTGGTGGCACTTGCTTGTAATCCCAGGACTTGGGAAGCTGAAACAGGAGGATCACAGGTTCACGGCCAGCCTCAGATACTTATTGAGGCCCTCCACAACTCAGTGAGACCCTGTTTCAAAATAAAGAATAAAATATAGGGCTGGGAGTGTATCTTGGAGGTACAATGCCCCTCGATTCAATCCCCAGTACTGTGAAAAAAAAGTGAGTGAGTTAAATAAAAGTGTTTATTTTATTAACCGTGTGATTAACTTAGAAAACCTACTTGTTCTTTAATTGCCTAGATAATGCTAAGTACATACAGACAAAAGACTAAAAATATGGATGCATATATAAAGAGAAAAATTATCATGGCATTTCTAGAGACAAATTGCTGTTGATTTGAAATGTCTTAAAATCATGGTTATGAATTATGCTCTTAAAAGCATGAATTTAGCCTGGTATGGTGGTGCCTGCAATTCCAGTACTTGGGAGGCAAAGACAGGAGAATCATAGGTTCTAGAACAGCCTCAGCAAGTTAGCAAGGTCTTGCTTCAAAGATAAACAGAAAAGGGCTGGGGATATACCCTGAAAGTAGAATGCCTTTGTATCCAGTCTCCTGTACCGAAAGAAGAAAACAACTTAAATTCAATGACAAATATATTATTTATGATAACTTTGGAATAGTTTTTTATTTTATTTTTTGATGTACTGGGGATGGAACCCAAGGGCATTTTACCTCTGAGCTACATCCCCAGATCCATTTTTTATCTTTATTTTGAAACAAGGTCTCACTGAGTTGCAAAGACCTCACTCTGTAGCTGAGGCTGTTCCTGAACCCAATCCTCCTGTCTCAGTCCCCCAAATGCTGAGATTACAACCATGTGCCAGCCCGCCTGGCTGGAAGCTTACTCTTTTGAGAAAAGTAATAGATGAATGATTAGAGCATTAGAGCATTTGAAATATAAATTTTTATATCTATAAGATATATAAGGTCTAGATTTTCAACCTATTTTAATTTTAATGTGCCTCTGTTGATTTTGCTGAAATATTTGCAGAATTGAAAACCTGGAATTTAGTGGGTTAAGGGGCTGGTTCATGTCCCTGGGTAAAGGCTCTGACAATACCTCAGCACTTCTGTGTGCTGGAGACTAAAGTGAATAGGGGATGTGGAAAGTCCATGTTTGGTCCTTAGGACATTTCATGTGTGGGGAGTGCAGGCTGACAGCTCTGCTTCTGCTTCTCCTTGGTATCTGCCTCTTTGAGGCGAGATACTGCTTGGGCTTTGTAGAATTCACTCTTAGTTCCTTTATCTTGTCCCTCTCTTTCTGAGTTATGGCACAATTGCACATCATTACTGTTTCCATCATTTGTTACCCTGAAGTTGAAATCAAGACACAAAAGGAAGGTCTTCCAAATACTCTGCTATCTTTTTATACTATAACGCACACACACTTCTGCAAATGCTATTCAACATTATTTTAAGCCACATGGGCTATTTAGAGGACCCTTTTGGAGTAAATCAGTGTTGAAGGAATGCGTACTGCTACCCTGTATCACAGCTCAGCTATAGACCAGGATGTTGTTTTCATGGTGGTGGAAGGTTATTCCTGAAGGTTGAAAGGAATTTGGCATTATATTGTTCCTGAAGGTTAAGAGAAATTTGGCATTACTAAAGGCATCCCTACATCCCTCCTCTCACCAGTTCTATTGGTGGTAGGTTTTTTTTAAGTATACAGCTGAGAGATAGCCCATTCCAACGTCTGATGTAACTAACAGACTTTATCAATGTGCATTCTAATTAAACACATCTAAGGAGATGTGATTTTGTGAAAAACTTATTCCTCATTTTCCGATAATGACTAGTACAAACATAAATTCAAAGTGACATTTTCTAGGGAGTATAGCTCAGTGGTAGAGCATTTGAGTATAAAATGACAGTTCCCCAAAAAGTTGTAGGTTAGAGTTGTGATGTAAGTGTTTACAATACGGGATGGAGATGTAGCTCAATGATAGAGCACTTGCCTAATACGGTCGAGGTCCTGGGTTAGAATACAATTTTACGTGATGATTAGCTCTGTAGTACTCAGTATGAAGTTCTGGACTCAAGTTTAACACCCTTGGTAGACCAGCTCAACCTACAAGTAAACTATGAAAAGGTGACCGATCACTCTCCTTGATTCCAGCAACTGCTTCTCCTTCCCTCCTTAACCCTCCCCAGGCTCTGGCATGCCCTCAATGGCCACTACTGTGGATATTTTGGACAGCGACGGACCTTTGAATTATCACAAACGAGTGATTTCATCTTGCCTTGTGATGTGAATGAATTGCCCTTAGAAATAAAGGAGGAAAGCAAGTTCACAGAAAAGAAGCCAAAATATGAATATCCTCTAATATTTGACCGGGAAAGGTGAGACCATTTTTTTTTAATGAACAGATAAGAATTAAAGTACTATACCATGACACTGGGCTAGACATGAAGAATTCAAAAGTGAAAATACCAGAAATTTCTAATAATTTTTCAACCTGGTGGAAGGGAGAAAGGTATGAACAAAAAAAAACTATAATTTAGTGTAGTAATACTATCAGGAACACCTGGTTCTTAATAACTGAAGAGTAAATTGGATTTAACCAAAAGAGATCAAGGAGGCAATTGCCTAAGCAGAGGCACCAAACAAGAAGAGACTATGATATTGCCGTGTGTGTGTGTGTGTGTGCGCGCGCGCGCGCGCACATGTGTGTGTGCATTTGCATGTGTGTGCTAGTGGAGATCTTTAGAGGCAGTTTCTTTATTTAGTCCATAGTTTTCTGTTTTTTTCACTCAATACAGAGGACCTGACTTATACATCCAGCCCAATTATACTTTTATTTTGAAACAGGGTCTCACTAATTGCTGAAGCTGGCCTTGAACCTGTGATCTTATTAACCTCCCAAGTCCTGAGATTACAAGTGTGTACCACCAGCTGTGATACAATCTTTTAACTAGTCCAGTAAAAGGCCAAACACTGAAGACAAAGCTAGAACAGTCTGTAGGGGAAACATCTCAGTGGACTTTTTTATAGGCCAATGTAAAAATTTTAAACTTTAAAGAATTCATTGTAACAAGATACACAACAGGAAAAGCAGGTATAAAGGAAAATGTACTGAGTTAGAGCCTGACACAGTGGTGCACACCTTTAATCCCCAGTACTTGGGGGATGAGACAGGAGAATTGCAGATTTGAGGTCAGCCTCAGCAACTTAGATCCTTAGTTTAGTCTGGGACATGTTTAAGTCTGAGGTCCTTATGATACATAGAGATGGAAGTATTTAATAAACACCCAAATAGATCTGTCCATTTCTCTAAAAAAGGAAAGAGCTGTAGACAAAGATTTTGGAGTCATTATCATAGTAGTATTTTCACTGTGAATAAGTCAGGCAGGTCTTCTGTATTGAGTGAAAAAACCAGAAAAGTGTGGACTAAATAAAGAAGCTGCCTCTAAAGATCAGTTGGAGAAGGAGATACTAGTGAAACCCCTTGGTAAGAAAGAGCTGTTGAGAGGAAGAGCACAGTGGCACAGGGACTCCAGGAGGTGGAGGGCTGCAAGTGAAGAGGCAGAGAGGGACCCACATGTCCAACGTGGGAGCGAGGTCAGTCCATCAAAGAACACTCCGGGCTGGCGTGAGGAAGTCACCAATGACTCCAGAGAAAAGAGTTTCAGTGGAACAATGGTTGAAAATCACATTGCAGTGGCTGAGAAATGGAGGCAATACGAGGTGAAGATAATATAGGGTACTTTAAAATTGTAATTGTGCACATTTATGGGGCATGGAGTCCTAATTCCATAAATTTGTCTAGTATTTAATGATCAAATCAGGGTAGTTAACTTTTTTCTCTCTTTAAAATTTAAAAAAAATTCTTTTTCAGCCAGGCATGGTGGCACACCCTTGTAATCCCAGTACTTAGGAGGCTGAGACAGGAGGATTGTAGGTTCACAGCCAGCCTCAGCTACTTAGTGAGGCCCTCTGCAACTTACTGACCTTGTTTCAAAATAAAGGATTAAAAATAGTGCTGGGGATGTAGCTCAGAGGTAGAATGCCCCTGAGCTCAATTCCCAGTATCACACACAAAAAATTATCACATAATAATTGTACTTATCTAGGCGGTACAGTGTGTTATTTCAATACATGTATAGAATCCATATTGATCAAACCACAGTGATTAATGTTTCTATCTCCTTATTGCTGTGTTTTGGGGGTCTTCAGGATTATTATGTGGGTAAATTCACTGGAATATGTGATAGAAACCATGAGAGGCTGAGAAGGGGAAAAGAGGGAGGCAAGATAGTCAGAATAAAAAGTCACAGTTAAGCCAGGTGTGGTGGCACACATCTGTCATCCTAGTACTTGGGAGACTGAGACAGGAGGATTGCAGGTTTGAAGCCAGCCTCAACAATTTAATGAGTCTCTCATAACTCAGTGAGACTGTTTCCAAAATTAAAAAATAGATCCAGGCGTGGTGGTGCATGCTTGTAATCCCAGTATTTGGGAGGCTGAGAGGAGGATTCTGGTTTGAGGACAGCCTCAGCTACTACTTAGTGAGGCCCTTTGAAACTCATTGAGACCCTATTTCAAAATAAAGAATAAAAAATAGGGCTGGGGTTGCAGCTTGGAGGCAGAATGCCTCTGGGTTCCATCCCCAGTACCGAAAAAAAAAAAATTAGGATTGGATGTGTAGCTGTGAGGTAGATGCCCTGGGGTCAATCCCCAGCACCCTACACACATACACATACACACAAATTAGTTAATATGGTTTGCCTTTTTTTTCCCCAGTATTGGGGATGGAACCTAGGGGCATTCTACCTCTGAGCTACAATCCCCAGCCCTATTTTCTTTTTTTTTTCTTTTCTTTTGGTGGTACTGGGGTTCCTGGAAACCCTTCTACCTCTAGGCTACACTCCCAGACCTATTTTATATTTTTATTTGGAAACAAGGTCTCTTAAGCCAGCGAGGCTGGCTTCGAACCAGCGCGATCCTCCTGTCTCAGCCTCCCAAGCACTGGTATTACAAGCATGTGCCACCGTGCCCAGTTGCTTTTTAAAGAAAACAAATAGCTCTAGAGTACAAGAAAAGTTTGTTTCATTAGTGTGCTTCTTTTGGGGAGACATGAACATGCTTCAAAGCACAGACGAGGGAAAAGAGTTCTCCAATAAAAATAGAATCTGGCCGGGCGTGTTGGCACATGCTTGTAATCCCCACACTTGGGAGGCAGAGACAGGAGGATCACACAGGTTCGAAGCCAGCCTTGCTGGTTTAAGAGACCCTGTTTCCAAATAAAAATAGGTCTGGGAGTGTAGTCCGGAGGTAGAAGGGTTCCATTCCCAGTACCACCAAAAAAAAAAAAAAAAAAAAAAAAAAAGAATCAGCAAAAAGCTATTTTCTGCTTTTGGGCCTTTGTCATAGTGGGAGAGATTGGTACTCATCTGGTGTCACTGTCAGCACATCTCAACCTTAGATGGTAGATGTCTACATATGTAGCCCTCAGGAGTCCAGACCTCGCCAGATGGGAGCTGACCGTGCCGGTTGGAGCTTGGCGAGCCAACTATATGATCCCAAGTGGGAAGCACTGGAGAGGGCTGTTGATGGACAACCCCATTAGGGGAACCCAAAATGAGTCAGAAGAGGGCAGGCCCAATGCCTTTATCTAATACAAAGGCTAGTTGAAAGGCTGTGACCATGCAGAATTCAGGTAGAAATCCAGATGCTTTGGGGACAATCAAAAAGGTGACTGCCAAACTCCATTGTGTGCCCAAGGCTGGACTTTCAGGGCATCCAGAAGCACCGGGGAAGAGTGCCAGCAAAAATGGAAGAGACCTCGGCATAGAGCCAGGCCCCACAGGCAAAGTTACCCAGTCCTGTCCCTGGGGTGATTTCTTGCCTTAAACATTATGTATCTCAGTACTTAAGACAATGTGTTCTAACGTGTGCTAGATTACTTATTCATTCTACAGTGAGTTCTTTGAGGACTAAGGTCTTGTTTTATGAATTTTTGTGTCCCTAGTTCTTAATTCAGTGTCAGCACTTAGTAGACACTCAAGAGATATCTGTGAAATAACCAAAGAGGAACAAATGGAGATTATTACAAACAGTGGGAATAGGTGTGCATGGCGGATAAGAAAGTAGGAAAACGTGGTATATTCGAGAGAGGTTAAATGCGGATCTCACTCACGTTATGCTATCGCTAAATCATTATGCTCGCCTGTAATAAAACGGGCCTCGTTCTGTAGAATAACTTCATCTTAGGACATATTGCTTAATGTCCTTTCAAATGTTTTAGTGCTTGGTTATGATTTTCTAAATACATATATAAATTTGTTTTAACTATAGGGGAAGCTTCCATAGGCCACACAGAAGTCAAGCACTGACTGTATAAAAGAGGTCTCCCCATTTTTACTATACGGTTTTGTTTTTTCAAGTGACCGTGGATGAATTTAATTACATAAGATCTGCAGACAGAAGAAGAAACACCATTTTGCCCCTAGCAGGGAATCTGAGACACTAAATAGAATAAAAATTGGGCGCAGAGGGAGCATCATTGGAAGTAGTGCCAAGCAAGAAGGTGTCTAGGGAGCAGAGAGGAAGGACATAGTGAATGCCGGTGTAGTTGGCAAGGAATAAAGGTGTGAGTACGTACTCAACTCTTCATGTGTATTTTTTGTGCAGATGGAAAAAGATAAGCTCCATGTCGTTACTCTTCAAACGCACACCTCTCAAGGCCTTTGAAGTGGAACAGGATTTTAAGTTTTTCAAGTCTCTTTCTTCTCCCAAGGTAACTAAACAAAACAAAACAAAAATGTTTTGCTTTTGCTTTTCTGAATTGGTGTGTTAGTTTTATATAGCTGCTGTTACAAACTATCACAAATTTGGTGGCTTAAAGAATACAGATTAAACTGGGCATGGTGGCACATACTTGTAATCCCAGTACTTGGGAAGCTGAGACGGGAGGATCATTGTTTCAAACTAGCTTCAACAATTTAGTGATTTGGTGAGACCATGATTCAAAATATAAATGGCTGGGGATATAGCTCAGAGGTAGAACACCCCTGGCTCAAGCTCTAGTACCCTTCAAAATATACAGATCAATGATTTCATAAGTGTGTGAATTGGAAGTCTGACCTGAGTCTCTCTGGTTTAAATTGATGCATCACCATCGCTGCATTTCTTCCTGGAAGCTCTCAGGGAGAATTCCACGTTTAGTCTGTGTCCTCATTCTTCAAATTCAAAGCCAGGAATATCACATGTCTCTGGCTGGCTGCTTTTAAAGATTCATGTGATTAACCAGCCTAGGTGTCCATCAATAGACAGATGGATAAAGAAAATGTGGTACATTCACAAAATGGAGAACAAAAAGAACAAAGTTATGTAATTTTCAGGAAAATGGATGACGCTAGAGAATATTATCCTGAGTGATATAAGCCAGTCTCAGAAAGTCAAGGGTTGTGTGTTTTCCGTCATATGTGGAAGCTGGAGAGAAAATGGGAAACAAGGGGACTTCAGTTAAATGAGGAGAGAGAGCAGTGGAAGAGTGGGAGGGGCAGGGAGAGGGGAGGAGAAAAAGGAGAATTAATGGAGGAAACATCAAATAATGCCATGTCCATATAGGAAGGGATAAGTCCTCAGCTCACTAACGTATCTGGAGAGGGGTTCAGAGGTGGAGTGGGACACAGAGGGTCATACCACCAAGTGCAGTGTGCCTGTATGATTGCATCACTTTGAACCTCACTACAATGTATAATTACAATGCACTAATAAAAATATTAAAATAAAAGTAAACTGAGAATGTTCAAAACATTCACTTGATTAGATTGGGCACGCTTATGATAACCCAGGAAAATCTCCCTAGCTCAGGTCCTCACCATTAGTCACATCTGTCAAGTCTTCTTGGCCAAGTCAGTTCATGGCGTTCACAGGCTGGGGGTGGGGAGAACAGGATGCAGACAGCTTTGGGAGCTGTTATTCTACCTTTCACACAATTTTCTTCAGGGCAGAATTAGGAGAGGAAGGTATACTGTTGTATACTGCTGTCTATTCTAATTTTTTTTTTTTTTTTTTTTGCGGGTCTGGGGATGGAACCCAGGGGCATTTGACCTCCGGGCTACACCCCCTGCCCTATTTTTTATTCTTTATTTTGAAACTGGGTCTCACTGAGTTGCAGAGGGCCTCACTAAGTAGCTGAGGCTGTCCGCGAACCGCGATCCTCCAGGTCTCAGCCTCCCGAATGCTGGGATTACAAGTGTGCGCCACCACGCCCGGCTTATTCTAATTTTTAACACTCAAGAAAATGGATATAGCATGAAGCTAAAGAATTAGAATGAATTAATTACTGTGGATTTCCTCAAACTTTTTTTTTTTGTGTGTGTGGTACTGGGGGTGGAAGCCAGGGGTTTCTCTACCTCCGAGCTACACACCCAGACCTATTTTATACTTTATTTGGAAACAGGGTCTCACTAAGTTGCTGAGAGCCTCACTAAGTAGCTGAGGCTGGCTTCGAACCTGTGCGATCCTCCTGTCTCAGCCTCCCAAGTACGGGATTACAAGCGTGTGCCACCACGCCCAGCTTCCTCAAACTTTTGCACAAAATAAACCAAACACATCTGCCTCAACTTACCTCCCATTACTAACTTGTGGCTACCTACCTTCCTCTTGGGCTTCTGTCCCTATAGTTCAGTTCACCCAGGAGTCTGCCTCTTCCACAGCATCTGTCTATCTGTCCAAATCCATTCTATCCTTGGTAACACCACAACTCACAAAATATTAGTATCCAGCATACATAAAGAATGCCTAAAAATCAAGGAGAAAAAGTCAATAAGTGAAAGAGTTGGGATTTGAACCAGGTATTCTACCACTGATGGACAGAGTTTTTTCCATTAAACATTCATTCCTTTGTTTTGCAGATTCGCAGATATGCCCTGGAAGGTTTCTTGACTGAAAACAGAGAGGCAGGGATTGTTTTTGGTTCTCTACCTATATACAGGGTGAGTCAGAGGTTCCTAGGACTAGAGGGGTAACAACACAAAATCTGACTTCCCATAGGAATGGGATCCTGCATACCAAGTAAGGTTTGGGGAAGCCATGTAACCTAACCCACTGATATTTCTGTGTACATGTGGTGTCCAATCCCAGATGAGCCCTGGGTTTCATGTGTTAGTGGGTTGAATCACTTCTTTCTGCTGTTCTATAGGAATTTTAACCTGATGGCTCATCACCTACAGGATAAAACCCATAAGTCGTATGGTATATGACTTTCTCTGGTCTAACCTCGCCCCCACTCTTTGATCTCATTTTCCCAACCACATTCTCTTTCTATACCACAAACAGGTCAAATAACTTGCCTTAAACATTATTGGACTGTCATTACCTCTGTGATAGTCCCAGTGCTGACCTCTGCCTTCCTTTCAGATCCCTACCTCCACGTCTCCCCCTCCTCTTTAACTTGTTTTAAAGAACTAATTAATGAATCAAGAAATAATAAACCAACTACTAAATATCTCAACATACACTTAAATTTCATTTTTTTGGAGCTATTTAAAGGAAACAGATTTTTTTTGTGTGTGTGGTACTGGGATGGAACTCAGGGCATTCTACCTCCAAGCTATACCCTCAATCCTAATTTTTATTCTTTATTTTGAAACAGGGTCTCAATGAGTTGCAAAGGGCCTTACTAAGTAGCTAAGGCTGTCCTTGAACCGTGATCCTCCTGTCTCAGCCTCCCAAATGCTGGGATTACAAGCATGCACCACCATGCCTGGCTTACACTTATATTTTAAATGTTATCTCTCTTTTACAAGGACATGCTCATTATAATGATATAAAAACTTAAGCTAACAGATGATGCTAACAGCAGTCTATTAAGAAATAACAATTATACTGGGGATGGTGGCACACACCTGCAATCTCAGTATTTGGGAGGCAGAGATAGGAGGATCACAGGTCCCAAGACAGCCTCAATGATGAATCCGGGCCCTTAAAAACTTAGTGAGACTTTGTCTTAAAAAAAAAAAAAATATATATATATATATATATATATATATATACATATATACATATATACATACATACATACATACATACACACACATACATATACATATATATTTATTTATATAAATTAAGGATGGTAGAATAGAGGAAGTCAGTGTGTTTTTGCTTTGAGACTTGGAATTCAACCAGCAGGAAGACCGCTTTCTTGGCAGAAGAAAAGCAGTCAGGATTCAATAGAAGAAAGAGTTGGAATGTAGTTGAGCCAGAAGAAGCACAAATAGCAGAGGACTGAAAAGACCTCCATGCATCTTTAAACCAAAACTTATCAGAAAAGACAAAGTGAGTCAATTCTTTCTGATAAAAGGAACAGTTTAACAAGAAAATATAATGATACTAAATATTTATGCACCAGATATAGGTTCATCCACTTTTATAGAACAAACTCTTGAGAACATTAAGACTCAGATACACCCCCAACACAATAATATTGGGAGAATTTAACACATTTCTCACATCACTAGATTGATATTCCAGATAATAGATTAGTAAATACTCTTCAGACCTAAAAAACACTATATACCAAAAGTATCTAATAGACATGTACAGAATATTCCAATCAACAATAGCTGAATATACATTCTCAACTGCTCATGAAAGATTTTCCAAAGTAGACTATATTCTTGGCCACAGAGCAAGTACCAGCAAATTTTAAAAAATTACTATAATTTCTTGATTCTTTCAGATCATAATGGAATAAAAGTAGAAATCAACAGCAGGAAGCCCCAAAGGCATTACATAAATACATGGAAATTGGATAATTTTTGAATGAGGACTGGATCATAGAAAAAAATAAGGAGAGAAATTTAAAAATTCATTTAATTAAATAAAACTAGAGACACAATATACCAAAAACCTATGGAACACTAGGCAGTGTTAAGGGGAAAATGCACAGCATTGAGAATCCACATAAGAAAAATAGGAAGTCACAAGATAAACAACCCATTGATATACCTACCTCAAGGCCCTTGAAAAATAGGAACAGACTAATCCCAAAACCAGTAGAGGAAGGAAATAAATAAGATCAGAACAGAAGTTAATGATATAAGAAAAGAAATTCAAAAGGCCAACACAAAAAGCTGGGCTTTTGAAAAGATAAACAAGATGGACATACCTTTATCCAACCTAACCAAAAGAAAGACAATCAACCCAAATTACTAAACTTAGGAAATGAAAAAGGAAACATCACCAGAGACAACAGGAAAATTCAGAGGATCATCAGAAACTATTGTGAAAACTTATACTTCCAATAAACTGGAAAACATAAGAAATTGACAAATTTCTAGACACATGCATCCTACCTAAACTGAACCAAGAGGATATTAAAAACCTAAATCAACCAATAGCAAGCAAAAAGATTGAATCAGCAACAGAATGAAGGACAAAAATTACATGATCATCTTAATAAATCTCCAAAAGCATTTGACAATAATAACAATCATGTTGTTATGGTTGGAAAAACTGTTCCAGGGACCCTATTAGGCCCCCAAAATTGTTCCAGTGAGAGGGTTCTTGTTTTGAACTAGGTATAGATAAAACACTAGTCCAAACTCTTGCTGAAAGCTTAAATGAGTTTATTATTACAAAGATGGAAATATAGAATATAGTTTAATACAGCCCTATACTATCCCTAACGTGGGATAATATGGGGGGGGGGTGCCTGTAAAGAAGTCACTGAGGATTCCTGGATACAGAGTATTTTATAGCCAGTCTTCTGACCCAACTAGATGTGTCCTTTCTCTGGGTCAGGTCTTTCTATATGGAGATTCCTCCTTATAAAACTGCACTGTTGACACAGACCCCACACCTTTTGTTACACTTCAAAATGTGTTAAGTTGCTTATTGGGAGTCTGGGATTCCCCCACATCCTTGAGGAAGTTTGTTTCTCTTCGAAATGTAAAAAGACCCTAGGCTTTTGGACTTCTTCTATTCTCTCACTAATTACCCTTGGTGCCTGGAAATCCGAAGCCCTTTCCTTGAAGCTCCTGGCTTTTTTTTTTTTTTTTTTACTACTGAAGATATATTTTGAAAATTGAAAATGTTTCCCAATACTGGTACATTAATACATTTTGATGCCTCTTCCCAATACTGGTACACTGTCATCAAAGAAAAGCCTAGGTCTAGATGGATTCCCAGCTGAATTCTACAAAACTTTTATAGAATAATTAAACCCAATTCTTCACAAGTTATTTTGTGAAATAGACATAGAATTCTTCCAAACTCCTTCTATGAAGTAGCGCATTAATACCCAAACCAAATAAAGATACCTCAAGAAAATAAAATTAGAGACCAATATTCTTGATGAACATAAGTGCAAAAATTCTAAACAAAGTACTAGTAATATGCCTTCAAATCCATATCAAAAAATTTTTATACCATGACCAAGTTGGTTTCCAGAAATTCAAAGCTCATTCAAAATATGCAAATCAATACATGTACTTCACCAGATGAATAGAACTAAAGGCAAAAATTACATGATCATCTTAAGAAATGCTCAAAAAGCATTTGACAATATCGAACATTGATTTTCATTGAAAACACTGCAGAAAATCAGGATAGAATGAACTAATCTCAACATCATAAGTGTAGTATACAGCAAACTCAAAGCCAACATCATCTTGAATGGGGAAAAACTGCAATTCCCTTTAAAACCAGGAAAAGGACAGGGATGCCCCATATGAACATTAATTTTCAATATAGTACTCAAAACTCTAGCCAAGGAGGTAAGAGACCTCTACTACAAAAATTATAAAACACCAAAGAAAGAAATTGAAGAATATCTTAGAAGATAGAAAGATCACCCATGTTCTTGAGTAGGCAGAATAAATATCAAAGTTGCCATTCTGATTTTTAGCCATACCCAAAGTGAATTACAGATTAAATTCAACCCCTATTAAAATAACAATGTCATTCATTCTTCACAGAGCTATAAAAATTAGTACTAAAATATATATGGAAAAACAAAAGAATAGCCAAAACAATTCTCAGCAATAAGAACTATGCAGGATGCATCACAATACCTGAATTTAAATTATACTAAAGTTACAGTAATAAAAAAGCACAGTATTGGCTTTTTTTTACAATCCAGTAGACACTTAAGCTGGGCGTGGTGGCTCACGCTTGTAATCCCCACGCTTGGGAGGCTGAGACAGGAGGATCAAAGCCATCCTCAGCTACTTAGTGAGGCTCTCAGCAACTTAGTGAGACCCTGTTCCCAAATAAAATATAAAATAGATCTGGAAGTATAGCCCGGAGGTAGAAAGCCTCTGGGTTCCACCCCCAGTACCACAAAAAAAAAAAAAAAAAAAAAAAAATCCAATAGGCATATAGAGTGATGGAACAGAACAGGAGATACAGAAACAAATCCATACTCTTATAGGCAATTTTTTTTTACAAAGATGATAAAAACATATGCTGAAGAAAAGATAGCCTTTTTAACAAAGAGTATTGGGGAAACTGATTATCCATTTGTAGAAAAATGGAATTAAACTCCAACAAATCACCCTACACAAGAGTCAACTCAAAATGATTCAAGACCCAGAAACTAGACCAGAGACTTTCAATTTACTAGAAGAGGGCATAGGACCAACACTCTAACATATATTCACTGGTAGAAACTTTCTCAATGAGACTCCATAGGTCAGAAAATTAAAACAAGAATTAATAAACAGGATGGTATTAAATTAAAAAGTTTCTGTTCATCAAAGGAAACCATCAAGAGTCTAAAGAGAGAGCCTAGAGAATGGAAGATTCTCTTTATCTAGAATATCACAGAATATCTGTGATATTCTAGATAAAGAATAGCCGGGCGTGGTGGCGCATACTTGTAATCCCTGCGCTTGGGAGGCAGAGACAGGAGGATTGTGCAGGTTCGAAGCCAGCCACGTGCGCTGGCTTAGGAGACCTTGTTTCTAAATAAAAATATAAAATAGGTCTGGGAGTGTAGCCCAGAGGTAGAAGGGCTTCCAGGAACCCCAGTACCACCAAATATATATATATATATATATATATATATATATATATATATATATATATATATATATTCACAAAGCACATTCTCTGGATAGAGAACTAATATTCAGAATATACAAATAACTTAAAAGACTTAACATTAAGAAAACAACCCAATCTAGAAATGGGTAATTGACCTAAATAGATACTTCACGTAAAAAGAAATACAAATAGCCAAGAAATATGTGAAAAAATGTTCAATATGATTAGCAATCAGGGAGATGTAAATCAAAACTACACTGAGATTTCATCTAACCCCAGTTAGATTGGCAATCATCAAGAATACAATAATAAATGTTGGTGAGGATGTGAAGCAATAGGAACTCTTATACACTGTTGGTGGGATTACAAATTAGTGCAATGGATATCAGTGTGGAGATTCCTCAGAAAGTTGGGGATGGATCCACCACATGATCCAGCTATACCACTACTAGGTATCTTTCCAAAGGTACTGAAATCAGAATGTCATAGTGATACATGCATATCCTTGTTTATAGCTGCACAATTTACAGGAGCTAAGTTATGGGACCAACGTAGGTGTCCATCAACAGGTGAATGGATTACAAAATTACGGGATAGCTACACAATGGAATTCTACTTGGCAAAAAAAAAAAAAAAAAAAAAAAGCCAAGCATGGTGGAGCACGCTTGTAAACCCCGCGCTTGGGAGGCTGAGACAAGTGGATCACACAGGTTCGAAGCCAGCCTCAGCTACTTAGTGATGCTCTCAGCAACTTAGACCCTGTTTTCAAATAAAATGTAAAAAAATAGGTCTGGGAGTATAGCCCAGAGGTAGAAAGCCCCTGGGTTCTACCCGTAGTACCACCACCAAAAAAAAAAACAAAAACAAAAACAAAAAAATTATGTTATTTGCAGGAAAATGGATGGACCTAGAGAACATTAAGTGAGATTAGCCAGTGACAGAAAGTGAAGGATTATATATTTTCTCTCAGATGCAGGCGCTAAGGAGCAATTAGGATAAAAGAGGGACTTTAGATAATGAAGGGAAAACCCCAGTGGGGCAATGGAGGGGGTCTGACTGGGAGTGTGAAGAATTAATGAAGGAAACAGTTCCACTGATGTTATGTACATATGTGAAAATAGCAGTGTCAATTTTAATATGGTGTCTAGGGAGGGGAGGAAGCCGGGGGTTCTCACCAAGTGTGCATATGTGTCCCTAGCGCTCTAAACTGCATTACGATGTGTAAATACAATGCACCAATAAGTAAAAGTATGTTTAAAAATAGAAATAAAATAAATGAAATAGGACTGGGAGTTTATCTCAGAAGAAGAGCACCCCTGAGTTCAATTCTTAGTATTTCCCTACCTAACATGTATATATATATATATATTTTAAATAATTAACAATGACCAACTAGGAGCGGTTGTGACTTGAAATAGATGACTCTTCTTGCCCCTCACTCCCTACTCCTGAAATCTACATTCCAAAAGCAACCACATGAAGTATGTCTAACTTGGCCTTTCTTCCTGGTTCCCAGGTACCGAGCCCCACTAGCCTAAGGTTCCTTCCGCTCATTGGTTCAGAAGCACAGAGGGACTCAGTAGATGGCATTTCCGGGAAGAAGAAGGGGGTTCACGTTCAACATGAAAGAGTACGTTTCTACTAATGCTACAGTCGATTCTAATTCCGCAGCTATTCCCTCTGTTTGGATTTTAATTATCTCTCTCTTCCCAGAAACATCCTAGGCCTGAAATTATTTCAGTTCATATTCCCCTGTGTATGTGTTACTAGGGATTGAACCCAGGGATGTTCAACCATTTATCTATACCCCAGCCCTTTTTATTTTTATTTATTGTTGTTGTTATTATTATTGTTGGTATTAGGGGTTAACCTAGGGCATTCTACTTATTAGTTATACCCCAACCATTATTATTTTTGTTATTGTTGTTATTGTTATTATTGGAACGGGGGATTGAACTCAGAGATAGTCTACCTCTGAGATCTACCCCCAGCCCCTTTCGTAAGTTTTTATTTTGAGCAGAGTCTCACTAAGTTGCTGAGGCTGGATGCAAACCTGAAATCCTTCTGTCTCAGACTCCCAAAAACAGGGATTGCAGGTGTTTACCACCACACTGGCCTCAGTTCATGCTTTAATATTCCAGTTTCATATGTCCCAGAAATCATGACTTTGCTAGATAGAGAAGGAAAAAATCAGATAGCAGCTAGGAATCTGAGTGAGCAAATCTATTTCTTTTACTTTTTTTCTTTTTTATGGTGCTGGGGATGGAACACAGGACCTTGTGCAAGCGAGGCGAGTGTTCTGCACCGAGCCGTACCCCCACCCCATTCTGCTTCTTGCTCTTTTTACTTACCTTCTGAATTTGTGCATCTCTTTTTTTCTTTTTCTTCTTTCTTCTAACAGCCCACAAAATCACATCGATGTGTGTTGCAAAATCATATAACCAAAGCCACCGATTTTCCATAAATATATGGTGTCCACATAGTGCCCTTTGCAAATGCTGGTTGGACATTACTGACAAAATTATGTATTTCTTGATCCAATTAAATTATGTTTTTCCCAAAAATATCCAACTCAAAACAGACACACATTTCTCATTTGTGTGACCACGGCTTGCTTTGATTTCAGTGGACTCTAATGTGATTAATATACAGCATCAATTATTAGCCAAGTTTTGCTTGTTTTGCTTTGAACCAACCCTTCCATACCACGCAGCTGATCCCTAGAATGGATAACTATCCAGTTAAGTCGTTTTATACCTTCTGTTTTTGCCCCCCACTTTTCTTTAACACTCCTACCTTAACATCTTAACACTCTTGCCTGCAAACACACAGGAATGTGAAGCAAATGAGGTGTGTGTGTGTGTGTGTGTGTGTGTGTGTGTGTGTGTGTGTGTGTGGCACTGGGGATTGAATCCAGAGGCATTCTACTTCTGAGCTAAACCTCTAGTCTGATTTTTTTTTCTTATTTGGAAACTTAAGTTGCAGAGGACCTGGCTAAGTTTTTGAGGCTGGCTTCAAACCTATGGTCCTCCTGTTTCAGCCTCCCAAGTACTTACAAGCTATGCACCACCATGCCCAGCTGACTTCTTTCTTCCTTCCTTCCTTCTTTCCTTCCTTCCTTCCTTTCCTTTCCTTCCTTCCTTCTTTCTTTTCTTTCTTTCCTTTTCTTTTCCTTCCTTCCTTTCTTTCTTTCTTTCTTTCTTTCTTTCTTTCTTTCTTTCTACCCAGGATTGATCCCAGGGGCATTCCTACCTCTGAGCGACACTCACAGCCCTTTTTGTTTTTATTTTGTTTTTTGGTAGTTTTTTTTTTTTTTTTTTTTTTTTTTTTTTTGGTGGTACTGGGAGTGGAACCCAGAGGCTTTCTACCTCCGGGCTATACTCCCAGACCTTTTTTATATTTTATTTGGAAACGGTCTCACTAAGTTGCTGAAAGCCTCACTAAGTAGCTGAGGCTAGCTTCGAACCTGTGCGATCCTCCTGTCTCAGCCTCCCAAGCGCGGGGATTACAAGCGTGCGCCACCATGCCCGGCCCTTTTTGTTTTTATTTTGAAACAGAGGCTCATTAAGTGTCTGAGGGCCTCACAAGTTGGTGAGGCTGTCCTTGAACCTGCAATCCTCCCATGTTTGCCTCCCAAGTACTGGAGTTACAGGTGTGGACCACCACACCTGGATTACATTGACTAGTGAGGGTTAAAAGTTCTCTATAGTAGTGAAATTGGAAAACTGTCCTTATAGAAGAATGTCCTTATGGAATAATAATGTTCTTATAGAATAATAATACTAATTAATGCACCCTTTCTTTCACAGATGGCACGAAGGAAAAGTCTGAAGAAAAATTTAGTCCCACAAATCAATCTGGCTTCTTCCTTTTTCCCAGCCATGTCCAAGTAAAAGAAAACCCAGAGTCTGCTGCTGCCTGTAAGATGACAAAGTCTGGAGACATCTTGGTCTTTCTTCCAAGATGAGGATAAAGGTCCAGCAGACAGCTACCCCCCTCTAGACCCTGTGGCTTCCCTCATGCTGAGGATGGGTTGGGGGCTCCAGGCCTCAGCTCTCAGGACCCAGCGAGCAGCAGTAGCCAGTTTGCCAACTTCTTAGAGAAATCCACTAAGGAAATGAACGATGTTTCTTGTTTACTGTGGACGTAATGACACATAAGGAAAAAAAGGAAATCAATAGCATAGGAAGTAAGCAATGGCTAGGCTTTCTGTTTCTTCCCATTACTCATCCTGACCCATAACCAGGATTATTACCAAAATGTATGCAGGAACAGGTAAATTACTTGTGTGCCATGCTATGTGGTATACAAAGAGAATTATAAAAAATAAAAATGTAATAACCAGGCCTCTGTCTTCCTCATTTAGGGAAATGTTATCTTGGAGAAAATGCTCATACTTCCTTAAAGCCAAAAATTGCATTTAATTTGGAAACTGGGGTTCATCTTTTATTATTTTATTGATTGGATTTTATATTTGGGCCAAATGACCAATGTCTCTGTGGGTACATATGTAATAAGTGAAAGTATCCACGTTTTATCAGTAATGAGTCAGATTTTATTTATTTATTTCTTTCTTTATATTTTTGCGGGTCTGGGGATGGAACCTAGGGCATTTGACCTCCGAACTACACCCCCTGCCCTGTCCTGTTATTATTATTATTATTATTATTATTATTATCATTATTATTATTATTTATTTTGAAACAGGGTCTCACTAAGTTGTGGAGGGCCTCACTAGCTGAGGCTGTTCGTGAACCGCGATCCTCTGATCTCAGCCTCCCAAATGCTGGGATTACAAGTGTGTGCCACCACGCCTGGCTTTGATTCAGATTTTAAACATGTCAAAAGCATGATGAAATAGCAAAAATTAAAGCCTGAGAGTAAACTGGCCTGGACCTTGTCAAGAATAGATTTTGAGTGTGTGTGTGTGTGTGTGTGTGTGTGTGTGTGTGTGTGTGTATTTTTTTTCTAGGAATGAAACCCAGGGGACTTCTACCTCTAGACTACACTCCCAGACCTACTTTATATTTTATTTAGGAACAGGGACTCACTAAGTTGTTGAGAGCCTCACTAAATAGCTGAGGCTGGCTTTGAACCTGTGTGATCCTCCTGTCTCAGCCTCTCAAGTACTGGGATTACAAGTGTGCGCCACCACGCCTGACTTTGGAGAAATAATTCTTAAACAGTAAACAAAAAACACTGAACACACACACACACACACACACACACACACACACACACACGTAAACTTAACTACACTGCAGTTTAAAATTCCTTTTCGCCAAAAACTCTATTAACAACGTGAAAAAAATAAGCCACAGAATAGCAGAGATTTTTTTTTATCATCTATAACTAGGCAAAGACTTGTATCCAAAGTCAGTGAGGAACCCTAACAAACCAGTAAGAAAAATAAAGACAAGCCAGTAGAGCAGGCAAGAGACATGGATTGGCATTGCAGAATGGAGGCTGAGCACAGGCCAGTGAAGCTCTGCAAAGATGCTCGCCCTCCTTAGCAGTCAGGATAATGCTCCTCAACCCACAGGACAAAGAATCACCGACAATACTTGGAACTAACTAGTGGTCATACCCAGGTCACAGGACACAAGGTAAACTCACAAGCATCAACTGCTTTCCTGTATGGAACAAATGGAATTGACACTAGAAACTCAATACCAACTACCATTAGCACTCCCCAAGAGGAAACGCTGGGGTAGAAATCTAACAAAATTGATACAAGATGTACTCCAGGAAAGCTGTAGAACTCCAGTGAAAGAAATCAAAGAACTAAATAAGTGGAGAGTCTCTGTTCCTGAATAGGAAGACAAGTCAGTATTATCAGATGTCACTTCTTCCAAACTAGATCTATAGGTTTAATGTAATCCCAATGTAATGTAGTCCTAGAAAGTTACTTTGGGGACATTGTCTAGCAGAAGGCAAAAGACCTAGAATTGCCAACATAGTATTGAGTGAAATTTTTGAAGGAAGCCAGAGAATGGACATCAAAATTTGCCACACAGCTGTAGTAATGAAGACAGTGTATACTGGGCAAAAACTTTACAAAAGAAAACAAGTCAAAATACTATAGTCATACATACATCTCCATGTTCATAGCAGCACAATTCACAATGGCCGACCTATGGAAGCAACCTAGGTGTCCGCCAATAGAAGGATTAAGAAAATGTGGTAATACACAAAATGGAATTTCACTCAGTCATAAAGAACAAAATTGTGCCATTTTCAAGAAAATGGATGGAACTAGAGAATATTATACTCAGATCAACCAATCTTGGAAAGTCAGGGGTCATATGTTTTCTCTTCTATGGGGAAGCTAGAGAGAAAATAGGAAACAAAAGGAATTTCAGATAAATGAGGAGAGAGAGCAGGAGAATAATGAAAGGGGATTGCTGTTAGGAAGTAGAGAAGGGAAAAAGGCTGACTTGGAAGAAAGCAATTTAAATAATGTTATGTTCATACATCAAAGTATCAGTACCAACCTCTAAATGTATGGGAATGATAGGAGGGTGCAGAGGGAAATACACCGAGTGCCATGTGCTTGTCCCTCTTTGAACCTCACTGTGATGGATGATCCCAATACACCATGTAAGCATTTTAAAGACTGGGCGATATATTAGTAGAGTCAAATGATCTTTGATAAAGGGGCAAAGGCAATTCAGTGGAGAAAGAGTGATGGTGTTGAAACAGCTGGATAGCCACGGGCACAAACAAATCAAGACACAACTTTCATAGCTTGCAAATTTTAACTTAACATGGATTGCAAGCCTAAAGATAAAACATAAAATTACATAACTCCTAAAAGATAGCATAGAAAGACATTTTCAATAATTTTTAATGCTGTGGTGATATATTAGATACAACACCATAGGCATAATCTGTGAAACAAAGAATTGATAAATTTGATTCACTTCACTGAGATTAAGAATCTCTGTGAGAGCCGGGCGTGGTGGTGCACGCTTGTAATCCCAGCACTCAGGAGGCTGAGACCGGAGGATCGCGGTTCGCGGGCAGCCTCAGCTACTTAGTGAGGCCCTCCGCAACTCAGTGAGACCCTGTTTCAAGATAAAGAATAAAAAATAGGGCAGGGGGTGTAGCTCGGAGGTTCAATGCCCCTGGGTTCCATCCCCAGACCTGCAAAAAAAAAAAAAAAAAAAAAAAGAATCTATGAGACATTCCAAAGAATGGAGAGCCAAGCCACGAACTGGAGAGAAAACTTGAAAAGGGTATTTGTTACAGAGTTGTTATCAATGATATATGAACAACAAACACAGTTTTAAAATGGTCCAAAGACCTTAACAGAAACTTCCCTGAAGAAGATACACAGTTGGAAAATAAGCATAGAAGATGTTCACCCTCACACATTATTAAGGTGATGCCAATTAACACAACAACGAGATGACACGCATCTGTCATTCTGAGGCCAGACTCCCAGATGCTTACCACACCACAGGCTGGAGGGGATGTGGAGCCAAAGAACTTTTCATTTATTGCTGAAGGAGTGTAAACTGCTACAGCCATTTTGAACACCAAGTACTGAGCCGTGTGTAAGTTTGTGTCACTCTGAACCTCACTACGTTTTGTAATTACAATGCGCCAATAAAAGTATAAAAAACTAAAGCTACTCACCTTCTGATTCAGCAATCACATTCCTTGTTACCTACCCAAAAGAGCTGAACACTTATATCTCCACTGTGGGGAGCCATTAAGTATTTCTCCATTTCCTTGGTCATTGTGGGGAACCATCAAGGTCTTCCCCTTATCTTTACTAAAAGAGTACTTCTGACTGTCCTTTGCCCAGAGTCAACAAGGTTTAGGGTCATGGGGGTTTCAAATAATTAAGACCCTCTCAGAATGATTGATGCTATTGTTCTGTCTGAGATAAGATTAGGTTTGTGTTGCACCAGGGTATTGTTTGGCCTGCCCATGATGTATGTACTTTGGACTTGTCTTTCTTGTATTCCTGTGTAACCTGAAGCTAGAAACTATATAACTAACCATAAAAGAATAAACCCAGGGTCGTCCCAGTAGAGACTGGCGGCCCTCCCATGCTTGATTTTTTTAATCCTCACTCCTCTCTTTGGAACCCATACTTTTGCCAGCTGGCTCCGGCACGCCACAAAAATGGACATTCATAGCAGCTTCATTCATAACTATCAAAAGTTGAAAGCAACCAAAAGTTCTTCTGTAGGTGAATGTGCAAATCAACTGTGGTATATCCCAACAATGTGATATTTGTCTGCATCAAAGATAAATAAGATGACAAGCCATAAAAGCCCATGGAGAACATTAAAATGCATATTACTAGCTGGGTATGGTAGCACATGCCTACAACCCCAGTACTTGGGAGGCTGAGAGAGGAGGATTGCAGGTTCATGGCCAGCCTCAACAACTTAGTGAGACTGTCTGCAACTTAGCGAGAACCTGTTTCAAAATAAAAAAATACAATAGGGCTGGGGTATATATTGAACCCCTGAGTTCAACCCCAGTACCAAAAAATTAAATAAATAAATAAATATTACTGAGTGAAAGAAGCCAATTTGAAAAGCTGCATACTATACGGTTCTAACAACATATTATGGAAAAGTAAAAAATATAAAGACAGTGAAAAAGTCAGTGGTTCCAGGTTAAGTGGTTAAGGAGAGATGGGAGAAAATAAATAGGTGTAACACTATGTATTTTTAGGCACTGAAAAACTTCATGGGATACTACAGTGGTGAGTGCATGTCACTATACACCTGTCCAAACCCACAAAATGCATGACCCCAAAAGTGAGCTGCACTGTAAGCCTCAGACCTGGGCCACACTGTGTCAAAGTTGGTTCCATTGTGACAACTTATATCCCTCTGGTGCAGATGCTGAGATTGGGAAACTAGACTGTGCTCTAAAACTGTTCTAACAAGTAAAATTGATTTTTTTTCAAAATAACAACACACACGCATATATGCACGTGCGTGTGCACACACACACACACTGTACAACCCCTGAGATGGTGTGTGTGTGTGTGTGTGTGTGTGTGTGTGTGTGTGTGTATAAAACACTGGGGATTGAACCCAGAACATTCTACCTCCAAGTTATACCCCCAGCCCAATTTTATTTTTATTTGGAAACAGGATCTTGTTAAGTTGCTGAGGCTTGCTTTGAACCTGCGATCCTCCTGTCTCAGCCTCCAAAGTACTGGGATTACAAGTGTGTGCCACCACAGTGGGCCTGTGAGATGCCTTTTAAAAAGGTCCAATATGCCAAATGTTGGCAAGGATGTGGAACAACAGGAATTATTCTATACTTCTGGCAGAAGTGCAACTTGGTGTGTGTGTGTGTGTGTGTGTGGTACTAGGGATTGAACCCAGAGACATTCTACCTTTGAGCTACACTCCCATCCCTTTTTATTTTATTATTTGGAAACAGGGTCTCACTAAGTTGTTGATAGCCTCACTAAGTTGCTGGGGCTCACTTCCTTCAAACCTGTGATCCTGAACAAATGAATGCCCTGTGACTCAGCAGTCCCACTGCTAGGTCTGTGTCTCTCACTCCAGATATTTAACAGAAAGATGAGTGCTGCACACCAGTAAAAGAGTGTCCATGGCCACCTTACTCACCATAGCCCAGAATGGAAACTGTTCAAATGTTTATCAGTGGTGGAATAGATAAATGGTCTAAATAAATTCATATAGTAGAATATCGTAAAGATGGATAAAACATGATGGATCACAAAATATTAATTTTGAGTAGAAGCTAGATATAAATTAGCACAAGTTAAAGGATTCCACTTATATAATGTGAAAATGATGCACTTATAAACTGAAGTTTTTAAGATTGAACACCTATGGGATCTACAATTAAGATAAACACAAATAAGTGGTTGCTATAAGAATTGGGTTAGAGCCGGGCGTGGTGGTGCATGCTTGTAATCCCAGCATTCGGGAGGCTGGGACAGGAGGATCATGGCTCGTGAACAGGCTCAGCTACTAAGAGAGGCCCTTTGCAACTCAGTGAGACCCTGTTTCAAAATATAGAATAAAAAATAAGACTGGAGGTGTCACTCGGAGGTAGAATGCCCCTGGGTTCTATCCCCAGTACTGGAAAAAGAAGAGGAAGAAGAAGAAGGAAAAGGAACAGGAGGAGGAGGAGGACAGAACTGGAAAAAGAAGAGGAAGAAGGAGAAGAAGGAGGAGGAAGAGGAGGAGGAGGAAGAGGAGGAGGAGGATAATTTTGGAAAAGGAGGAGGAGGAGGAGAAGAAAAATTGGGTTAGTAGTTACCTTTTCAGTAGAAGAGAAGGGTAGTTTTAGCCTGGCACACAGTAATCCCAGTACTTGGGAGGCTAAGACAGGAGGATTGCAGGTTTGAAGTCAGCCTCAGCAGTTTAGCAAGGCTCTCAGTACCTTAGTTAAACACTGTTTCACAATTAAAAAATAAAATAAAGGGCTGGAGGTATAGCTCAGAGGTAGAACACCCCTGGATTCAGTTCCGCAGGGGAGAGGGGGAGAGAGAGAGAGAGAGAGAGAGAGAGAGAGAGAGAGAGAGAGAGAGAGAGAGAGAAGCAATTTAAAGAAGGTGTGATAGATGATTTGACCCATGGGACCTTAGCTTAATTCTCTTCAGTATAATTATGGTCAGTGTCAGCTTCCTGAATTGGGCCTGGTGTGGAAGGCCAAAACAAAGCAGCTGCCGTGTATTTTTATGCACAAAACATGGGTGCCGGGTCCCAGGTGCTGTTGTGCTCAGTGGCCACCATCCTGGCGCCCGCTCACCTGGGCATGAGGCAGCCTCTGTCGCTAGGGCCACCCAGCTCCAGGTCTTCTTTAGGGCCCGACTGCCTCCCCTGTTGATTAAGACCCAGGGTGAGATGCAGCCTCAGGCCCTGTGCACTGGCACTCAGAGCGCGACCACAGCTCGTGAAGTCGCGCCCTATGAGGAGCCTCGTCCTCCACGGCGCCCCGCTCAGAGCCCTGGCTGACAAAGGCGTCAGGACCCCTGGGGCTTGGAACATTCTACTTCTTTACCATTAGCTACATGGTGTCCTCTTCATGATGAGAAATTCAGCTTCACACACATGTCTTATTCAATTTTCTGTTGAGTGTGCTATCTTTCACACACACACACACACACACACACACACACACACGCACACACACACACACACTTTAAAACCCATTTTTAAAGCTAAATCTTGATGCCACAGGCATCAATAATAAACCCAAACTGCAAGAGTAATCTGACATATAGAATGTGTGCGACACCTTCAAAAATAAACTAGCTGCTTTTAATAATTTTCATTTTGTTTCTAAGTAATATGGTATAGGAGAAGGTTCAAGACGTTAGTTACAGGGTTTTCTCTGAAACTAACACATTGGAGGCGGGTATAGTCTTATTTCTAACATGTAAAAAGCCAAATTAATTATAACTATCATTAAATGTTTTTCTTCTTTAACTCTATTTTGAAATGCTAGAAACCAGGTGTGGTAGAGGATCACAGGTTCTCAGCCAGCCTCAGCTACTTACTGAGGTTTTCAACAATTCAGTGAGACACTGTTTTAAAAATAAAAAGTAGAGCTGGGGTTGTAGCTCGGAGGTAGAATTCCCTGGGTTCAATCCCCAGTACCAAAAAGAAAAAAGGAAAAGAAAAAGAAAAGAAAGAAGAGAAAAAGGAAGTGCTAGAGACATACAGATGTGCCATTTAAGAAGTTTGGTCCAATGAACGTAATGCATAAATCTATGACTTTGTGAACATTTACTAAATTAAAATTTGTCATCTTTATGCCGGGTGTGGTGGTACATATCAGTCCTTGAGAGGCTGAGACAAGAGGATCACAAGCTCAAGGCCAGCCTCAGCGATATGACAAGATACTCAGCAACTTAGCAAGACTCTATTTAAAAATTAAAAAAATAAAAGCGGGGTATAGCTGGGAGGTAGAATGTCCCTGGATAACAATCCTTCATGCCAAAAATTATCATCTTAAAAAATATAATCTTCATTACTTTCAATATTTCTTTTGATTCCTGCTTTCAACCAATGTCCATCATGGGTGTAAATTAAATAACACATTAAAATGATTAAAACAATAGCTGATGAGCCTATTGCATACAACTCCAATCTTCACTAATTTCCAGACATCCATACTATATGTACTCAGTAAACCTCAAGTGGGTTCTAAGAAAGACAAATTTAGAGAGAACCTGTTTCAAAATATAAAGAATAAGAAATAGGGCTGGAGATGTGGCTTGGAGGTAGAATGCCCCTGGGTTCAATCCCAAGTACCACAAAAAATAAAACAAAATAATAATAGTAATAGATAATTACTACTTTAATTATAGAACTGCTCAAGACATCTAGAACTCATTAGGCACTTATTAACAACCAACTGAAACCAGGCATGGTGGCACAGGCCTGGCCGACTGAGACAGGAGGACCTCAGGTTCCAGGTCAGCCTCAGCAACCTAGTGAGATTCTGTTTCAAAATATAAAATAAAATAAAGCGTTGGGGGTGTAGCTCAGAGGTAGAATGCCCTGGGTTCAATTCCTAGTACCCTTTCCGTTTAAAAAAAACAAACCAATGAGCAATACTGTCGTGCAAGATCTGGCCCCAGACTAGAGATTCAGTTTTACCTCTTTGCACTAGTCAACTCTAGGCCAACTGGGCTCTTTGCCACCCTGACAGGCCTTCAACTTTCCTTCCTTATGCTTGTGGCCATCAAACACATACAGTTATTAATCGTGTCACACTTTCTAGCTTGAACAATTTCACATCTTCCCCCGGATGCGCTCTCTCCAGCACTGGGAGGGAAGGCCCTTATGTGGCTGCGCCAGCACCATGTCACCCTCCCTTCCAAACCTCCATCAGTGTTGAACGCAGTCACGTCAGGCACATCTACGTCCTTCCAGATTTTCATGTCATGAGAGTTCTAGGTAGAGATAGAAGTTTGAAATAGTAAGTTTCAGTATTGGACACATCAGTGGGTATCAGTGAGGTCAACTAGAGAGCGTATATAAGACAAAGATTGAATAGAGACTCCAGGGAAGATCCGTGTTAAGAGAGAACACTTGCATATGCCTGTAATCCCAGGATTTCAGAGGCTGAGACAGGCGGATATCAGATTCAAGGCCAGACTCTACACCATAGCAAGGCCCTCAGCAACTTAGTGAGACCTGATGCAAAATAAAAAAGGCTGGGGGCATGACTTGGAGGTAGCATGCTCCTGAGTTCAATCCCCAGTGCCAAAAAAAAGAGATTGAATTGAAAAATTATGTGAAATCTAGTGTAGGATACAAATGTTATTTTTATTCTGCAGTATCTTGGAATCCCATCTGCTATTTAATTCAGCCCAGTTTCAAGGCCAAGCTCATCCATCCTTCTATGTGTGGCCAGGATATTTTATCACATTCTAGGATGATGTAATTAGATTTATTCTAGTCTAGCAGATTTTATTGCCACCAAACTGAGAACATTTCATAATTACCAATGTGATAATAATCACCAATGGCAAATTTTACAGGAGATAAAAATGTCTAAAATATATAGGCCAAAGCACATCCTTTTGATATAAGTGAAGAATAATTAAAAAAAAAGAATTATGTAGTTAGACCAGCATGTCTAACTACATTTCCACAGGCACTTCCCCAGGCTCTTTGTTTTCTTTTGTTATTGTTGTTGTTTTTGGTGGTACTGAGGGTGGAACACAGAGGCTTTCTACCTCCGGGCTATATTCCCAGACCATTTTTATATTTTATTTGGAAACAGGGTCTAAGTTGCTGAGAGCCTCACTAAGTAGCTGAGGCTGGCTTTGAACCTGTGCGATCTTCCTGTCTCAGCCTCCCAAGTGCGGGGATTACAAGTTACTTGGACAATCTGGACTAAAGGAATATTCGTGCAAGAATATACAATATAATCATATTCTAAGACAGTTGCTGAAGGAAGGATATGAATTTAGCTCTAAACTTTCTAAGCTGTCAGAGAGTAGAAGAAACAATATCCAGGGATAGGAATTGTGGTATCCACAAGGTCAAAGCATATCATTTCTCCCTACAAAGCCCAGCCTTTCTTACGACACAGGCTGAGCCCGCTTGAGTCTTTGTGAAGGACTTTGTGTGATGTAGGGCAGGGGTGATGCTATTACCAATGTATCCAATCAGTGTTGAACCCCCGGCTCCCCAGGCTCTTTGGACCTGTGCTCAAATGTCACTCTATAGGAGAGTCCTTTTCTGCCCATCCCCATTTGAAAGAGCGCCTTCCTCACCCACCTCCCACTTCTGCCCAGCTCTCTATCTCCCCTCTCTGTTCTTAGCACTTAGCACCAGTTGATAGTATTCATTTGCTTGCTTTTTATTATCTGTTACTCCTCCGCCTCTCTGATCACATGTCCTGCCCCCAACATCCACACAGCTCCTGGTGCCGAGGAGGCGAGTGTGAGCTGCTGATTAGCAGCTTCATATCTGTGATGGAGCAGGGAAAGCATGGGCCTTGCGTTCAGGAGACCACTGCTAGGAGTCTTGCCTGTGGGGCCTAGATAAATTACATTTTCTCTTTATTCTTCAAAATTTATGTCTGGAAAAAAGAAGTGTCCCCTGTTCTGTTCACTTGGCAGTGTCTCAAACACTGCAGCAGTGTGCTGGTCTCGGGAGCTGTTTTGATTGTGCGTGGCATGACGAGGCTCCCCCAGAACAGCTGATGTGCTCCGTGACTTTTGTCCAAGAGCTACCACGTCCTAGTGGAAGAAACTGAAGAAGAAATCATCATTTGTCTCTCAATAGTTAGCCTGTTTCCTGCTGGTGAAAGAAGGACATACAAATTGAAGAATAGACAGACAATGCGAGCTTCAATCTGGTAATTCAGCAGCACAGCCGCCACCAGGAATAAGATGTGCGGGGCACCAGAGCGCTCGCTTAGGCTGAGCAGAAACTGAATATGTCTCCTAGGTAACCTTTCACAGAACCATTGTTGTTGTTATTATTATTATTTTGGTACTGAGGATTAAATCCAGGGGCATTCTACCTCTGAGCTACACCTTCAGCCCTATTTTATTTTTTATTTTGCAACAGGGTCTTTCTGAGTTGCTAAGGGCCTCACTAAGTTGCTGAGGCTGGCCTCAAATCTGTGACCTTCCTGTTTCAGCCTCCCAAATACTGATATTACAGGTGCGCACTGCTGTGCCTAGCCTCAAAGAACCATTATTATCAGCACAAAACATGTGAGCAGGTATTAGTAGCATATAGGAAAGAAAATGTAGATTCTTGGGCATGTGGGTTTGGTGCCACGGCTAGCTCCTGTTATGGAGAGCACCCTTGTAAGTCACCGCTTTGATAGCTTCTGTTTCTTTCAGGAAAGTCTAAATCAACCAGCCCTAGAAGCTATCACTTGTACAGTATACAGGAAGTCATTCTTTTTATTCCTAAGACATTCTCCTGGGTAGCCTTCTATTTTAACCTTGTTCTTTTTTTTATTCCTTAACAATATATGAGAAAGGCAATTTAACATATGTCTCATGTCCCATATCATATCATGTAAGATGAAAGGTGAATATTTGGACTACCTTATGCTAGTCACTCATTGAATTGCCTTTGCTGAACTATACTTTGTCTCTGTTGGACCTAAATTGAAGTACACTGTAATAAACGGCCAAAGTGGACCGGCTGGTGACTTACTACAGGGATACATTGGTAACAGCATCACCCCTGCCCTACATCACACAAAGTCCTTCACAAAGACTCAAGCGGGCTCAGCCTGTGTCTTAAGAAAGGCTGGGCTTTGTAGGGAGAAGTGATATGCTTTGACCTTGTGGACACCACAATTCCTATCCCTGGATATTGTTTCTTCTACTCTCTGACAGCTTAGAAAGTTTAGAGCTAAATTCAGATCCTTCCTTCAGCAACTGTCTTAGAATATGATTATATTGTATATTCTTTTTTTTTTTTTTGGTGGTACTGGGGTTCCTGGAAGCCCTCCTTCCTCCGGGCTACACTCCCAGACCTATTTTATATTTTTGAAACAGGGTCTCTTACGCCAACACGGCTGGCTTCGAACCTGCGCGATCCTCCTGTCTCCGCCTCCCAAGCGCGGGGATTACAAGCGTGTGCCACCACGCCCAGCTATATTGTATATTCTTGCACGAATATTCCTTTAGTCCAGATTGCCCAAGTAACTTTTTTTACACTTTTATGTTACCTGTACTTTGGTAAAATAATACAGTTCTTTTGTGGGGTGAGGTCTAGTATGGATGAATGCGTACATAGATAAGTTTACACATTTTAAAGCAGAATTTAGTTAGCCAGATGCAGTGTCACAGTACTCGGGAGGCTGAGACAGGAGGATGACAGGTTTGAGGCCAACCTCAGCAACTTAGCTAGACTCTACTTCAGACAAAATGAGGCATGTTCAGGGTGGGATGACTGTAGACAGCAAGACTCCATTTCAAACTAAAAATTAAGAAATCCTGGGGATTTAGGCTGGAGATAGAATGTCCCTGGGTTCAATTCCCAGTGCCAAAAAAAGGTAAATTTTTTTTTTTTTAGAGAAGTTTCAGGTTTAGGTTTGTACAAAGTGGAACAAAGAAAGTACAGAGATTCTGCACATGCCTCGTGCTTCAACACATGCAGAGCCTCTTGTTACCAGCGTTTACACCAGAGGTCCGCTCATTTCAACTGGTGGACATGTGTGGCATAGCATAGTCTCCCAGAGCCCGTAGTTCACACTGGGGCTCACACTTGGTGTGGTGAACATTCTCTGTGTTTGGCCAAATATATAATGACGTGTATCCTCCATTATAGTAATATAAAGAGTAGTTTCACTGCCCTGAAAATTCTCTGAATATATTCATATATTTTATAGTTCAGACCTTAAAGAATAAGAAAAGCCCAAATATTTTCAAGTTTTCACTTCTCTTTCATGAACAAGCATGTCTTTTTTCTGTGATGTATCTTTGGTGGGAAATAAATTTCTTCTCTCAAAGCTGACCCAGTTTTCATCCGGCACAGCCAAAATGAACCAAGTCTATCTGAAAATCTAAATTTCAGTAGAAATGTTTGTACAAATAAGGAGTACCCCTCACAATATAGTACTTACAAGACCTCAAGAGTTTCAAACAATACACTTGGACCTTGCTGCAGAGTAAAGAGAAAAGGGGTAGTAGTCAAGCATAATGGCACACACCTGTAGTCCCTGTAGTTTCAGCCTTGGAAGGCTGAAACAGGAGGATCACAGGTTCAAGGCCAGGCTCAAGAACTTAGGGAGACCCTTGGCAACTTAGTGAGACCCTGTTTCAATGTAAAAAATTTTTAAAAAGACGGTGGTGTAGAATGTCCCTAGGGTTTTGTTTTGTTGTGTTTTGTGTTTTGTTTTGTTTTGTTTTGTGGTGCTGGGGGTGGAACTCAAGGGTTTTTCTACCTCCGGGCAATCCTCTGAGACCTATTTTATACTTTATTTGGAAACAGGGTCTCACTAAGTTGTTGAGAGCCTCACTAAGTAGCTGAGGCTGGCTTTGAACCTGTGCAATCCTCCTGTCTCAGCCTCCCAAGTGCTGGGATTACAAGCCTGCACCACCATGCCCAGGTTTCTGCATTTAATTACCAGTTACAAAGGAGTGAAAGAGAAAACAGTGTAATGTGAATACTATTTATCATAACTGATTCTTTTTTGTTAATACAATACCTCTTTTTTCTTGGTGGTACTAGGGATGAAACCCACAGGTATTCTACCTCCAAGCTACACCCCAAGCCCTATTTTTTATTCTTTATTTTGAAACAGGGTTTCACTGAGTTGCAAAGGATCCTCACTAAGTAGCTGAGGATGTCCACAAACCACGATCCTCCTGTCTCAGCCTCCCAAGTGTGGGATTACAAGCGTGTGCCACCACATCCAGTAACACAATACCTCTTAATTGTTTTAAAAGATATGGCCGGGCGTGATGGCGCACGCTTGTAATCCCGCGCTTGGAAGGCAGAGACAAGAGGATCGTGCAGGTTCGAAGCCAGACACGCACGCTGGCTTAGGAGACCCTGTTTCCAAATAAAAAATATAAAAAGTAGGTCTGGGAGTGTAGCCCGGAGGTAGAAGGGCTTCCAGGAACCCCAGTACCACCACTAATAATAATAATAATAATAATAATAATAATAATAATAATAATAAATAAAAGATATGTAATCAATGAAGGAGAAAACATTAGTTGCTAATAAGCCACTTAGGAGAGCTATAAGAAATATGTGACCATTAGAAAATACTCTCAAATGAATTTTTTCATTATTCCTATTTGTGAAATGTTCCTTCAGGCTTATTTGTTATTTCATTAAGAATGTTTATGAACACCAGGCATGGTGGCGCACACGTAATCCCTGCGATTGGGAGGCAGAACAGGAGGATCAAACAGGTTCGAAGCCAGCCGCGCTGGCTTAGGAGACCCTGTTTCCAAATAAAAATATAAAAAATAGGTCTGGGAGTGTAGCCCGGAGGTAGAAGGGCTTCCAAGAACCCCAGTACCACCAAAAAAAAATATATATATATATATATTTATGAGCCTGAGCTGCTGCACTGAAAACCCAACCATACAGCTAATTTACTTTTTAGAAATGTAGAAAGAATTACTGAACTTCTAAAACATTAATCATTTGAAGTTTCTAAACTGTATTTTTATTGGTACTCCTAAGGAAGAAGTTAAATCTGTTAGGGGTTTAGGGAAACTGTCCCCGGGGGCCCCTGTTAGGGTGCTGCACACAATTTCCCTCAAACCACAAAAAGACAAAAAAGATTAAAAGGTGCGGGTTCTTGTCCTGAGCTAAGGATAAATACACATTAGCCCGGACTCTTGCTGAAAATTTAAGAAGTTTATTAAAAAGATAGAAATACAGAAGACAGTTACAGCCCCAAGCTATTCAAGAGTGGCATGGGTGGGGGGCGGGGTTCGAACGAATTCACCAAAATACAAAGCATGGAACAGGCTTTTTATACACGACACCCTCCATGTTGTTCACGTAATTCTGATGTAGTGAAAGTCCCTGTAAGATACCTCCCCTTACCCTGTAAGGTACCTCATCTTACTTTCCCACCAAGGTGTACTTTCCTGCCTAGGTGTCCCTTTTCACGAAGGTCATGGTCGAAGGTCAACCCGCTCCTCCCATCCTAGCTAGATTATCCAATTATTATGTAAACCTGTCTTTAGAATGAGGAAGTCCAGCCGGGAGTGGTGACCTACACTTGTAATCCCTGCGCTTGGGAGGCTGAGACAGGAGGATCGCACAGGTTCAAAGCCAGCCTCAGCTACTTAGTGAGGCTCTCAGCAACTTAGTGAGACCCTGTTTCCAAATAAAGTATAAAATAGGTCTCGGAGTGTAGCCCAGAGGTAGAAAGCCTCTGGGTTCCACCCCCAGTACCACCAAAAAAAAAAAAAAAAAAAAAAAAGAATGAGGAAGTCCTAGTTTCCCTCTCCTATAGACTTGCTAATTATCGTTAGCTAGGTTAATTTACATTGGAATAGTTACCTGCTTTTTTTTGGCTGAAACCAAGTCCTTTCACGAATTTTTGAAATATAATAATCAGAGCTTTCTCAAATCTTCCCAGGCCATTCCCAATACTAGTACAAAACCTGTCTTCAAACAGAAGACCAGATATTAATCTGACCCCTTTCCAGCCCCCCATCTACTTCAGAGAGTTCCTTATCTTTCTGGATTCCAGAACATCAGTAGGGATACACCACAGTGGGCGGCATGTTCTTCCACCTTCCCTAAGATACTTCCCCCAACTCCCACACCCATGGCTCCTATCAAAATCAGTCTTGTTAATTATTCTTTTTCTCTCTTCCCTTCTTCTACACCTCATCCCCTCCAAAAGAATAATTTAATTTTTGCTTCTAGGATAGCCGTCATGGATTGGGTACTTCCCTCTCATTCCTTTACTGGTCCACCTTTCAAATTCTGCTTAATCATCAGTAGATGGCTTTCCTGAGTATATTTTTCTGGGTTCTCCAGAGAAACAGAACCAGTATGATGCAGATAGACTTATAAAAAGAGACTTGTTACAAGCGTTTGGTTCAATGATGGTGGCGGCTGAGGCAGTCCATGACCCATGGTCCAGGAAAGCCAGAGGTGTTGTTCCAAGTCCAAAGGCCTGAGAACCAGGGACATTGATGATACAAGTCCCAAACCAAATCTGAAGACCAAAGACCTAAGAGCACTGATGCCGGAGAGCAGCAGCAGATGACTGTCCCAGCCAAATTCACCTTTCATCGCACTTTTTGTTCTGTCTGGTCCTTGACCCGCTGAACAATGAGCCTCCATCTTCTTCAGCGTGAGTCTTCTTTACTCAGTCCATCAATTCAAATGCTAATTTCTTTCAGAAATACTCTCATAGACGGAACCAGAATTCAGATTTTGTTGCCATCTAGGAATCCCCTAGCCCAGTTAAGTTGACATATAAACTTATCCATCACACTGGGCATGGCAACACATGCCAGTCATTCCAGTACTTAGGAGGCTGAAAGCAGAAGGATGGCATGTTTGAGGCCAACTTCAGCAACTTAGTGAGACCCTAAGCAATTTAGCAAGATCCTGTTTCAAAATAAGAAATGAAAATGGCTAGGGTTGTAGCTCAAAGGTAAAATGCCCCTGGGATAACACACACACACACACACACACACACACACACACACACACACACACACACCTATCACACAGAATATTAGGAACTAATAAATACCCTTCTGAGTATATGCAATACTAGAGGATCTTTGAAGCCTGTTTTCATGAATATTAAAGATATGAAATTATGCCGGGCGTGGTGGCGCACGCTTGTAATCCCCGCGCTTGGGAGGCGGAGACAGGAGGATCGCGCAGGTTCGAAGCCAGCCGCGCGCTGGCTTAGGAGACCCTGTTTCCAAAATGAAAATGTAAAAATAGGTCTGGGAGTGTAGCCCCGAGGTAGAAGGGCTTCCAGGAACCCCAGTACCACCAAAAAAAAAAAAAAAAAGATATGAAATTAGCAGGGTATGGTGGCGCACACTTGTAATTCCAACACTTGGGAGGCTGAAACAGGAGGGTTGCAGGTTCAAAGCCAGCCTCGGCAACTTAGGCAGGCGTTCAGCAACTTAGTAAGACCTTGTTTCAAAATAGAAACTAAAATAGGTCTAGGGGTGCAGCCCAGAAGTAGATGATCCCTGAGTTCCATTCTCAGTACCAATAAATAAATAAATAAATAAATAAATAAATAAATAAATATGAAATTAATAACACCAACATCCATGGCATTAACTTTAGCCTGACAGAGTTTAATTTGCCTTTCACTGAATCATAGGGAATAGGATAATTCCCCTGATATTATGCTACCACAATATGCTATATTATATAGTTGGTTTATTTAAAACCCAGTTTTGTCAATTTTTTTGTTTTATTGTTTTTGTAATGCTGGGGTTGGAATCCAGAAGCATTCTACCCTTTTTATGGAATAGTATATACATCTTTGATTTTTTTTTTAATTCTTTGAAAGCCAGGCTTGGTGGTACATGCTTGTAATCCCAGTACTCGGGAGGCTGAGACAAGAGGATCACATAGTTTCTAAGCCAGCCTCAGCTACTTAGCGAGGCTTTCAGCAACTTAGTGAGTCCCTGTTTTCAAGTAAAATATAAAATAGATCTGGGAGTATATCCCAGAGGTAGAAAGCTTCTGGGTTCCATCCCAGTACCACACAAAAAAAAAAAAATTAAAAAATTCTTTGAACATATTAGCAAACTTTGTACTTTCTAATTTTTAATTAAATCTTCTTTAAGTAATCAAGAACTGAAAACTTGATAAAAATATTAATTATCTTAAGCCAGGCATGGTGTTGCACACTTGTAATCCCAGTGCTTGGGAGGCTGAGACAGGAGGATCGTAGGTTTGGGCCAGCTTCAGCTACTTGGACCCTCTGCAACTTAGAGAGACCCTGTTTCAAAAAAAAAAAAAAATGGAATGGAAGCTGGGTGTGGTGGCGCACACTTGTAATCCCAGCATTCAGGAGGCTGAGACTAGAGGATCACGGTCCATGGATGGCCTTAGCTACTTAGTAAGGCCCTCTGAAACTCAGTGACACCCGGTTTCAAAATAAACAATAAAAATATAGGGCATGGGTGTAGCTCAGAGGTCAGATTCCCCTGGGTTCCATCCCCAGACCTGCAAAAAAAAAAAAAAATGGACTGGAGGTATAACTTGGAGATAGAATGCCCCTGGGTTTCATTCCCAGTAACACATAAAATACTTATTAATTATTTTAATATATATTAATTATCTTAAATGGTTGAGGTTTTTCCCTTAAACAGTCTAAGCTGGGCTGGGTCTCTTGTACTTTTTTCCAAGGGGCATATGATGAATTCTCTCAGTCAACTTTATATCCAATATCCTATATAAACTAAGTCTATAAAGCATATATCATCCAATAAGCCCTCATCCAATCCCCATCCCATTCCCTCCCCCTCCCTCAATCCCATGCTTAATTGATGATTATCTTTGATATAATTGTTTATGCACCTCATGAGTTTTAAAGATATTCCATCCTCCCCCATCACCTCCCCTCTGATTAGTCACCTTAATTGCTTTTCAATAGGGCCCTTTCTACTACTCGACTTCCTCCTGTACCCCCTTTCCTCCTAGTTCTTGCTAATTAGGAGAAGCATCTGGATTTTATTTTCTGTGCTATTTCTCTGTGCATGCCACATTACAAGTTCCAATCCCACTCTTGACAGCCCAGTAGTGACCTGGCCACCCGGAGGACTCTGATCCCAACCTCGCTGGCTCCAGCACCGGCCATGCCTCATGGGAGGCCCCGATCCTGGCCTCGCTGGCCCCCATACCGAACTAACCCCTCGGCTGGCTCCTCTCCTGGCCTCAGAGGCCCCAGCACTGGCCATACCTCAAGGCAGGCTCCAATCCTAGTCTTGCTGGCCCCGGCACCAGCCTAACCCCTCGGCAGGCTCCTATCCAGGCCTCGAAGGCCCCAGCACCAGCCTTGCCTCACAGCAGGCTCCGATCCCAGCCTCACTGGCCCCAGGACCGGCCTAACCCCTGGGCAGGCCTAACGCATCAGCTAGCTCCAATCCTGACCTCAGAGGCCCCAGCACTGGCCTTGCCTCATGGCAGGCTCCAATCCCAGTCTCGCTGACCTCGGCACCAGCCTAACCCCTCGGCAGGCTCCTGTTCTGGCCTCAGAGGCCCCAGCATCAGCCTTGCATCACTGTAGGCTCTGATCCTGGCCTTGTTGGCCCCGGCCCTGGCCTAACCCCTTGGCAGGCTCCAATCCCAGCCTTGGAGGCCCCAGGACCAGCCTTGTCTCACGGCAGGCTCTGATCCCGGCCTCACTGACCCCAGGACCAGCCTAACCCCTGGGCAGGCTCCAATCCCAGCCTCAGAGGCCTCAGTAGCGGCCTTGCCTCACAGCAGGCTCTGATCCCAGCCTTGCTGGCCCCGGCACCAGCCTTACCCCTCGGCAGGCTCCAATCCAAGCACCCTCTTCACTCAGCAGGTTGTCCCATGTTCCCAAGGGTACATGGTGGTAGTATTCTGCCTCTGAGGTAATTTCTTCAAAAGTTCCAGGTATATTACGTCAGATCTCTGCCTCCCCTGAGTACTTGCCACTGCCAATGTGACTGCCTCCACCATTTCAAATCTTTCCCAAGCTCTTTTCCCATACCACATAATGTCCAGTGTTCCTAAGCATGCACGACAGTAGCATTCGACCTTTGGTGTAATTTCTTCAGAGGATCAGGGTGGGTTGGATCAGATGTCTGCCTCTCCCAAATCCAAGTCTCCACCGCCATCTCGGCCACTGCTGCTGCCACCGCCTTCCTCCTAGGTCTCTGCTAGACTCTCTCCTTACAGGTGATGTCCAGGATTCTTAATGATGTCGAGAAGCAGCAGTCCTCCTTCGCGGGGAATTTTTCCAAAAGTTCCAGTTCAGATGGACATGTTTTGTCTGCATCTCTAATATTCTAGCTGCCACCAGGGCCATCTTAACCCCTCTCGAATATTTTTCTTTTTTCGTTTCCCTTTAATAATAATAAGAGAGTATGTGTGGTTTGGGGAGGATGTGGGATCAGGCACTCGGTAGCGATGAAAATTTTTTATTTTCTTTCCAGGTGGGAGGGGGTCTCCTAAGGGTGCCCTGCCCACGCTGCCCACCTGCCTGGAGTTGGGGCCTTGCAGCCTGGACCTCTGGGCCCTTCCAGGTGTGTGTGGGGGGGAGGTCGCCTAATGATGCCCAGCCCGCGCCCACCCACCCACCAGGGGTTGGGGCCATGCAGCCCGGACCTCCGGGGCCTTCCAGGTTGGGGGGGTCGCCTAAGGGTGCCCCACCCATGCCCCTTATTCTTTATTTTGAAACAGGGTCTCACTGAGTTGCAAACCTCACTCAGTAGCTGACCCTGTCCACGAACTCAGATCCTCCTGTCTCAGCCCCCCAAATGCTGGGATTACAAGCATGGGCCACCATGTCCGGCTCCTCTGTTTTGTTTGTTGTTGTTGTTGTTTTTCTGAAGTTGATGTTTTGATTTACTATATGGTAGGACACAATAGTTTTGTTTTGTTTTGTTCTTCAAAATAAAGAGTAAGGATAGCTTTCTGTAGAAGCTCATTTTCTTTTTCTCCTTGATCTGTGTTAGGATTCTCTTATTAGACTGTAATTTGTCTGCATTGAAATTAATATACAAACCACTCAACCGCTTGATACTCAGACCAGGGTCTGTGCTGCTACTAGTAAGCTCAGAAGTCAGACTGCGTTATTTAGTATGCCATCTTCATCACTAACTCATCGTCCATCTTTTTTTTTTTTTTTTTTGCCACTGTCTTGACACTGCTTCACTGTTTCCGTTCTCTTCTCCCTTCCTTTTCTTCCTCACTGGCAGCTTCACTTGCCTTTTCTTCCTCATCCAAGTTAAAATTTTTGTCAGCATTCAATCCAGGAGTTTTGTCAATAACAAGCAAGGTAGAATCACAGGACAGATTTCCCACACCTCCATTTAATGACTCCTTTTGGCCACTGTTTTCAACAAAACACTGAATGTCTTCTTCATTATCAGTGTTTTCAGATGCTGGCTTTCATCACTTCCAAGAATGATTAAAACAGAATCATCTAGCCAGTGGTGGCGCACACTTGTAATCCCTGCGCTTGGGAGGTGGAGAGAGGAGGGTCGCGCAGGTTCGAAGCCAGCCTCGCTGGCTTAAGAGACCCTGTTTCCAAATAAAAATATAAAAAATAGGTGTCTGGGAGTGTAGCCCGGAGGTAGAAGGGTTTTCAGGAACCACAGTACCACCAAAAAAAAAAAAAAAAAACCACAAACAAAAGCAAAAATCATCTATATCCTGAGAAGTGTCGAGCTCAGACTTGCACAGTTTTGCATCACAGCCCAGATCTATAAGCCTCTTGCTGTTGTTTGCACTGTCACCCGCGCTGACACTCATCGCCACCACCAGTAAGGCTGAGTTTTGTCAAGTCTGTTTTTATGGTGTTCTTTCTCTCTGTACTCCATCTGTTCAGTTCCACAACTGCAAATGACTGAGCAAATGATTTCATTACAGCCTCACCATTCAGATTTAAGTGTTCTGATGTGTTGTTGTTATTTTGTGGGGTTGAACGTTTTTGAGAAACTAACTGCTGAAGCCCAGTGTCCTGAAGTTCAAAAAGGCTCTTCAACTGAGAACTTTTCTCAATTTTTTTCCTTCATCTATTATTCTGTTGTCTTTTTTATCCAAATTAGCCTGTTTTTCCTTTCTTTTTGCACCATTAGTTTTTTTGAATTTCTATGGAAGGAATCATCATCAGAGTTATTATAAATTTAATTAATATGGAAAATTGGCTAGTTACCTGAGAAGGTGATTTCGTTGGTAACTGAGAGGTGCATCTGATATCTTCTTAATTCAGGGATGTATCCACGATTTGCTTTTCATTTGCTGTTACAATGTTACTATCTTTCATTTCTGTTTGTGCTTGTAATTTACTCAGTATATTCCTGGTTGTTCTAGTTGCAATTTCAGAGAATGAGACTCAGCATCAGATACAATTTCTGCATCTGATTCCTGGCTTGAATATGTTAGAAATTTAGCTTTATTCCTTTTTGGTTCTTGTTATTTCTGTGGAAGGCACAATTCTAGAGCTATCAAAACACTAGATTCTGCTTCAGAGACAACTTCTTCAATATGAGACTCATTGCCAGGCATGGTGGTACACACCTGTAATCCCAGCTTTCGGGAGGCTGAGGATCGTGGTTTGAGAACAGCCTCAGCTACTTAGTGAAGTCCTTTGCAACTCAATGAGACCCTGTTTCAAAATAAAGAATTAAAAAAAATAGGGCTGGGTGTTGCTCAGAGTAGAATAACCCTGGGTTCCATCCCCAGTACTGAAAAAAAAAAAAAAAAAGAAAGAAAGAAAAAAAGAAAGAAAAAAGAAAAAGAAAAGAAAAGAAAAAACTCATTTATTGGAGTTATTGTCTGCTTCTTCCTAAACCAGGATGCTGGGGTGGGTGCAATTATGATCTGCCTTCTCCCCATCATTCTTAGAATGGGCTCTTGGACCTCAGACACAGAAGAACAAACTAACTGTGCTTCAGAGGCCTCTCCATCAGCACGTGGCTCAGTCATCCCTGCCGGCAAGCCTGTAGTTCTGCTCTTCCTCTTTCTGGTTTTAGAAGCTCAAAGGATTGTACTTTGTTTCCCTGCAGTTTGTGACTCAGCATTATTTTGGTCATTAAATCCAGATTCCTTTCTGCTTTCTGGTCTGGTTGAATCCCTTCAGCAGATCTCTTCTGCTGGGAACTTGCAACCCACATGACTTGGACCAGACCTGGGACCATGAAGACCTGGTGACCATCATCATCTTGGCTCCTGGTACCCACCACAGATTCCCTCTGCTATACTGCCATGCAATGCCTTGAGCTACACACCAGCCTTATTTTTATTTTTTATTTGGAAGCAGGGTCTCACAACTTTGCTGATATTACCATTTAACTGGTGTGGGCTCTTTTTCTTATTCAGCTAAAGTTTGTTAAATAGAAAATTTAAAAATAATAGGCAGCTCGGCACAGCTTTAACAAGTCTTTATTACAAAATCAGTGGAAATTGAGAAAAGAAAGAAAAGCAGCATGCTGGCACGCATGCTGGAGAGCCCGAAAATGGAACTCTGGCCCCTTTTCGGAACCCCAACCTTTAAATAGATTTTGTATTGGTGTCTTTTTATCAGCATTACCAAGGCAATGGGCTAGTAACTTATTCTTAGGCAGGTGGTGCCTCTTTGTCTCCGGACAGTGCACTTACTAAGTGCAGGGGTCAAGGATCTACCTGGCCTTTGCCTCTATTGAATTGGGCAGTATTGGTTGCTCATCAACTAGGGTGCTTTGAAGCCTCACACAGAGTTTAACCTTTCCTATAACCAGGTCAGGTCACAGAGGAGAGGAGGTAAACAGAGGCACTGATGGCCTCTATATAGTTTTAGGGCTAAAGGCTTCAATGGACTCTAAGGCTTTCACTATAGGTTAATCATTAGAATGAAGGGCAAAGACAGAGAGGAACTCTGCACTGTAATCGCTGCAGCGCTCTTCCTGCCTGAGTGCCTGCTCAGCACCCAGGCCCTGACTATATTTTACATATTTTAAATTAATACCAAAGCAATTTTCCAATACCAGCACAGCTTTGAGAGCCTTGCTAAGATGTCAAGGCTGGTTTTGGACCTGCACTCTGCCTGTTTCAGCTTCCCAAGTACTGGGATTATAGGCGTGTGCCACCACACCCAACTTCCTCAATTTTTAAAATGTTTTGGCAGTCTATACTCTATGCCTAGGACACAGTGTACACCTGATATTTGTTGTCTGGGTTTAATGTGGGGACGGACAGGATTGACTCCATCTCAGTCTTTGGGTGCTCCCCACACAGCCCTGGCAGGATGCTCGGAGCCCTGAGAAGCAGGATGAGCATGCTGAGCAGGCTGCACACAGGCCACAGAAGAGAAGGGAAGCAGGCTTCTCACTAGGACAAAAGAAATGCCCCGAAACCTTCCTATGAGCTTTACAGAATTAAAAAGTAAAAATTTGCTCAAATCTCTAAAACTGTGTCATTGAAAATATTGAGAAATAATCTAGTCCATTTAGTTTTGCCACATCTGGATATCTCAGCTGGGTTTTACTTAAACTCCCAAAAGTGAGCCCACGGGTGACCTTAGGATCAGCTGAGAAGCACTTGAGGATTTTTTGTTTGTTTGGTTGGTTGGTTTATTTAACATACAATACATGTCCAGAGAGAGGGGAGCAGTGGGGTGGGGGTAAGATTCAGTGGAAAACACACCAAGTGAAGGGTGCATACATAATATATCACTTTGGATTTCACTAAAATGTATAATGACTTAGTGAGATTCTCAGTGACCTAAGGAGACTCTGCATCAAAACAAAAGGTAAAAGGGCTGAGGGTGTGGCTTGGAGGTGGAACGCCCCTGGGTTCACTCTTCAGTACTAATAAATAAATAATTACATACATACATATATACATACATACATAAATGCATAAAAGCTGGGTGTAGTGGCACATGTTTGTAACAAACATGTTATTTTGGAGGCTGAGACAGGAGGATTGCGGTTCAGAAACAGCCTCAGCTACTTTGCAACTCAGTGAGACCCTTTTTCAAAATAAAGAATAAAAATAGGGCTGGGGCTTAGAGGTAGAATGCCCCTGGGTTCCATCCCCAGTACCGCCAAAAAAAAAAAAAAAAGCAATACAGATTCCCAGCATAATCCGCTCACTGATGATTTAGCTGTATCTGATATGGGGCCAAGTCACCCCATTACCTTAAAGCTATAGCGGTGATTGTGATGTGCAAACTGATAGGCCGGGTTCCTCCCTACCCTATGGGATCCCCGCAGCGGGGACAGGAGGTGAGTGGAACCCTGGAAGCCAGAAACGAAGATATCATGAGAATCCAGGTGCCTTGAGTCCAAACATCGTGAGACGGACTTCAGGTCACAAGACTACAAATGTCGCGGGAGAATCGGCATGCCTATAAAACATTGGTAAACCGGGACCACAAGCAACTCCAGACGCAGGGCTCTTCGGTCCCTTCCCCCACAGCCGGCTGACTCCCTGAAGGTGCCAGGCTCTTGATTAAAGCCGTTGTTAATAACCTGATTGGTGCTTGCCTCCTTCATGAACTCCCTAACTCCATTTTCAAACTTTCACAAACAAATTTAGGTTAGGACTGACTCAGGTTATGACATGGCACATAATTGATTTCTAAATAAGTTAGCATATAGACATCTTTAAAAATCAGAATCACATCTTCTCCTCATTGGATCGCCCACTATGTTTAATATGATCCCTTGTTCCCCCAAAGAGTGGAGCCAGTGGTCATTAACTGTAGTCAGAAATTTCTGCTCAATTATATCTTACACAATTCAGTTTTATTCTGGGTAGGACTAAGAAAAATATCTCTATAATACGGGTCTTAACCACTTGTTTGAGAAATGGTGTTATAAAAAAAAAAACCATAATTTAGCCGGGCGTGGTGGCCGCACGCTTGTAATCCCCGCGCTTGGGAGGCGGAGACAGGAGGATCGCTCAGGTTCGAAGCCAGCCGCGCTGGCTTAAAAGACCCTGTTTCTAAATAAAAATGTAAAAATTAGGTGTCTGGGAGTGTATCCCAGAGGTAAAAGGGTTTCCAGGAACCCCAGGACCACCAAAATAAATTAATTAGTTAATAAACAAAATAAAAAATTAAAAACATAATTTTAGCCCACAGCCGAGGGGCACACATGTAATCTCAGTTCTTAGAAAGCCGAGACAGGAGGATCACAGTTTCAAGGCCAGCTTATGCAACTTAATGAGACCCTCACCAACTTAGTGAGACCCTCAGGAATTTAGACTCTGTTTCAAAATTTAAAAGGGCTGGGGGTGTAGCTGGGAATGCCTCTGGGTTCAGTCCCTAGTACAAAAAAAAACCTTACAAGATACACCCCCAACCCTATTTTTTATTCTTTATTTTGAAATGGAGACTCACTAAGTAGTTGAGGCTGGCCTCAAACCTGTGATCCTTCTGTGTCAAGGCCGGGCGTGGTGGCGCACGCTTGTAATCCCCGCGCTTGGGAGGCTGAGACAGGAGGATCACACGGGTTCGAAGCCAGCCTCAGCTACTTAGTGAGGCTCTCAGCAACTTAGTGAGACCCTGTTTCCAAATAAATTATATAAAAGGTCTGGGAGTATAGCCCGGAGGTAGAAAGCCCCTGGGTTCCATCCCCAGTACCACTTAAAAAAAAAAAAAAAAAAAAAGCTACTTCTGTGTCAGCCTCCCAAAGTACTAGGATTACAAACATGTGCTACCATGCCCAGCAAAAAAAATTTTTTTTACTACAAGCATAAAATTTTTTATAGTTAAATATATATGAAATAAATTAGCTAAAAGGATTCATGTTTACACTACCAGTTTCATTTTTATACTATTAAATAATAAATGATTGTGTCTAAGTTAAAATAAGCTTCAATTCATAGCTATAGACCATCTGTATCACTTACTGTTTTTATCATAGCAACATCTTTGAAAAAGGCATTTTATTTTTAAGGTAATATCATATCTACTTTTGGAATTTTTTCCTATAAAGGTTCATAGACTGGAAGAAGAGATGCAGGTGGCTAAATAAAAGATTTCAATGAATATAAATGAGCTAATTGGCCCTACCTTAAAGTGTCTTATGCTATTGGGAAATAAAGTGAGCGTATGCCTCTCTCTCTCTCCCTCTCTCTTCTCTTTATCTCTCTCTCTCTCTCTCTCTCTCTCTCTCTCTCTCTCTCTCTCTCTCTCACACACACACACACACACACACACATACACACACACACACACAATCAATCAATCAATTTGTAGTGTGTGACTCAGATGCTGTGCATGGCTGATTTACTCCACTTCTGCATTTCTGTTCTTTGGAAATATTTTTCTCCCAAACTGACCTAATCACTAATGAATTAAAAAGACATTGATGCATTTGGAAGACAGAAATATAAGATTTCTACCACATGGAACAAATAGGGTTTTTTTTTTTTTTTTTAGATAGCTATCTTATAGCTGGTCATGTGTAGGAAAAATAATCTACTGAAGCAATAGATTATTCCATTAATTTTACTATTTATACCTTTCTGAATGGTAAGGAATGCAGTCATTAGAAAAACTGGGTCAGAAGTCAGACAAATGGGGGAAATGGTTCAAATTTATTTGCAATAGGTGAAAATTATGTGGCATCCACAAAATAGTTCGATTAATAGAACCCCTCTTCCTTTCCTCACATTGCCTCCCAGTTCTTTCAGCCCTGGAGAAGGTTAGACCTAGGGCTCCAGGACAGCGCCAGTTCCTCCCTAGATTCTCCCAGGGGGCTGACTAATTGGAGCTACTCAAGTTTGAAGAGTGCGCTGACTGCCCACACTCGGGCCCAGTGCGCTGCATCCTCATGACGCTCCCAGCACAGAGGGAAATCACACTTAACTTTGTGGCAAAAAATACAGTCTCTAATTACCCTCTCCGGTTCCTGGCTTCACAGATATATGGTTCACAGAGAGTGATTTATGCTCTCTCTGTGTGCACAAGTTAACACATTTGCAATGTGGAAATTAAAATAGTACCTACATCATAGGATTTTATGAAGGTTAAACAGTGCATGTAAAACTACACAGCAAAATCTATTATACATATATATTTATTTAATGTATATTTGTGTGCCTCTAAAAATATAAACTATAAATATAAATATAATATAAAACAAATACAAATGTAAATGTATATTTTTCAGCCTCTTTTCACTTAGGCATTCATGCCTACATTGTTTTTATCTTGCAAACATAACATACAAAAACTTCTCTGAGCCGGGCGTGGTGGCGCATGCTTGTAATCCCCGCGCTTGGGAGGTGGAGACAGGAGGATGGCGCAGGTTCGAAGCCAGCTGTGATGGCGTAAGAGACCCTGTTTCCAAATAAAAATATAAAAAATATAGGCCTGGGAGTGTAGCCCGAAGGTAGAAGGGCTTCCAGGAACCCCAGTACCCCCCAAAAAAAAAAGACTTCTCTAACATTCCTCCCTCCTTAATCTCCCTCCTGTGCTGCCCTTTGCTGAATGAACGCATCTAACCGAACCAGAGAAAGAACAGCAAACCCCCATCCTAGCACCTGTCAAGCTTTATATCCAGCTCAGTTCCTCCGACATTTCCTCCATTGCTTGCAATAACAAAAAGAAAAATAAAAACATCTTGGGTAATTGAGAGTATGCTTTCCATCACCAGGTAGAATTCTGAGACTGTAGGTCACTGGGGAAGCAGCTTCAGACAGGTTTTCAGAAAACAAAAACAAACCCACATTGATCTCTGCCTGGAGTGGTTGCTAGGACGGATGTAGCCAAGCTCCATTCTAAGCAAAGGAGCCACGCAAGGCTCCCGGGACTGATAAAGATACCAAGACTACAGGAACATTGTAATGTGAGTTTTACCATGTTATGATTCTTGTGCAACAAAGTAAATTAGATGTTATTTTTGGTGGTACTGGGGACTGAACCTGGGGGCATTCTACCTGAGCTACACCCCCAGCTTTTTTTTTTTTTTTTTTTTTTTGCTAAACTGCTCAGGCTGACCTTAAACATGCAATCCTCTGGTCTTAACCTCCTAAGTACTGGGATTACAGGCATGAGTCACCATGCCTGGCTGAATTGGTATTTTAATTATGACTATGCTTTGGCAGTACTAATTTCATTTGGGCTTTCTCTTGTCACACAAGCTGTAACTGTTCCAGGTGGCTGGCCAACGCTCACCCCTGGCACCTAGTTGACCAATAGCCATGCTGACAACGGTGTGCCTATATGCAGATGATGTGAACCTTGCTCTCCAAAAGGTGGACACTTGGAAGCTGAGATAAAGCACTTCTAGGACTGTAACGCCGGTGCCTTAGGCTGGCTTTTGACACACATCCTGAGACTCCACTCTTTGCAAGCGTGCCCTCTGAGAAAACATGGGAGAGGCCCCACCGGAGTGAATGAACCTTCAACTCTGTTCCTGGTGACTTTACAGCAAGCCAAACCCAGCCAGCAACACCCCACAGGGACCGTCTCCCAGATCGCTGGGCTGTTTCCTCTGTAGACATGTGTCTGGTTCTTACAAGCGTTCTGTGCTCAGGTTATTTTATTCGCTGTTGCTGTAGTTTCATATAATCCTTTTACTCGTTTTCATGTATTCTGTTTTGCTGTGTCTTGCAACAAACTGATTCCTTTGGAAACCCCTTTGCCTCACGTGGCTTGTCATTTGATTAGATGATAAAAGGACCTGTCTCCCTTGGAGGACGCACAGCCTTGTTAGGGCATTGTCACCACGTATTGGAGAACCAGGCTACTAGTGCGACAGAAACAGAACTAGAGGTGGGGGTGGGGGAGGCGTAGGCCTATGCCTAGCCAAGCCGTAGAAAGACAAAAGTTACCCAGGAATCAAAGACACTTCAAAATAAACATCAAATTCAAAGTGTTCACTAATAGGATATCTATAGTTTGCTTTAAAATAATGATTGGAGGGTCCACAGAGTATAGATGGAACAACACTGGCTCTTTAACTCCAAACTGTATAATATAAAAAGATTTTTTCTTAAAAATTTGGAACATTTCATTCTGAATGTAGATTATTGGTAATGACTAGAAATTGAAAGTGATATCATAAAGAGTACTGGCTAATATTGTTAACTAAGAAGGAAACTTTCCATCCCATAACTCAAAAAATTTCCTCTTAATTTACATCTAAATAAGAGTAGAGGAAGCCAGGCATGGTGGCTCAGGCCTATAATCCCAGTAATTGGGAAGCTGAGACCAGAGGCTCACAAGTTTGAGCCTAGCCTCAGCAACTAACAAGACTCTTTTTCAAAATGAAAAAAACAGCTGGAGGTATAGCTTGCACATAGAATGCCCTGGGTTCAATCCTAGGTAAAAAACAAAACAAAAGAAATCCATCTACCCCCACCACCAAAGGAAAAAAACAAATAAGGTGGATTCTATTTTTTCTTATAGTTACTTTTATTCTCCCCTGTCAGTTTTAGCCAAATCATTTTCCAGAAATCACTAATGAAATTTGAATGAAGTGGGGGTACAACCTAACATACCTATTAAGAAGGGACCCTAAGAAAAATGCATTAGGATAGAAATATTAGGGAGAAGAGGAGAAGAAAAAACAAATAAGTTCACAAATTAGTAGTACTTTTTTCTTTCTTTCTTTTTTCCTGGGAGGATCAGATCCATTTTTCTAGAAATAGAAAAAGAGAGTGGTGGCATACTCTGTACTTGGGAGGCTGAGACAGGAAGTTGACAGGTTCAAGGCCAATTTAGTAAGGTCCTCAGCAATTTCATAAGACCCTGTTTCAAAATAAAAAATAAAAAGATTAGGGGTGTAACTCAGAGGTAAAATTCCTTTGAGTTCAGTCCCCCATATAAGAGAGAGAGAGAGAGAGAGAGAGAGAGAGAGAGAGAGAGAGAGAGAGAGAGAGGGAAGCTGCTGTTAGGATAATTTATTTTAACTTTTCTACTTTATTTATTTATTTATTTATTTATTTATTTATTTATTTATTGCAGGCCTGGGGATGGAACCCAGGGGCATTCGACCTCTGAGCTATACCCTCTGCCCTATTTTTTTTTTTTTATTCGTTATTTTGAAACAGAGTCTCACTAAGTTGCAGAGGGCCTCACTAAGTAGCTGAGGCTGTCTGTGAACTTCGATCCTCCAGTCTCAGCCTCCCAAATTCTGGGCTTACAAACATGCACCACCACACCTGGCTCCACTTTATTCTTTCTAGTATGAAAAGGTAAAGAAAGAATGGAACAGTCCTTAGCCTTCTGTCTTCTATTCATATTCTCTCAGGACAAAATAAAGAAGATGATAACATCGTGATGTTGTTACTGCTGTTGTTTGTTTTTCTGTAAAGTAACACTAGTGATAGCACTGGTATCAGCATTTCAGGATGGAAAAAATAAATAAAATCAGGTCTTTGTCATTTTAAGTGATCAAGCCCGACTACTTAAAAGTATAAATCAGCCAGGCGTGGTGGGGCACACCTGTAATCCCCGCTCTTGGAAGGCTGAGACAGGAGGAATGCACAGATTCGAAGCCAGCCTCAGCTACGTAGTGAGGCCCTCAGCAACTTAGTAAGTTTCTAAATAAAGTGTAAAATAGGTCTGGGAGTATAGCCCAGAGGTAGAAAAAAGCCCCTGGGTTCCACCCCTCATTCCACATAAATAAAAATAAATAAATAAATAAATAAATAAATAACCTGCTGTGGCTGCCCCAGCGCTGAGGCTGCCCTTGTGCTTCTTCTGCGGTCAGGTCTCTCACCAAAGCTGTCAAAGTCAAACATCATTGGCCCTTCTCACAGCTCTCCGTCCCAACTGTCACATGGTGGATTCTGCTCTACTAGAAAATGTTCTTGCTCTGGGTAAAGCTTGAGTCCTAGTATTACTATCCTCATTCTCAACTCTGGCTACCAACAATGGCTTAAGGAGGCTAAAGAAAGGGCAATGAATACAGCTTTTGTTTTGGGTGCTGGGACTGAACCATGAGCCTAGAACATGCTAAATATGCACTCTATATCAGAGCTCCACCCCCCAGACACATTTTTTTTAATTTTGCCCAAACAACCCAAATTCCTGCCAATAGGAGTTGATTAACTTAATTATGCTAAGATCATATACTGTCATTATAAAGTCACTAAAAATATATCTTCCATTTACATGGGCCAACACCAAAAGTCAAGATGGTTTGATCAAGAAATAAGGATGAGTTTGAACAATGTTCATTGTATGAGCCCACTTACTAAAGGAAAACCACATCACCACTAAGCAACCACCTCCTACCTTGCCATCCAGCTGGATATCTCTATACCTGTGTGAACTTGAATAAAGAGAGGTCTGGAGAATTTATTGGCTTGCCTAACAGAAATGCTCAGATGTAAAAAATAGACATGTTTGGTATCCAGGATGTTTTTAAAGTATAAAAATAAGTTTGGAAGCAAAATGTGAATTGGAGGCAAAGTACATTTTTGGCCAGGGAGGAGCAGGCTGCCTTCCAATACATGTGCCAGTTCAAGTCAGCCAGCTAAGCCAGGAGGGAGTTCTTGAGGGTGAAGCACACTGCCCAGGCCATTAGAAGGTGACAGACATGTGCAGGAGTGCCCACCCAACAACAGCAGAGGGCTGCCATCTTTGCTAACAGTCTTACTGGGTCAGAGTCCATAAAATCCAGAGACACTCTCATTTCTCCTTCCTTCCCTCCTTTCAAGAATCGATGACAGGTTTTCCATCTCTGGCTGAGGAGAAATAAGAAGGCAGGGGTGACCACTAGAAAAGGGACAGAAGTCCTCACTCTTTATCAGTAGCAGGTTCTAAGGATGCACCCGCCTGACTTGACAGTGTTGATTGCCACTGTAAGGAGAATTTAGCCTGAAAGCTCAAGGAAGCTACCTAAGACACGATTTAACAAATATTAATGACCAAAATATTTATGTTCAGTAGATTTAACTATGAACTAGGTTTTCCAGTTTTCTTTTTTTTTTCTTTCTTTCTTTTTTCTTTCTTTCTTTCTTTTTTTTTTTTTTTTTTTTTTTTTTTTTTTTTTTTGGTGTGTGTGTGTACTGAGGACTGAACCCAGGAGCATTCTACTCTTGAGCTACACCCACAGCCCTTTTTACTTTGTTTTTTGTTTTTAGTTTTTTAAAACAGGGTCTCACAAGGCGGGCATGGTGGCGCATGCTTGTAATCCCCATGCTTGGGAAGCTGAAATCCCCATGCTTGGGAGGCTGAGACAGGAGGATCGCACAGGTTCGAAGCCAGCCTCAGCTACTTAGTGAGGCTCTCAGCAACTTAGTGAGACCCTGTTTCCAAATAAAATATAAAAAAGGTCTGGGAGTATAGCCCGGAGGTAGAAAGCCTCTGGGATCCACCCCCAGTACCACCAAAAAAACCAAAACAAAAAACAAAATCGGGGTCTCACTAGGTTGTTGAGTGCTGAGCTCTGTACCAGCAGTCCGTGCAATGAAATAAATGTTCTTTAGACTTTATTCTGGGTCTCAAAGAGATGAGAGGGGAGAAAGGCAAGAGAACCAAACTCCTCGAGCAAGATTCAGCTCTTCCTTTTATTACAGGTCTACAGCATTAAAGCTGGGGCATGAAACCATGGACTGTCTCTGGTAAGGAGTCGAGCATTGGGTTAGGAATGCTGTAGAAAGTGCATTGTCATCTGACGGCCCCCTCCTTAGAGTGGTCTTCCACCCTCAAGCAAAGCGAGCAAAGGTGTAGTAAAACAAGAAAATTGCTCAGTGAAGGGGCATTGAAGTCACTGTATTCAGTTTCCTCAAGAAAGCAAGCAAGAAGCTACAAATCTTTAAGCCATATATTTTAGACTTAGAACAGTTTTCCACAGTTTAGAGGCCTGCTAAATTGCTGAGGCTGGCCTTTAACCTGTGATCCTCCTATCTCAGCTTCCCAAGTAGGGGATTACGGTATGCACCTCCATACTTGGCTCAGTTTTCTTAATTAGCGTCAAATACTCCATTTTTTTCTTATAAATTTTCTTTCTCTCTCATTAATTTAAAATATACTCAACCTTTATTCTATACCCCTGATGTTTATTCTAAAAGTACTGGTTCTATAAACAACAAAAATAAGTCATACAACTTTGCTTTTTTAGTATATTCTTACTTTGTTTCATAAAAATAGAAGCTGGGCATGGTGGCACACAGCCGTAATTCCAGTACATGGCTGAGACAGAAGGATTGCAGGTTCAAGGACAGCCTTAGCAACTTAGAAAGACTTTCAGCAACCTAGAGAGAACCTGTTTCAAAAATTTAAAAAAAAAATAAGGATTGGGGTTATGGCTTAGAGATAGAATGCCCCTGAGTTCAATCCCTGGTACCACCCTGGTAACACAATAAAATAAATAAATACATAAATGAAATGAAAAGGGCTGGGGGTGTTGTATTTTGGAGTTAGAATTCCTCCTCTGGGTTCAGTCCTCAGTTTTACAACATATAAAATAGACATAGAATTATTTGAATTGTTCATAGGGATGCACAAATAATTTTTTGTCTTACAACCAATATATAAAATGAAAAAAATTGCAAAAAAGAATCATAATCTGGCAGAAAATATAAATAATTTTAAAATTAAAAGATGTCAAACGTTTACTCATGCAGGGGAAATGCAAATCAAAATCATAATAAGATTCCTTTTTTGAGGGAGGAGAGATGCCAAAAACAAAAAAGATTCCTTTTTGCAGCCTAGCAGATTGGAAAAGAACATACTATTTGATAAAAAACAATCGTAGAGACAACATGGCAGGAAGGCCGCTCTTGGGAGAGCAGAAATGCCATACTGGGCTATTTCTACTCGCCGTGCACATTAAAATGTCCTTGCCTTTCATCCACCCATTCCTCTCTAAGTTTGTGATTTCTATCCCCTAAATCATATTCCCACAAAAAAGGTATATTTATGTACCACTTTGAATCTCACTACAAGGTATAATTCCAGTGCATCAATAAAAGTATTAAATAAAAACAAAGGTATACAGAAAATCACTGAATAGGTGCTCTTTGTGCCAATGTCTGAAAGTAGACCAAATATCTGTCAATAGGAAGCTAGACGGCTCAACTGTGGTATGTTTGTTCAGCTATTAAGAAGAAATGGCAGGTGTGGTGGGTGTGCATGCCAGTAATGGCAGTTCTTAGGAGGCTGAGACAGGAGGATCACAGGTTTGGGGACATACTCAGCAATTTAGTGAAGCCCTAAGCAACTTAGTGAGACCCCATTTCAAAATAAAAAATAAAAAGGGATGGGGTGTAGATCAGAAGTAGAATGCCCCTTGGTTCAATCCCTAGTACCAAAAAAAAAAAAAAGGAGGAGAAGGCCCACCTTGTTCTGATTTAAGTGACCTGAAATGAAATGCAAGCCATGTTTTTTTTTAATTTTTATTTTCATATTGGAAATGGCATACATTCAGACTGTGCTTGGGGCCCTCTGCCACCCCCCCACTCACCCTTCACCCCCCTCCCAAAAATGAGTGTCCAGGTTAACCATGCTATATTCATACTTTTACATATATTCAAATGTAGCTCCTCCATTAATCAACCTCAGCCTTCTTCATCTCCTACTGTTCCATTTCAGCTTTGCTGAGGTTTCCCCTCCATTATCTGGACTCCCTCTGGTATTCCTAACACTCCCTAGTTTGGGCATATTAGAGAAATCATATGTCCTTTCTCTTTCTGTGCTTGGCTGATCCACTTAACATAATATTCTCCAGGTCTTTCCATCTTGAGAATGACATGGTTTTGTTCTTCTTTATTTTTGAATAGAATTCCATTGTGTATATTTCCCTAATTTGCAATCCATTCATCTGTTGATGGAGATCTAGGTTGGATCCATATTTGGCTATTACAAATTGTGCTGCTATGAACATGGGTATGCATATGCTACTGTAGTTCTCTGATTTCAACCCCTTTGGAAAGATACCCAGTAGTAGTATAGCCAGATCATATGGTGGATCCATTCCCAGTTTTCTAAGGAAACTCCACACTGATCTCTATAGCAGCTGAACTAGTTTGCACTCCCACCAGCAGTGTAAAAGAGTTCCTGTTTCCCCACATCCTCGCCAGGATTTGTTATTTGATTTCTTCATGCTTGTCACTCTGATTGGGGTTAGATGGAATCTCATTGTAGTTTTGATTTGCATCTCCCTAATGGCTAATGATGTTGAACATCTTTTCATGTATCTATTGGCCATTTGCATCTCTTCTTTTGTGAAGTGTCTATTCAATTCAGTTGCCCATTTCTTGATTGGGTTATTTGTTTTGCTAGTGTAGAGTCTTTTGAGCTCTTGGTATATTCTGGAGTTAGTCCTCTATCAGAATGGTGGCTGGTAAAGATCTTCTCCCATTCTGTAGGCTTTCTCTTTAGGTTCTTGATGGTTTCCTTTGATGAGCAGAAACTTTTTAGTTTGATGCTATCCCACTTGTTAATTCTTAATTTAATTTCCTGCACTTTGGAGGTCTTGTTGAGAAAGTTACTGCCTGTGCCTATATATTGGAGTGTCGAGCCTATGCCCTCCTCTAATAACTTCAGAGTCTCTGATCTAATTTCCAAGTCTTTGATCCATCTCGAGTTGATTCCTGTGCATGGTGAGAGGTAAGGATGTAGTTCCATCTTTCTGCATATGGGTAATCAGTTCTCCCAGCACCATTTGTTGAAAAAGCTGTCTTTTCTCCACCATATGAGTTTGGTCCATTTGTCAGATTAATTGACTATAGGTGTGTGGGTTTGTTTCTGTATCTTCTATTCTGTTTCATTCGTCTGTATGCCTGTTGTTGTGCCAATATCATGCTGTTTTTACTATAATTGCACCATAGTATAATTTAAAGCCAGGGATTGTGATGCCTCCTGCATGGTTCTTATTGCTGAGAATTGCTTTGGCTACTCTGGGTCTTTTCTTTCCCCATATAAAATTCATGACTTATTTTACTAGGTCTATGAAGAATGTCATTGGTATTTTGATAGAAATTGCATTGAATCTGTATATCACTTTTGGCAGAATGGCCATTTTTATATTTATTCTGCCTATCCATGAGCATGGGAGATCTTTCCATCTTCCAAGGTCTTCTTCACTTTCTTTCTTTTTTTTTTTTTCCAGGTCTGGGAATGAAACCAAGGGGCATTTGATCTCTGAGCTATAGCCCCTGCACTATTTTTTATTCTTTATTTTGAAACCGGGTCTTACTTAGTTGCAGAGGGCCTCACTAAGTAGCTGAGGCTGTCTGTGAACCGTGATTCTCAGGTCTCAGCCTCCCAATACTTTATTTCTTTAATGCTTTATATTTTTCAATGTAGAGGTCTTTTATATCTTTGGTTAGGTTTATTCCTAGGTATTTTATTGGTTTTGAGGTTATAGTGAATGGAATTGTTTTATTTCTTTCATTGTGGATTCATTGTTGGCATATAGAAAAGTAACTGATTTTTTTAGATTGATTTTGTATCCTGCAACTTTGCTGAATTGGTTAATCAGCTCCAGAAGTCTTTTGGTTGAGTTCTTTGGATCTTCTAGATAAAGGAACATGTCATCTGCAAATAAGAATAGTTTTAATTATTCTCTTCCTATTTGAATTTCTTTGATTTCCTTCTCTTTTTTTATTGCTGTGGCAAGAGTCTCAAGGACTATATTGAAAGGGAGTGGTGATAGTGGGCATCCTTGTCTTATTCCTGATATTAGAGGAAATTCTTACAGTTTTTCCCCATTCAGTATGGTGTTGGCTTTGGATTTATTATATATTGCCTTAATGATGTTGAAATACATTCCTTCTATTCCAATTTTCTGCAGTGTTTTTTTTTTTAACATGAATGTGTGTTGGATTTTGTCAAATGCTTTTTCAGCACCTATTGATATGATCCTGTGGGGTTTTTTTTCTTAGTTCTATTTATGTGGTGAATAACATGTATTGATTTGTGTATGTTGAACCAGCCTTGCTTTTCTGGGATGAAAACAACTTGGCTGCGGTGTACAGTTCTCTTGATATGGTTTTAAATGCATATAGCTAGAATTTTGTTTATAATTTTTGCATCTATGTTCATTAAGGATATTGGTCTGTAATTTTCCTTTCTTGTGGTTGCAAGCCATGTTTAATTTTATTTCTTTGTTTTTATTTTATTTATTTATTTATTTATTTATTTATTTATTTATTTATTTTGCGGGTCTTGGAATGGAACCCAGGGGCATTCGACCTCTGAGCTACACCCCCGTCCTATTTTTATTCTTTATTTTGAAACAGGGTCTCATTAAGTTGCAGAGGGCCTCACTAAGTAGCTGAGGCTGTCCACAAACCACGATCCTCCGGTCTCAGCCTCCCGAATACTGGGATTACAATGTGTGCCACCATGTCTGGCTCTTTATTTGTTTTTAAATATATTTTATTTGTTTTAAATATACTTTTATTGATATGTTATAGTCACATCACAGTGTAAGTCATGTTGATAGTGACATACATTCACACAGCACTTGATGTCCCCCTATTTCTTCATTTTTTGTTTTTCAGGTGATGGGGAAAAAAATGGGGCTGGAACCCAGGGGCATTCTACCTCCGAGCTACACCCCCAGCCCTATTTTTATTCTTTTCTTTGAAACAGGGTCTCACTGAGTTACAAAGAGCCTCACTAAATAGGTGAAGCTGACTGCAAACCAGGATCCTCCTGTCTCAGCCTCCCAAATGCTGGGATTACAAGCGTGTGTTACCACGCCTGGCTCACTTCATTGTTGATACTGGGAGTTGAATCCAGGGGCATTTTACCTCCATGTTACAACCCCAGCCCTTTTTATTTTGAAACTGGTGCCCAATAAGTTGCTGATGCTGGCTTTGAACCTGAGATCCTCCTGTCTCAGCCTCCCAAATACTTGGATTAAGGAATGTGCCAGCACATCCAGCACAAACCATGTTCATGGTGGTGCTGTTTTGAAGCAAGATGTAGAATTTGAATGCCATGCTACCATTTCTACAAAACAAAACAAAACAAACTATTTATGCAAATCAATGGCAAGACCTGGCAATAACAGTTCCCTCCGGATGATTAAATCTAGAGACCAGAGTATAAGGTTGGAAGGGCCAAACCGCATGCTTCCCAGAAAAAAAAGAAAAAAAAAACCTCTTGTTGTATTTTCATTTTCTACCCTGCATACATATTACTTATAATAATAACAGCTTGAAGTAAAACTTTTATAAGCTTTATGAGATGTTTTATGTTTTTTTTTGCTGGGTTTTTTTGTTTTGGGTTTTTTTTTTTTTTTTTTTTTTGGTGGTACTGGGATTCCTGGAAACCCTTCTACCTCTGGGCTATACTCCCAGACCTATATATATAATTTGGAAACAGGGTCTCTTAAGCCAGCGAGGCTGGCTTCGAACCAGCACGATCCTCCTGTCTCCGCCTCCCAAGCTCGGAGATTACAATCGTGTGCCACCATGCCCGGCCTTATGGTATCTTTAGTACCTGTAATGTATTCCTCCTGATGTACGCACTCCATTTTCATAGGTACTAAATTAAAAGAGGCAGAAAATGTATTAATTTGAAACTATAATTTGTCATGTTTACAATATAATTTAGTTGACTTTTTAAAAAATGTGCCTTATATGCAAACAAAAATCTTTCATAGACTTCTTGCAGTCGATGTAAAGCGAAGTGTTTCATAGCATGAGCTCTCACATTTGATGTGACGCGGCTGCCCTACTTGTGGAAGGACACCCAGAGACCAAATTCCCTGCTGGCAGACACACCTTTGTAATAAGAATAGTACCTTACTTTTTATAGTAGTTGTCATGTGGGCTATTTGATCTTCTTTCCCCCCAGACCTAAATATAAGAAGCCATCTATCTATGAGGAACTGTTTTTATCTGTCCCTTTGTGTTTTCATAGATGAATTATACTCTTGCTCATTGGCCTGACCTACCTTCCTCCCTCCCTTTCTTCCTTCCCTCTTTCCCTTCCTCAGTCCCTTTCTTTGTAGATTTATCTGACTTTGTTATTGTTTGGTACTTGGATGGAACCCAGGGACATTCTACTTCTGAGCCTCCAGCCCTCACCCCTTTTTTTTCCAAACAGGATCTTGCTAAATTGGGGAGGGTCTCATTAAGTTGCTGAGACTGGCCTCAAATCTGCAATCCTCCTGTCTAGTCTTCCAAGTACCGGGATTCCAGGCCTGCACCACTATGCTTGAGATTTATCTGCTTTTGTGTGATGAATGTGATCTTACAAATGTTAATAGAATTCAGAGAAGAATCTCATCCAGTGACTGCTCAGCTCAGCCCAGTCTTTCACAATGGTCTTTTCCTGTAAATCTCATCAGAATTAAAGCATCTGGTATTTTTTCATTTCAAAAACTGTTTCCACCCTGTGACCTATGAAGGAACCCTACAAAACACAGGAGGCAGGCTAACCTGCCACGTGGCCTTTCAAGAGCTAAGAAGGGGATAAGAAAGAGAAAGTCAGCACTGCTGGGTCCTGATAGCCGTTTCTTACTTATTAGTGCTCAGTGTAGATTTCAAGCAGAAGTAGGATCTTTTTTATTTCTATTTTAATTTCTTCTTTCTTCTAAGTTAACAATTTTAAGCTGTTTTATTTGTATCTTTTGTTTTTACTTTTTCTCCATTAATAAACAAATTTGAACTGAGCACGGTGGTGCACAGCTATAATCTCAAGTACTTGGGTAGCTGAGACAGGAGAATCACAAGTTCAAGGCCAGTAGCTTAGCGAGGCCCTCTGCAACTTAGTAAGAACCTGTTTCAAAATAAAAAATAAAATAGAGTTGGAATGTATCTCAGTTAGAACATCCCCTAGGTTCGATCCCTAGTATCACAAAATGCATAACAACTTTGAATTCTCTTTATATATAATAACTTCTTGCTTTTAAAAATAGCCTTTTTCTGCCCAGGCTTCTATATCAGTTCTACTCATGTAATATAAGTTGAGGTTATTTATTTTCTACACAGCTTCTTCTAGCCAGTTTTCTCCGGCTCCAGGAGGAAAGATGAGGTTTTGGAAGGCACAGAGTTTCTTTCAGGCAAGTGTTGGCCCCTAGTGGATCAAAAGTGAAAATACACCTTAACAACGAAAGTGGACCGAGAGCAGAAGAAAACAAAAGGAAAACACCATCCACTTGGCCAGGCAGCACCCGTGCATTGAATGAAAACACAACTGAATCTTAACAGAACTGGCTTCTTGATAAAGCTGCCATGGGGATAACATAAACTGAAAGTCAAATGACAAGCTGGGAAAAATAAAGATGACATATAAACAGGGAACATTGTAGATCTACAAAGAGCTTTCATAAATCAACAAACAGTAATACATTTCCAGTTTCCCATGTGTAAGATCAACTTACAAAATCATAGTGTATAGCACATATCACACCAGCAATAACCTTGTAGAAAAATGTTAAAAGGAGATACAATTTATAGGAATGAAGCAATATAGTATCTGAGAATTGACCTATTCACGATATATAAGGCTCAGACCTATTTTTATATTTTTATTTTGAAACAGGGTCTCTTAAACCAGCGAGGCTGGCTTCGAACCAGCAAGATCCTCCTGTCTCCGCCTCCCAAGCGCGGGGATTACAAGCGTGCGCCACCATGCCGGGCGTATATAGGACTTCTAAGTGAAGCATTTTAAATGCTAATAAGGGACCTAGATAATTACATAAGTAAATACTTTTAAATGGGTTGATTTAACTTTACAAAGATGTCAAACTTCTCCAAGTTAAACTAAATTTACCTAAATTCAATGCAATACCATTTAAACTTCTCGTTTTCTCTCAGAGAAACTAAACATATGTATTCTAAAATTTACCTGCAATAATAAATGTCCATAGATAGATGAGTTGACCATCAAAAAGAAGAGTAAAGAAAAAGAACCTGTTCTGTCAGATACTAAAACATAGAACAAAATCATAGTAACAAAAGAGTATAATCTGGGCGTGGTGGCGCAAGTTTGTAATCCCAGCATTTGAGAGGCTGAGACCGGAGGATCGCGGTTTGTGGACAGCCTCCGCTACTTAGTGAGGCCCTCTGCAACTTAGTGAGGCCAGGTTTCAAAATAAGGAATAAAAAATAGGACAGGGAGTGTAGCTCAGAGGTCGAATGCCCCTGGGTTCCATCCCCAGACCCGCAAAAAAAAAAAAAAAAAAAAAAGTATGAATAGTAAAGAATAACTAGACCAATGGAATGGATAGTTTAGAAAAAGATGCATGTATTTATGAAAAATTATATACAAAAAGTAACATCACAACTGTTTTTTTTTTTTTTTTAAACAGTGTTATAGAACTGCGTGTTTGGCCCATGCTTGTAATCCCAGCATTCGGAGGCTGAGAAAGGAGGATCGCGATTCGCGGCCAGCCTCAACTACTTAGTGAGGCCCTCTGCAACTCAGTGAGATCCTGTTTCAAAGAAAGACTAGCCGGGCGTGGTGGCGCACGCTTGTTAATTCCCGCGCTCGGGAGGAGACAGGAGGATCGCGCAGGTTGGAAGCATGGCTCTCTGGCTTAAGAGGCCTTGTTTCCAAATAAAAATATAAAATAGGTCTGGGAGTGTAGCCCAGAGGTAGAAGGGTTCCATCCCCAGTACCACCAAAAAAAAAATAAATAAATAAATAAATAAAAATAAAGAATAAAAATAGGGCTAGGGGTAGCTCAGAGGTAGAATGTACCTGATTTTCATCCCCAGTACCGAAAATATATATATATATATATATATATATATATATATATATATATACATATATATATATATATATATATATATATATATATATATATATATATATAGTTATAGAGCCAGGGTGGTGGCACACACTAGTAATCCCAGCATTCAGGAGACTAAGATAGGAAGATGACGGTTCCCCGGTAGCCTCAGCTACTTAGTGAGGTCCTTGACAACTCAGTGAGACCATGTTTCAAAACAAAGAATAAAAATAGGGCTGGGAGTGTAGCTTGGAGGTAGAATGCCCCTGGGTTCCATCCCCAGTATGGGGAAAAAATAATTTATAAAATTATTTATATATAGCAATATATATATTATATATAATATATGTATATATATTATATAAATAATTTTTTTGCGAGTCTGGGGATGGAACCCAGGGGCATTCGACCTCCGAGCTACAGCCTCTGCCCTATTTTTTATTCTTTATTTTGAAACAGGGTCTCACTAAGCTGCGAAGGGCCTCACTAAGTAGCTGAGGCTGTCCGGGAACCACGATCCTCTGGTCTCAGCCTCCCAAATGCTGGGATTTCAAACGTGTACCACCACACCTGGCAAAAAAAATAATTTTGAATTCCCGAATAACACCAAATAATAAAGGTAAACTTCACATATACAAAACACCTAACTGGAAAAGGGAAAGAAAACTACAAGAAATAATAAAAGATCACTAGCAAGAGCAGGTGTGATGGCACACGCCTTCAATCCCTGTATTTGAGAGCCTGAGATAGGAGGATCACAGGTTTGAGGACAGCCTCAGCAACTAGTGAGACACCATCAACCCAGTGAGACAAAATTAAAATAAGATAGGGCTTGGGGTGTAGCTCAGAGGTAGCATGCCTCTAGGTTCAATCCCCAAACAAACATAAACCCCATATAGCAACACACTAGCGATCTAGAATGAGAAAGACTTCTTAATAAAATTTCAAAAGCACAAATCATAAGAGAAGAATTTGTAAATGTATTTGCATCCCAATTAAAGATTTCTTTGTGTGTGTTCGTGTGTGTGTGTGTGTGTGTATGTGTGTTGAACCCAGGGGCATTTTACCTTCAAGCTACATCCCCAGCCCTATTTTTTATTCTTAATTTTGAAACAGGGTCTCACTGAGTTGCAAAGGGCCTCACTAAGTAGCTGAGGCTGGCCGCAAATAGCTATCTTCCTGTCTCAGCCTCCTGAATGCCAGGATTACAAGTGTGTGCCACCATGCCTGGCTTAAATTTCTTTGTGGGTCTGAGGATAGAATCCAGGACATTCTACCTCCAAGATACACCCCCCGCCCTATTTTTTTATTCTTTTTTTTTTTTTTTTTTTTTTAGTGGTACTAGGGTTCCTGGAAGCCCTTCTACCTCTGGGCTATGTTCCCAGACCTATTTTATACTTTTTTTATTTGGAAACAGGGTCTCTTAAACCAGCGCGGCTGGCTTCAAACCTGCGTGATCTTCCTGTCTCTGCCTCCCAAACTCGGGGATTACAAGCGTGGGCCACGACCGGCTAGATGATTCTGTTTTAATCATTCTTGGAAGTGATTACAAACATGGGCCACCACGCCCGGTGCCTGGCTTAAATTTAAATAATCTATGTGTCTAAAAGTTAACAATACTGAGCAGAGAAAATATTTGAGGCTTGGGAATCTACAAAGCAAGCAAACTTCCCTTTCTATGAGGACGTCCATCATATAAAATTAGGGGTGCACTATAAGAAGGGACAGAGCGCTGGGCGTGGTGGCGCTCCTCTGTAATCCCAGTATTTGGGAGGCTGATACAGAAGGATTGCAGGGTCGATGACAGCCTCAGCAATTTAGTGAGACCCTCAGTAATTTAGTGAGACTCTGTTTTAAAAAATAAAAATTAAAAAGGGTAAAAAAAAGCAGGGGATGTAGCTCAGAGGTGGAGTGCCTCTGGTTCAATTCCAGTACCACACACTAAAAAAAAAAAAAAAAAAAAAAAAGTGTGGTGACACACAACTGTAATCCCGGTACTTGGGAGACTGAGACAGGAGGATCACAGGTTTGAGGACAGCTTCAGCAAGTAGTGAGACACTGTTTCAAAATTTAAAAAACAATAAAAATATGGTTGGGTTGTAACCTGTAGGTAAAATGCCTGAGTCCCATCCCTAGTACCATAAAAAGGGGTGGGGGAAACACATGGGGAAGACGGCCATCAAGCCTCCAGAATTCCAGAGGCATTCCTTATTTTCACTGAAACACCTCTATAAAGACCCTTCCTCCAAATAAGTCACCTTCTAAAAGACTAGGGTTTGGGATTTTCATATATTTTTTGGAGGGTGACACAATTCAATCTGTAACACAGGTAATGAATTTCCTTTCATAAGAGGCAACTTGAGTCGGCTTTTGCCATTTTCAATCAAGGCTTCTTTCCTTAGACAACTGAGCATTCTCCATACCCCAGCAATCTCCGGAGGCAGATGGCAACGCGCAGAAGCACTGTTTGATCAATCAGTTCCGTCCTCTTGGGCCACTCTGAAGGAAGACCACAGGTTGAGGATGTGGTGTGAAGGACAAGATCCGGGTCCCAACTGAGTTCTTCCATCAGGAATGAAGTAGCCCAAAGCAATGACAAACAGAATGGTGATTTCATTTTAAAGGGTGGCACGAGATGGTGAGAAGGACAGTAACCTAAGGACCTGTGGGGTAGTATCAGGTGAGCCACTGAACAGATGCTGCGGGCCTCGTTTAACTCACTTGAGTAATGACAAACGTGGCCTCTTACTCCGCTATTGTGAAGACCAGATGAAAAACATGTGCATGCCTGGACTCTTAATACTTTGGAGGCTGAGACTGGAGGACAACAGGTTCAAGGCCAGCCTCGGGTATTTACCGAGACTATCAGCAACTTACCAAGAGCCTGTTTCAAAATAAAAAGGGCTGGGGGTATAGCTCAGAGGTAGAATGCCCCTGGGTTCAATCCTCAATACCAAAAAGGAAAAAAAAAATGTGTGGAGCTCTAGAAAACTATAAACCACTACCTACAACTAAGTAGTAAAGGTTTTTTCAAAAATATTGAATGTCACAATCGAGGCATGGGTACACTTTCCAACAGTGTCTCATTTCACTTTGGCAATCCTAAAAATCAGCTCAGTCAGGTCTGTTCTTCATTCTAATTTTCAGGGAAAGAAACTGAAAAATAAAGGGCTGAGAGTCATGACACACACCTGTAATCCCAGTACTTGGGAAGCTGAAACAGGAGGATTGCAGGTTCAAAGCCTTAGAAACTTAGACCCTGTTTCTAAATAAAAAATAAATCATTTTGAGTGTGTAGCTTGGGCTCAATCCCTAGTACTACACAAAAAAGAAAGGAAGGAAGGAAGGAAGGAAGGAAGGAAGGAAGGAAGGAAGGAAGGAAGGAAGGAAGGAAGGAAACAGAAATTAAGAGATGAAAACCTTTTTCTAAAATTAGCAAATGAACAGCTATAGGTAATATAGTCCAGATTTGACTGCTTTTTAACCAAGTACCAGTGAGGTAGTATATTTTTCTAATAGAACTGATTTCGTGCTATCCACAATAAGGTTTTATTGTTGTTTTTGATGCTGTGGATAAACCCCCAGGCCTTGACCATGACTACGAAAGTGCCCTACCACTGAGTTATATACCTCAACTGTCAAGTGCGGTGGTATATAAAGTATATAAAGGATAATGGGAGATATATACCGAGGTATGGATATATGCCTATGAATTCACAAAAGAACAGTGGGAAAATTGGTCACGATGTTTTGGTGTAAATACTTATTAGATTTTTAGTGGTAGCTTTAAGGTATATTTTGAGGTGTATATTTAAGATATATATTATCTGCTTCTGAAAATAGAACTGCTGGCTGAGTCAGTCTCCTGGGGGCTGAAAGCCCCAGAAGCCAATAGCAGTCCAGGACCCTGTTATTTCGAGGCAGAGCTTGGCACTTGATTCTGGACCACTCCGCAGTGAGATCACGGTGGTGGTGCAGGGGGGCCTCTCCTCTCTGTGGTGAGTTTCTACTCACCAAGCCTTCTCTTGCTGGCTGTTCGTCTTACTCCACTGACGTACTAACCTCTGCTTCATTGTTTCAGGTTACATTTCACTAAGTTCTCACTAGTAAATGGCCCTGCTAGCTAGCTGGTAAAGGAAATATCCTTTGTCTGCTTACCACCCTTGAACCATTATTCTGGTAGAGAATTAAAAATATATATACAAAAGAACAAGAAAACAAAAAGCTGGTTCTTTGAAAAAATTAACAAGATTGACAAACCCCTCTCCAAGCTAACCAAAAGAAAGAGAGAATCAACCCAAACTATTAAAATCAGAAATAAAAAAGGAGAAATCAACCCAGAAAGGGATGTCTCCTTGCTGTGGAAATTCAGAGGGAAATTCAAAGTATCATCATAAAGTATTTTGAAAATTCGTATTACAATAACTGAAAAACATAAAAGAAATCAACAGATTTCTAGACACATACAACCTACCTAAATTGAACCGAGAGGATATAGAAAACACAAACCAACCAATAGCAAGCAAAAACAGAGAAACAGCAATAAAAAGCCTGCCATCAAAGAAAAGCCCAGGTCCACATGGATTTCCAGCTGAGTTCTGCAAAACCTTTAGAGGAGAATGAAACCCAATAATTCACAAGTTATTCTATGAAATCAAAAGAGATGGAATTCCTCCGAACTCCTTCCATAAGACCAGCATCACATTAATACCAAAACCAAGTAAACATTCCTCAAGAAAAGAAAATTGCAGACCAATACAATTGGTGAGCATAGATGCAAAAATTCTAAACAAAATACTAACCATGCACATTAAAAACCACATCAAAAAAATGTATACCATGACCAAGTTGGTTTCATCCCAGGAAAGTAAGACTGGTTCAACATATTCAAGTCAATACATGTTATTCACCAAATAAATAGAACTAAGGGCAAAAATCACATGATCATCTCGACAGATGCTGGAAAAGCATTTGACAAAATCCAACACCCATTCATGTTTAAGACATTGCAGAAGCCGAAGCCGGGCGTGGTGGCGCACGCTTGTAAAGCTCTTGGGAGGCAGAGACAGCAGGATCGCGCTGGTTCGAAGCCAGTCCTCGCTGGCTTAAAAGACCCTGTTTCCAAATAAAAAATATGAAAATAGGTCTGGAAGTATAACCCTGAGGTAGAAGGGTTTTCAGGAACCCCAGTACCGCAAAAATAAATAAATAAATAAATAAATAAATAAATAAATAAATAAATAAATCATTGCAGAAAATTGGAATAAAAGGTGCGTAACTCAACATCGTTATGGCAATGTACAATAAACCCAAAGTCAACAACATATTGAATGGGGGAAAACTGGGGGAATTCCCTTTAAAATCAGGAACAAGACAAGGATGCCCACTATCTCCACTCCTTTTCAATATAGTCCTTGAGACTCTTGCGAGAACAATAAGACAAGAGGAGGACATCAAAGGAATTCAAATAGGAAAAGAATTAAAATTACTGTTAATTTAGTAGCAATTTAATTAATTTTTAAGTAGCTAAAATTTAATTAATTTTAATTATTTAATAACTTAATTATTATTATTAAACTAATAAAATCATTATTTGCAGACGACATGATCCTCCTGTCTCAGCCTCCAAGTACTGGGATTACAGGTCTGTTTCACCATGCTTGGCTGTTAGTATTTCTGTGTGTGTGTGTGTGTGTGTGTGTGTGTGTGTGTGTGTGTTATTGGGGATGGAACCCAAGGGCATTCTACCTCCAAGTTACACCCCAGCCCTATTATTTTATTTTTTTTATTTTGAAAAAGGGTCTCACTAAGTTGCAGATGGCCTCACCAAGTTGGCAAGGCTGGTGGCAGATCTGTGATCTCACTGTCTCAGCCTCCCAAGTACTGGGATCACTAGCACGGTCCACCACACCCTGCTTGATGTTAGTATTTCAATTCCCTAAAAGAGAGCTTTGCTACATACCATTTGCTACATGCCATTTCTCTAAAATATGTTATTTGTGAAAGCTATATTATTTGTATATGTTATTCTGGGTAAATGCATTGTATAGTATCTCTTTCAACAGAAGAAAAGAAAAACTATTTAAAACCACTTTTCCAGCTGCGCATGGTGACTGATTCAGATTGAATGCCCCTGGGTTCAATCTCCAGTACCACAAAAATAAATAAATAAATAAATAAATAAAACCACCTTTTCTCAACAGTAGGAAGTGAGAACCAACATTTATTCTTTTTTAATCCTATATTCTAGATTATTAAGACAACACTCTGCCAATTACTTTTTTTTTTTTTTTTAAGTAGCTGAGGCTGTCCGCGAACCACGATCTTCCGGTCTCAGCCTCCCAAATGCTGGGATTACAAGCGTGCGCCACCACGCTCGGCTGCCAATTACTTTTGAGCTGCTCAATTTCATTTAAAAAATCTTTGCGAATAGCAATATTGTCTAAATGCCTGAATTCTAAAAATGCCAATGACTATTTCAGATCCAAGGTACTAACAAATCTCAATATTCATTCACTAATTCAACCAGTATTTATGGGGAATCTACCACATACCAAGCAATGTTACAGAAGATGGATAAAACAATCTCTGCCCTTATAGAGTTTTAATTACAGTGGAAGGGGAATGGTCTATATAGATATCAGTTGCATAATAAAGAAATTGCAGTGTGTTTAGGTAATGGAATTTTACATAGGAATTAAAAAGAAAAATTATAGGTTCTTTCAGTAATATGGATGAATCTCTCACAAACACAATGTTGAGGAAAAGAAGTTAAAATTCGGTCAATTAAAATAATTTAAAAATGGGAAAAGAATGCAGATAAAATTGTGCTTTTCTTAATGTGCAAAATATTAGGGAGAAATGGGTAACAGGAGGAACCCTAGATGAAGAAGGGACCCTATAGAGGAGCAATGAAGGTGGCATATCTGAGGGGATCAGAGGGAGGATGAGGGAAACTCTTTAAAGCACATGATGTACTTAAACATATCAAAGTCGATCAGGAAGCCAAGCATGGGTAGGAGGGAGGGGGAGGGAAGGGGTTAGAGATTGGGTAGGGGCTGATTGGGTGATGTGTGCATGTATATCTCCACAAGATTTTTTATCCCATTGAGATGTATGATTACAATGCACCAATAGAAATTTGTTTTTAAAAATCAGTCTAATTGAGGTACAAAAATAAGCACTACTCTAGGGCCTAAGGTTCTTCCTAAAACTTTCGGAACTTGCAAAAGGTCTTGCAAAATGTCTGAAGCTGACCTTGAACCAGTGATTCTCCTCTGTGGCTTCCCAAGTACTGGGGTTAGAAGTGTTCACCATCATGCCTGGCTCAACCTGATTTTTTTTTTTTTTTTTTTTTTTTTTTTGCTGGTCTAGGGATGGAACCCAGGGGCATTCGACCTCCGAGCTACAGCCCCTGCCCTATTTTTTATTCTTTAGTTTGAAACCGGGTCTCACTGAGTTGCAGAGGGCCTCACTAAGTAGCTGAGGCTGTCCGCGAACCGCGATCCTCCGGTCTCAGCCTCTCAAATGCTGGGATTACAAGCATGCGCCACCACACCTGGCTTTCAATCTGATATTTTTATAGGTAAAATATATGCGAAACTCCAAAGAAACATCTTGTATACTTTTTAAACATATGTACTTCTAAAGTGGAAACTTTCTACAATATGAAATAATTAATTTGTAGACTGCAGGCTTTCCCCCCCTCTGAATGTAGAGAAATATTTTTTCTTTCTTTTTTGGTAGTACTGGGGATGGAATCCATGGGCCTTCTACCTCCGGTCTACACTCCCAGATCTATTTTATATTTTATTTGGAAACAGGGTCTCACTAAGTTGCTGAGACCTTCACTAAGTAGCTGAGGCTGGCTTCGAACCTGTGCGATCCTCCTGTCTCAGCCTCCCAAGCGCGGGAATTACAAGCGTGCGCCACCATGCCCAGCTGAGGAATATTTCTTTTCTCCAAATTTGTATATCGATTTAATACATTTTTACACCACGCTATCCCAAATAAAAGAGAATGGCGACGAGGCCATGGAAGTTGAAATGGTCTTTAAAGCCTACGCACAACAAGGCCCATTTTGTTATTTGATTATAAAGGTAAACTTCAATTTATGTCAAGAATAAATGGATCTAGGTAGTGATAAGGTCCGAAAGCCCTTTTCCTTTTCTTTCCTTTCTTCCTCTTTCCTTCTCTCTTTTAGAGGCATTCTATATCTGAGCTTCTCCCCCAACCCTTTTTATTTTTTATTTTGAAACCGGGTCTGGCTAAGTTGCTGAGAGTTCCCCTGCGTTGCTGAGGTTGGCCTCCAGCCTGCAGCCCTCCAGTGTCTCCCACATCGGGGATGGCGGCGTGCCCCACCGCGCCCCGCGGATCCTCAGTGTCTTCCGTGTATCCCAACAGGGGAGAATCCTGCGCAAACTGAGCTCGACTCCAAATTGTACGGAGGTGACAGACATTAACACGAGAGAATGAAGGGATCCGACGGGAAGGTGAGCTAAGCTAAGCAGCTAGATTCCGGGAGGCTCTTTTCAAGGCTTTTGGTTCCTTTGGTTTTAGGATCCCTACAGCGAAGCCCTGGGAGCTGCAGAGACTGCAAGCTCGGCGGGAACTACAACTCCCAGCAGCCCGCGCGAGAGCGGCCCGGCGGCCCGGGGAAAGCCCGGATGAGCGGGCCGCCTTGGGGGCGGGGCTGCGACCCCGGGCTTGTTGACGTCACGTCCGCTGGGCGGGGTTGCGGCGCTCCCGCGCAAATTGAAAGGTTGGGCTCTGGTCTTGCGGCGGAGACTGCGGGGTAGGTTTGGCCAGGTGGGCGCCCGCATGGCTGGCGGGCTGCGGCGCTGTGCGGGGCCTCGGGCACCCTCGGGCTAGACCCGCCTTCGCCTCGTCCCTGCTCGGGGCTTCCAGCACTCGAGCCCTTGGGCCGAGCGCGGGGGTCCGGGCCGGGTTCCCAGAGCGGGCGGCCTATCTCGCGTTCCCGGCAGAAGGGGCAGCCCGGGTTTTCCAGGCAGGTTCTTATGGTGGTACTGGGGATCAAACCGGGGGAATCCATCTCTGAGCTGCACTCCCAGCCCTTTGCTACTTTTTTAAATTTTTCGGTACTGGGATGGAACCCAGGGGCATCCGAGCTACACCCCCTGCCCTATTTTTTATTCTTTATTTTGAAACTGGGTCTCACTAAGTTGCGGAGGGCCTAAGTAGCCGAGGCTGTCCGCGAACCTAGATCCTCCGTTTTCAGCCTCCCGAATGCTGGGATTACAAGCGTGCGCCACCACGCCCGGCTCTTTTGTTACTTTTTGAGTCAGGTTCTTGCTCAGTTGCCCAGGTGCACGTCTCCTTCTCCCCCCGGCAGTCTCCTCACTTTTAAATGATGACAAGTAACCCTTTCTAATATGCAGGAGGAAAAAGCAGCGGCGCCGGGAGGGCTTGAGGCCCCGCCAGCACCCCTTCCCCGGGGGGCGGGAATAAAGTGAAGCCGCTCCTGCTGGTCTCGGTGCCACCGCCAGAGATCTCCAGCTAATATGTGCCACGTGTCACGCAGTCATTCTTACTGTGCTAAGGAGGAAAGGTCTCCTCGAGGAGATTTACCTGGCCTAGAAGAAGCTTGCCTAAGTATTAGGAAATGTGTCATACCCATTTTCTTCAGCGTGAGTGCGAAGTAGGAGAATAATTGATGACCGCCTGCATCAGATCGCCAATTCCGAGTCCCCCACCACCCGCCACAACTGTCTCTGAAAGCGAATTGCAAGCGTGGGACTTCCGGAATATGAGGATTTTTGCACGGAGCATCAGACCTCTAATGTGTTGGTAGGACAGGGCTGACTTCTGAGCCTGTGCTTTCTTTTCCTTTCAAATTTGATGTTCAGTAGGACACATCTGTCTTATGAGATGTCGGCAGATGCTAAGTGCTCTTTGCTGACTTACTATTTATCCTAGAGTAGTTGCTTCAGAAAGTAGAGCAGCAGCACCAGAACCTCTGAACAGAGTGAGCTACAGCCTGGCAGGAAGAAGTGGGAAGGCTAAGCATTTGTCTCCAGGCTGGATTTGCTCAGCAAGCATAGTTTCACATTTCTTTGGTGTAGCTTTCAGAGCCTGATGGAATTGTCCCAAGGTCTTATTACTAGAATGTCCCTTCTTGCAACAATATATTATGATGACTGTAAGTTTCAGTCCTAAAAAGATTACAGATTCCGTTCTGTGATTCTATCTTATTTTTCAATGGGAATGCATACCTTCCTACAAACTGGTTTTTGTTTTTTTGTGGTGCTACGAATTAAACTCATGGGCATTCTCCCTCTTCCCTCCACCCCCAGCCTTTCTTATTTTGGGTTTTGAAACAGTTTTGTTTGGTTGCTGAGCGTCTCACTGTTCCCGATGAACCTAATGCTCCTGTCCCAGCCTCTCAAGTCCTGGGATTACAGGCATGCGCCGCCACGCCCAACAATACCTTTCTTGAAGACAGAGATTCATACGTTTTTGAGAATCTCATGTGTGCTTAGGACAGTTAAGATCTTGGAGCATACATTTTGACTCTTAATTGTCAACACACTTTGGGAAGAATAAACATAAAGCACTTACCAGTTTGTGCTGGAGGTAGTGTTAATGACGAATGTAGATTCTGGGTTGTGGAGAGTGGCAGGGAGGAAGTCAGTTATTAGCTAAATAATAGCTGCTTCTGAGTTGAGCTCCAAGTTCTTTATTTTTCTAAAGCTTTTTGTTAAATACAGTTTGCTTTAAGTATTACTGTTTTATTTTTCTCCTTTCATATCATGTAGTTAATTTGGCGCAATGGGGATACAAGGATTGCTCCAGTTTATCAAAGAAGCTTCTGAGCCCATCCATGTGAAGAAGTATAAGGGGCAGGTGGTAGCTGTGGACACCTATTGCTGGCTTCACAAAGGAGCTATTGCTTGTGCTGAAAAACTAGCCAAAGGCGAACCTACTGATAGGTAAGCTTGGACCTCATATTAATTCCTCGAGAATTAGGAATGGGACTTGAAATGGAAATGCTTTTGTTCAGAAACATATTTTTATTGGATGATAGATTTATTAAGAAATTAAAGGCTGGGCGTGATGGCGCACACTTGTAATCCCAGCATTCTGAAGGCGGAGACCAGAGGATCACGATTTGGGGATGGCCTCAGCTACTTAGCAAAGCTCTTCACAACTCAGTGAGACCATTTCAAAAATAAAAAGACCAGCCAGGTGTGGTGGCGCCCATAATTCGCACGCGTGGGAGGCTGAGACGGGAGGATCGCACAGGTTCAAAGCCAGCCTCAGCTACTTAGTGAGCATCTCAGCAACTTAGTGAGACCCTGTTTCCAAATAAAATATAAAATAGGTCTGGGAGTATAGCCCAGAGGTAGAAAGCCTCTGGGTTCCACCCCCAGTACCACCCAAAAAATAAAATAAATAAATAAATAAAAAGACTATAAAATAGGGTTGGGGTGTAGCTCGGAGGTAGGATGCTCCTGGGTTCCACCCCCAGTACCGCAAAAAGAGAGGGGGTGGGGGGATTAGATAATATAGCCAGGCACGGTGGCACATGCCTGTAATTCTAGAATTTGGGAGGCTGAGACAGTAGTATATCAAGTTTGAGGCCAATCTCAGCAATATAGCAAAGCCCTGTTTTAAATAATAATAGTAGTAGTAAAAATGATTATAAGCCAGGTATTGTGGCCTATCCCTGTAGTTCAATACTTAGCAGCTTAGCAGGACCTTGTTTATGAATAAAAAATAAAATAGGCATAGTGATGTAGCTTAAAATATCCCTGGGTTCCATCCCCAGGTTCATCTTTCTCTTCTTCCCAAAAAAAGAAAAAAGAAAATAAGGCTGGAGTGTAGCTTTGAGATAGTATGCCCCTTCAACCCTTAGTACCACCAAAAAAAAAGTAGGAAAGAAGGATAGATGAATTGAAGGATCATGTGTTCGAAAATATTTCCAAATTGAGGTATTTCCTTCCGTGCAGGTAGGTTTTCATCTATATAATAAGTTTTCCTCTTTATAATAAGCCAGAGTATCAGGTTACCAAAGGATAAACCAATAAAGATCTCTTTTTTTTAAATTTTTATTTATTTATTTATTATTTATTTTTGTGGTACTGAGGGTGGAACCTAGGGACTTTTCTACCTCCGGGCTATACTTCCAGACCTATTTTATACTTTATTTGGAAACAGGGTCTCTAAGTTGCTGAGAGCTTCATTCAGTAGCTGAGGCTGACTTCGAACCTGTGTGATCCTCCTGTCTCAGCCTCCAAAGCCCAGGATTACACGCGTGCGCCACCACATACCCAGCTCTATATTTTTGTGGATGGATGGGTGTTACTGGGAATTGAATCCAGAGGTGTTCTACCTTGGAGCCCTTTTTCTTTTTGTTTTGAAATAGGTATTGCTAGGTTGCTGAGAGTCACTAAATTGTAGGCTGACCTCAAACCTGCAGTCCTCTCTCAGCCTCCCAGGTACTGGGATTACAGTGCCCACTGTGCCTGGCTGCCTCCTTTACTCTTTATGTATGATAAACTTTTTAACAATGTTTTGAAAACCTATGATTTCAGAATTTGTACTCTTGGGTACAGACAACACTGGTAATGTATCAGCAAAAGGAACCAAAGGAACAAGAAATTCTGACTGACTTCACTTACAGCCAGAAATGGGGAAGTATCCAGACCCTACACTGGCCTCATTCCAGGCAGCCTCAGTGGGCTAATTTTCTCCTTTTAAATAAAAATATTAGAAAATTAAGCAAATATAATTTCTGGACATATTTTTCCACAGAGATTTGGCCAGTATTACTGTGTTTTCCCCCTCCCCACAATATATAATTTATCTCCTGGAGAGATTCAGATATCTTAAGTGAGTTACTTAAACATAATGCATAGTTAGGTAAGGTATGTCAATCCTGTTTGTTTCTTAGATGGGATTGGAGGAACTAATCCTTACTGAATGGCAAGTGCTTGGGGCTTCCAATTACTATAAGCAAAACTCACCTGTAGCAATAGTACATGTAGTATTGGAAGGAGCCTTGGTACTTCTGCCACTCCGACTGCTGAGGTATTCGTTTTTTGTACTGAGAATTAAACAGGGCTTCCTTCTTGCTAAACGCATATTTTATCACTGAGCTACTTCTCTGGCCCCAAGATAGTTTTTTGAGAGCAATTTCTTTTCCACTACCAATTGCAATTGTAATGAAAGACTACAAATTTTTATTGCCATTTTCAATGTATACCTCTGTGTGTGTGTGTGTGTTACTGAGATTGAACCCCAGGGACATTCTACCTCTGAGCTATACTCCCAGCCCTATTTTATCTTTACTTTGAAACAAGGTTTTGCTAAATTATGATGTGTTGATCTTGAACCCGAAGTCTTCCTGTCTCCATTTCCCAAGTACTGTGACCATAAGCATGTACTACCATCCCTGGCAAAACATATTTTAATATAGAGTATATATTGGGTGATTTTTTTTTTTTTTTTTCCGGGTTTGGGGATGGAACCCAGGGGCATTCGATCTCCAAGCTACAGCCCCTGCCCATTTTTTTGTTCTTTGTTTTGAAACAGGATCTCACTGAGTTGCAGAGGGCATCACTAAGTAGCCGAGGCTGTCTGTGAACCACAATCCTCAGGTCTCAGCCTCCCAAGTGCTGGGATTACAAGCATTCGCCACCAACCCTGGCTTGGGTGATATTTTTAAATCATTGTTAAATTTCTTGGCTGTGGCACAATGTTGTTACACAAATCAAGTCTTTATTGTTTGTTTTCGGTGCTGGGGATTGAACAGGGGTATTCTACCTCTGAGCATAGGGTCACCCTGGGCTCTCAGTTTGTGTGTAGGGTATGTGTGTGTGTGTGTGTGTGAGTGACTGGAGATTGGACCCAGGACTCCAAGCTACACCCCCAGCCCTATTTGTGTGTGTGTATGTGTGTGTGTGTGTGTGTGTGTGTGTGTGTGTGTGTGGTTCTGGGTTTCCTGGAAACCCTTATACCTCCAGGCTACATTCCCAGACCCATTTTATATTTTTATTTGGAAACAGGTTCTCTTAAGCCAGAGAGGCTGGCTTCGAACCAGCGCGATCCTCCTATCTCCGCTTCCCAAGCACGGGGATTACAAGCGTGTGCCGCCATGCCTGGCGTTTTGTTTTGTTTTTTTTTTTTTTTTTTTTTTTTTTTTTTTTTTTTGGTGGTACTGGGGTTCCTGGAAGCCCTTCTACCTCCGGGCTACGCTCCCAGACCTATTTTATAATTTTGAAACAGGGTCTCTTACGCCAGCGCGGCTGGCTTCGAACCTGCGCGATCCTCCTGTCTCCGCCTCCCAAGCGCGGGGATTACAAGCGTGCGCCACCACGCCCGGCTTGTTTTGTTTTTTAAACAGGGTCTCACTAAGTTGTAGAGGGCCTCACTAAATAGCTGAGTCTGGCCTCGAACCTGTGATCCTCCTGTCTCAACCCCCCAAGTACTGGGATTACAAGTATGTGCCACTGTACCCGGCTAAGTTAGAGTTTTTCACTTCCTGTGAAAACATGTTTTGACAAGCAAAATCCTCATCTTTTCAAAATGGTCCCAGTAGGTCTAAAATAGAGCAAAAGTATTACCTTAAGAGGTGCAAAACATTTAGAAATGCATTTTTAAAAAATTTCTAAATCCTTTTCCTCATAGGTATGTTGCATTTTGTATGAAATTTGTCAATATGCTCTTGTCTAATGGAGTCAAGCCTGTTCTTGTATTTGATGGATGTACTTTACCTTCTAAAAAGGAAGTGGAGAGCTCCAGAAGAGAGTAAGTGAATTCTGTATTAAATCTTAATTTGTTTAAGCTTATTTTATCACCTGATACATAAGCAGATTTCCTTAAATGTTCTGTTTGTATTAGATTCTTACCACAATTTTTAAACATGTGTCTTAGTTACTGTTTTTCTTTGACACAAAGTATTGCTGTGGAAAAGTCTGACAATAATTTAGTGCCATGCACATGTACCTCTGTTAAAAAAAACCTTTTTTTTTTTTTTTTTTTTTTTTTTGGTTCCTAGAAGCCTAAAGGATCTGGGTTAATTAATAGTCTCAAAGACCCAATCCATTGCACCACTTTCAAATGAGTCAGACTTTTTCTCTATTGTAGCAACTTAGTCTGGATTACAGTTCTACTATAGTTTTGGGAGTCAGTCTCTTAAATACATTTTTAATATTTAAAAAGTATTCTTCTTGTGCAGAAGACGACAGACCAATCTTCTTAAGGGAAAACAGCTTCTTCGCGAGGGGAAGGTCTCCGAGGCCCGAGAGTGTTTCACCCGCGCTGTAAACATCACACATGCGATGGCCCACAAAGTAATTAAGGCAAGTGACGAGAAGACACTGAGCTAAAGAACGCGTGGCGAAGTCCAGTTAAGCTAGTGCCAAGTTGTTCATGGACGGGAGGGCAAGGAAAGCAAGGGAGGAAACTCAGTCTAGGCCTAACTTCAAGTAAAGGGCAGCTGTGAGTGGAAGAAGGAAATTCCACCATCAGGAAGAGTCCAGCAGTGTCCAGGAGGAGAGCCTGAGGAGGAAGCGAGGCCTCTCTCTTGAGAAAAGTGACTCAAGGAGACAAGCTCCTTGACATGCCCCGAGAGACAGAAGGGGCAGAGGCGCGGGTCTCCATCCCACTGCACTGAGAGTCTTTAGCATTGGTCGTGGCCTGTGCTCGTGACGGGTCCTACTGGGGATCGAACCTGGGGCATTCCACCTCCAAGCTACACCTCCAGCCCTCTTTTTTTTTTTTTTTTTCCTTTATTTTTGAAACAGGATGTCTCTTAAGTTGCTGAAGGTCTTGCTTAATTGCCAAGGCCGGCCTCAAACCTGCAGTCCTCCTGTCTCAACCTCCCAAGTTCTGGGATTACTGCCTTAAGCCACCGCAACCGGCTTAACCTGTTATATTTATAGAGAAAATATATACAAAGCTTTCAACAAATATCTGATAAACTTTTGGAATGTCTTTAAGATGGAAGTTTTCTACAATTTGGAAAAAATAATTTATTTCAATAAATAATTAATTTCAGCACACACGTACCGTGTGTGCGGAGGCGGGTTAGGAGATGGGTTTGAAGGGGGCTTTGTGCGGTGCACTGCAGTTGCCGTGTGGAGAGTCACTGTGGTCTCCCGCAGGCCGCTCGCTCTCAGGGCGTGGATTGCCTCGTCGCTCCCTATGAAGCCGATGCGCAGTTGGCCTACCTCAACAAAGCTGGTCTTGTTCAAGCCATAGTCACAGAGGACTCTGATCTCCTGGCTTTTGGCTGTAAGAAGGTACTTACCTGCAGTGCTGCATGTGACTTGGCTGTGTTGGTGGAAGTAGCATAAGTCAGGAGCTGGAGATTTTCCTTTCTAGTACTGTGTGTGTTAGTTACTGGGAATTGAACCCAGGGGTGTTCTATACCTCCAAGCTACACCTTCACCCCTATTTCATTTTTATTTTGTAACGGTTTTGCTATATTTTATTTGGAAACGGGCTCTCACTAAGTAGCTGAGACTGGCTGCGAACTTTCCATTCTCAGCCTCCCAAGTACTGGAATTACAAGCGTACGCCACCGTGCCCAGCTTTTATTCTTTATTTTAAAACAGGGTCTCACTAAGTTCTGGAGAGCCTAAGTAAGTAGCTGAGGCTGGCCATGAACCTGCAACCCTCCAGTCTCAGCCTCCCAAGTACCGGAATTACAAGTGTATATCACCATGCCCGGCTATTTTTTATAATGATCATTGTTTAAAATGAAGAATTTTGCTATTTAACATTTGTGCAATCTGGACACTTTTTAGAGTAAGCCTTTTTGATTGAAGGGTTTTGTTGCTGTGTTTGTTCAAATCTCTTTTTATTTTGGGGGGCACTGGGGATGAAACTCAGGGCCTTGCACATTCTAGGCAAATGTTCTACCACTATACTACACTCCCCAGCCTGTAAATTATTTTTTATTCATTTGTTAACTATGTGTGCTGGGGATTGAACCCAGGGGCATTCTACCTTCAAGCTATGCCCTCAGCCCTTTTATTTTTTATTTTCAAACAGGGTCTCCTGAAATTATTGAGGCTGGCCTCAAACCTGTGATCTTCCTGTCTCAGCCTCCCAAGTACTGGAATTCCAGCTCACTTTTACTTTTTTTAATAGCACGGTTTTACTTTATTTAATAATGATAATGTATGCCTTATATTTTTAAATTAGGTTAGGTAGTTAGCTAACTTATCTACTAATGGATTGTTATAGTTATTTAGAGTTATGTATAAAACCATTTAATGGGAAAGCTTATTGTGATAAGGGGGAAGTGAAGTTTCAGCACTCTAGGATGATGTCAGTTTTGTAGCGGCTGTGGTGCTCTTATCCTCAGGGGCGTTGTATCAGGACATCAATGGGTGACAGTGAGAAACTTTGCAGGACTTCTGTTTTCTCCTTGAGTTTCTTTGTAGCACATTTCCCACGGTAAGCATGTATCAGTTTGATAAGAAAAAAAAAGTTGATTTTTCTAAAATGTAAAATGTCATGATAGCACTGTTAGGAGGTAGGACCAGAAGGAAAGGATTTGATTGATAGGATAATCAATACCTGATGTGTCATTTCACATCAGGATAATCAAGTTCCAGCTGTATACCCTGTCTAGTCCTGTCTTACGGTTCAGTTAAATTTATTTCTAAATTTGATAGCCATTAACTGCCTACCTGTTCCTCTTGTATCTCAGAAGTACAGTGAAGAACAACTAAGATTTCTTAGCGTTGTTGCAATGGATTAGATAATGATAAGTCAAAGTGGCTCTTTTAGGTATTAATGTGTTCCCTTCCCTTTGAAGGTGATCTTAAAGATGGACCAGTTTGGAAATGGACTAGAGATTGATCAGGCTCGACTAGGCATGTGCAAACAGCTTGGGGATATATTCACAGAAGAGAAGTTCCGTTACATGTGTATTCTTTCAGGCTGTGACTATCTCTCATCACTGCGTGGGATTGGATTAGCAAAGGCGTGCAAAGTGCTAAGACTGGCCAATAATCCAGATATTGTAAAGGTAAGAGGGATCATCAAGTGCCACATACAGCTTCTGAACCACTTTTTAAATAATGAGTTACTTAAGATACTGAGACTATGGATTTTAAATATTGTCAATGGTGTATATTCTCTTACTGCAAAAAACAAATAATGAACTTTAGAATTTTGCTGTTAGCAACAGTAAATGTTGAAGAACTGTGTTTTCAGCAATTGAAAAAATTATTAGTGATATTTAAAATGGGGTAGAATTAAGTTTAAACTTTAATCATTTTGACTTGTGTTGCTACATAGTAGTGCTTTTCATTTGTAAAGTCTCTTAATGGTAATAACTTGTTTATATGGGCTTTAAAAGTTAACACAAAAATAAATTTACATATTAACTCATTTAAGGCTAATATATATCATACGCCTTTTCAAAACATAAACATTATGAGAAGAATTGTACACTTAGGCAAATTTCCGTAATGTGGCTTGATAAAAGACCTGGATTCTTTTCTACATCTTCATTCAGTCTTATTTCACATCAGAGATCCTCGAGAAAACAAGATACTGTATCACTCCTGTGCAGTGTCTCTGAGGCTGGGTGGTGGAGCGCTTGCCAAGCATGCACAAGGCCCTGGGTTCCATTCAAAGTGCCTCAAAAAGAACTTAAGGAAACATATAAATAAATAAGTTTGTATTAAGGAAGCTCACCTGGACAGTTCTCTCAAATCCTTAGCGTTTGCAGTCTAGATCCCATTTTCTACTTTTGAGAGTACAGAGCATGTGTCCTGGGGAAGGAGGATGGTGTAGCATAATGGAATGGTCTCTGGCTTGGGAGGTGCTGGCGCAGACGGCAGTAGGGAAGCATGCTGTTGGGTAGCCTGTGCCCTCAGGATCTTCACTTCATCTGTGAGTTTGATAAAGTCCTGTGTCACTAAGTGATAGAGATGCATCCATTGTGTGAACATCACTGAATGTACTTACACAAGCTAAGATGTCTGTAACATCACTGGACAGTTAAGCTTCTGGGACCTTGATCGAAGCTTCATTATGTGGTGTATGACTGTTAATATTTAAGATCCCTTTAATCATTAAGCATCCGTGACCAACAGTGCTAGAAAGTTGACTTAGCGTTAAAAATCTGATCTAAGAAGCTGGGCGTGGTGGCGCACGCTTGTAATCCCAGCATTCAGGAGGCTGAGACCAGAGGATCACGGTTCGCGGACAGCCTCAGCTACTTAGTGAGGCCCTCTGTAACTCAGTGAGACCAGGTTTCAAAATAAATAATTAAAAAAGAAATAGGGCAGGGGCTGTAGCTCAGAGGTTGAATGCCCCTGGGTTCCATCCCCAGACTCACACACACACACACACAAAAAAAAAAGATCTGAGAATAATTGAGTTTTTTAATTCTCAAAGTCTCATACATTGTTCACATTTTGTTTTCTAGAAGATGAAAGGGACTTTGAGAATGAATAATATCCTAAGTTTATGCCTAGAAATACAAACTTGATATATAACTAATTTTTTTTTTTCTTTTTTGGTGGTACTGGAGTTCCTAGAAACCCTTCTACCTCGGGGCTACACTCCCAGACCTATTTTATATTTTTATTTGGAAACAGGATCTCTTAAGCCAGCGAGGCTGGCTTCGAACCTGCGCGATCCTCTGTCTCCGCCTCCCAAGCGCGGGGATTACATGCGTGCGCCACCACTGCTGATGAATTTTTTAATGTAGATGAAAGCAACTGATTTTTTGGGGGTCCCCTCTCATGTTCCTATAAATGTAAACAAGTCAGCCTTGGGAGTTATGTTGCATATAAAATATTTTTGTATCCATTGTTAGGTTATCAAGAAAATTGGACATTATCTCAAGATGAATATAACAGTACCTGAGGATTACATCAAAGGATTTATTCGAGCCAACAATACTTTCCTTTATCAGCTAGTTTTTGATCCCATCAGAAGGAAGCTCGTCCCTCTAAATGCCTATGAAGACGACATCGATCCTGAAGTGCTGAGTTATGCCGGGCGGTATCCTTTTTGAACCTCAATAATGGAATTTTGCACTTCTTTTCTCATTGTTATTGAAATGGTACTTTTAATGAAACATTCCGTAAAAAACTTGCATATTTTTTGCTGTCTGTTCTGTGATGAAAATATCAGGGTTTTCTCCTTTTTCATTACTCTGCTAGTGAGAACTTCTGTTTGTTGGCCTGCTGCTCACCTGCTGCATAACTTCTTAGGTTGACTTGGTAGAGATAGGCACTGGGTCGGGCACGAATGGAACACATTCCACAGGTGGCACTCAGGAGAACCCCTGATGGCATGTGAGTGACTGGAGAGGATGGCCTCCCCTCGGCCACTGGCACACAGGCTGATGGGGAGCCCTGAGCCACAGTCCTAGTGGCCAGGACTGTTCCCCACTCTCCCCTGAAGAGGAGAGAGTAAGCAAGGACTTGGGGCTCTGGTGCCGGGCACCGCGCCTGGGTTTCAGTGATGTTGATACGAGAAGTAGGTAGGATCTGTTTAAATCATAAGCCTTCAGTATGTTCTGTGACAATAGAAAGCATCTTCCTGTCTCAGCCAGGATTGTTGATGATTGTTCATGTAAGAGGTTTTTCCTTAATCTTACCAACTTAGGTATGTCGACGACTCTACAGCTCTTCAGATAGCACTGGGAAATAAAGATATAAATACTTTTGAACAGATTGATGACTACAATCCAGACACTGCCATGGTAACATTTTAATGACTGCTATACGAAAGCACATTTTAGTCAGTCTCAAGAACTGTGATTAAAGGCAACTAGACATCTTTGAAACGTTTCGAATCCAGGCACTGTGCAGAGTGTTCATTGAAGCAACTTGACCCTAGAGAAATTGTATCTCTCAGGACATGGGTATATTGGTTGTTTTCTTAAGAAGCAAAGGCTGTTGAGGTGGCAGAAACCTATACTCCTAGTAGTAGGGAGGCCAAGACTGAAGGTTCTAGGTTTAATACCAGTTTTAGCAGCTTACTTAGTGTTTCGAAATTATAAAAAGGTCTGGGGCAGGCAGGTAGCTTGGAGGGAATTTATCACCTAAGATACATGCTTCAAGTGATAATTTTTGTACCTTTGTTAATTTCTTCCCTTTGGCTCTCCTCTATTAGAATATCATTGACATTCTTTTAACAGAAACTGTTGTAAGTGTGAGAAACTTGTTATTATATTAAAGGTGATCATTGCTTACCAATACTCATTGGCATTAAGCCCTTCTCAGAGATTTTTTTTGCAAGACTCAGTGCAGACCAAAGTAACTTTCTCTTTCTCAGAACTGTCTATTAAAGATGAACCAGGTATGGGTCTAATAGAAACACTAATGCTTTATAAACTAGGTTTTTTGTTTTCAACTCAACTAGTTTCCAGAGATGGCATACATGATTACCTTATATACATAATTTTATGGTTTTTAATGACCAAGTACATTTAAGGCTGTATAAATGAGTATTTGGAAGCATATTGCTAATGATTTTTTTTTTTTTTTTGAGGTACCAGGGGTGCAACCCAGGGGCATGCTACTTCCAAACTATTCTTCCAGCCCTATTTTTTATTCTTTATTTTGAAGCAGGGTCTCACTGAGTTGCAGAGGGCCTCACTAAGTAACTGAGGCAGTCTTCAAACTGTGAACCTCCTGTCTCAGCCTCCCAAATACTGGGGTTACAAGCATGTGCCACCACGCCTGGCTGCCAATGATTATTTAATTAGTTAATATTATGTATTGAAGTTATACTGCAATTTATTTATTTATTTATTTATTTATTTTGGTGGTACTGGCGGTAGAACCCAGAGACTTTCTACCTCCGGGCTATACTCCCAGACCTTTTTTATATTTTATTTGGAAACAGGGTCTCACTAAGTTGCTGAAAGCCTCACTAAGTAGCTGAGGTTGGCTTCGAACCTGTGCAATCCTCCTGTCTCAGCCTCCCAAGAGCGGGGATTACAAGCGTGCACCACCATGCCCGGCTATACTGCAATTTTAAAGATACTTTTTTCAGGCCACATTTTATCAATGATAATCTCATTTTTTAATATTGTTAATCTTGGGAAATTTTGCTTTTTATTTCCTAGAAATGAGTAAACTGGCCAAGTGTGGTGGCATACACTTGTAATCCCAGTACTTGGGAGGCTGAGACAGGAGGGTCACAGGTTTGCTGCCAGCCTCAGGTACTTAGTGAGACCCTGTTTCAAAACACAGAATAAAAAATAGGCCTGGAGATGAAGGTCAGAGGTAGAATGAAGGTCAGAGGTAGAATGCTCTTAGGCTTAGTCCCCAGTTCCAAAATAAATAAATAAATAGATAAATAAATAAATAAATGAAAGACAGGTGGCTTGCCTCAGTAGAAGAGAGGTAGATATAAGAACACAAGACATGTATCATAGAAAAGCATAGGGTTAGCAAGGTAGAGAATGTTATGAGGGACAGATACTTCATCAAAGGGATAAGTTAATATATTTATTGATAAACCTATGTTGGTAAAGAGGAAACTGAACTGCTTATGTTCCTTCTTCTCTTTCGTAGCCTGCCCTATCAAGAAGTCAGAGTTGGAATGACAAAGCATGTGAGAAGTCATCTATTAATAGCATCTGGCATAAAGATTACTGTCCTAGACCTGAGTTGAATGTTGTTTCAGGTGCTACACAGTTGAAGGAAAACCCAAGCACTGTGGGCCTTAAACAAGTTATTAACACTCAAGGGTTAAATCTTCCAAGGAAGGTATCTGTGGCGAAAAGACCAAGAAGTGGTATGTATTTTGTGAAATACTAGCGAGTATTGGTCATTTATAGAAATCTTTGCCAAACCGGAGGTCACTAAGGTATTTTCCTAGAAGTTTTACAGTTTTAGCTCTTTTGTTTAAGCCTGTTATCCTTTTTGAATTAGTTTTTTTAATATGATGTAAGTCCCTTACCTTGTTTATGGCAGTCTGGTTGTTCCCGTGTTGCTTGTTAAAGCGTGATGTTTCCTTGTGTAATGCCATAGCACAGTGTGGAGAGTGAGTCTGTTTGAGCCCTGCTGTTCCGTGCTGTTCTCTTGTTAGCGATCTTTACCATTCTAATTGGCATTAGATGGAATCTCACCTGACCACTGGAGCATCACATCTTGAAACCAGGAAGCAGAAGTCTTCTGAGTGGGCTTTCCTGTTGAAAAGCTGCTTTGGCTATTCTGTGTTCTTCATATTTTCATATAAGTTTTAGAATTAGCTTCTTAATTTCTAAAGAAATAAAAGGAAGGCTATGGGGATTTAACTGAATCTATAGATTAATTTGGAGAAAGTTGGCATTAACTATTGGGTTTTCTAATTTGTTTATTTAAATTTTCAGTACTCTAGTTTACAGTGTACAGATCATATATGTCCATGTCAAGTTTATCCTTATGTGATTCTTTTGTAAATGGTATTTTTATTTTGATTTTTAGTATACTGTTAGTATGTAGAAATACCATTGATTTTTATGTTAACCATGTGTTTTTCAACCTTCTAAAATTATATACTCTAGTATCTCTTGTAGACTCTAAGATTTTCTGCATAGGTGATCCTTTCACTTATGAATAAAAACAGTCCTGCTTCTTTTATTTCTTAATATTTTGACTGTTAGAACCTCCAGTTAAATGTAAAACAAAAGTACTAAGAGCTGAATGTGGTGGCAGATGCCTGCAATTTCATCTATTTAGGAGGCTGAGGCAGAAGGATTGTAAGCTAAGGCCAGTCTGAGCAGTTTAGTAAGATATTAAGATCCTGTTTCAAAGAAAACATTCTGGGTCTGGGGGTGTGACTCAGTGGTGGAGTGTGATTGTTGAGATGTGGTCTACTTAACAGAATACAGAAAATATTTACGATTATGGCACTTTTCAGCCCTTCATCCAAACTCTGCTTTCACTATTGCAAATAAGACTGCCTTAGCTTTTATTAGCCTTCTTGTCATTTTGCTGGCATTTACTGAGTTTATACTTGAGTTCCTTCAACTGCTGTCAAGCCAAGTAGAATTGTTTTCAGCTTAAGTATGGGTTGCGTCGTCCCTGTTGGTCATCTTAATTTGCTTGAGTCTGTTGTTCTACCTCTTTTATATAAGCTAAAGTGTGTTTGCTCATACAGTGTTTCACTGAACTCGAGCAAGCACAGGAGTTTAGTCAGGTAGAACTGACACTTCGGGTTCAGTTGACTGTGGTCTCTTGGCTGTACAACTCGCTGCAGTCCATGGAACTAACCTGTGGGCGCTGCTCTATATCTTGCTCTAGGACAGTGTGAGAGGCCCTGAGGTGTCTGAATTCAGGATATGCTTACAGAATCCCCAACAGCCAGACGACCTCATCACAACGAAAACATGAGGCTAACCTGCAGTGGCTGCTGCTTGGAGAAGCCTTGCAGGGTGTCCTAGGATATTCACTTTTAGTTTTTCTCTTTCTTCTGAAGGACTCCCAGTCCCCTCCATAATAAACAGATTTAGCACCCAGGTGTGGTGGTATACACCTGTAATCAAAACTGTTTCAAAATAAAAATAAAAAGGGCTGGGGTAAAACTCAGAGGTTGAATGCCCTAGATTCAACTCTGAATCGTTTAGCTTGTGCCAGGAATTAAGATGAAGTTTGCTGATCTATAGCTTTTTTTAGGGAAGGGGGGTTCTGGGAATTGAACCCAGGAGCATTCTACCTTTGAGCTACCCCAGCCCAGTTTTATTTTATCTTTTTTAGTTTGAAACAGAGTCTTGCTAAGTTGTATAGGTTATATCACCTTTGCACTATCTGTGTTTTTGCCCGTCTCAACCTTTAAACTATTAACTTATTTACGAGCCAGGCATGGCGGCTCATGCTTGTAATTGCAGTTCTTGGGGGACTGAAACAGGAAGATCACAAGTTCACAGCCAGCTTCAACTGCTTAGTGAGGCCCTGTTTTAACATAAAATAATAAAATCAGTCTGAAGGTGTATCTCAGAGGTAGAATGCCCTTGGGTTCCATCCTCTATTTCACAAACAAACAAACAAAAAACTTATTCAGACATATTAAACTTACTAGACTTATCCAGTCTGGTGATTTTTTTTTTCCCCTTAGAATACACTTGACACACAGGATTCTTGGGCCTCACAGGTAGGAAGGATCAGAGCTAGACCACAAATTCCTTCTGGCAGTGTGACAGACACTACCTCAAAACCCCTAACACATAGATGGTATGGATAATAGCTGCTGGTTTTATTGGAACATCTAAAAAGTCATATATTTGAATGTAAATCACTTTCAATTTTTTACTTCCAAAAACAGGCCTTTATTATAATGAAGGTATGGCCATAAAGAACTGAAAGTTTGGTTAGTGTAATTTCATAGAAAGGCTTAAATAATTGTCATTAAATCTTAACTAATTTGGAAATTGTGAAACACAGCTAAGGGATTGGTTTTTGAATCATCCTCCTGTTTCATTTGTAAAGCACATTTTTAAAAAGTAAAACTTTAGCCAGGTGTGGTGGCACACGCTTGTAATCCCAGTGCTTGAGAGACTGAGACAGGAGGATCACACAGGTTCAAAGCCAGCCTCAGCTACTTAGTGAGGCTCTCGGCAACTTAGTGAGACCCTGTTTCTAAATAAAGTATAAAATAGGTCTGGGAATATAGCCCGGAGGTAGAAAAGCCCCTGAGTTCAGTACCACACACACACACACCAAAAGTAAAACTTTACCTTTAGGACAGAAGGATATAGATTGAAGTCCAGGCCAACTCTCCAAGACTCACAGAGACTTTTATTCTGATTTAGAAGAGCTGTCGGAAGATGATCTGTTGTGTCAGTATTCTCTTTCACTTACAAAGAAGATTAAGAAAAATCACTATGAAAATGGTGGATCATTGGCCTCCTCGGAAACGTTTGTGCCTGACTTGGAAGATAGGCCTGCTCATACAAGAAGCTCAGGCACGCCACCTAAAACAAGGAATAAATTTGCAACATTTTTACAGAGGAAAAACAAAGAAAGTTGTGCAGTTGTGGTTCCAGGGACCAGAAGCAGGTATAGATGTATCTTCATTGTTGTCTGTTATACTCTTATGCATAACTCTTATATACTCTTACTGATACTTACTTTTTTCTTGAATTAACATGGAGGGGGTAGGTGTAGGACTTGTCTTAACCTGATTATAATTTTATCATGTACAGACAGACAGTTCCTGATACACAATAATTTGACTTAGATTTTTGGACTCTATCATAGTACAAAAGTGACAAACATTTAGCACAAACTACTCTGAATTTTGAATTTCTTGAAGGGCTTGACACAGTTTTACATACATTTTCAGAAGCACATTAAAATGGAGATGACTAAAGATTTATAATACCAATTGCTTGCTGCACTAGTTACAAAAATGAGAAAGATGTTAACGTGGTTTTGTTTTGGAGATGCTTGTCCAGTTGGAAAAATGGGCACATGAAAAAAATTGTCCCTACCACATGCACCGTGGATGAATTGAGGGACTGAGGCATGTGTGCAGTGCTTTGAGGGCTTTAAAGGACCTCAAGTGCTGGGGCAGAATTTGCAGTTCACAGGAGGGATTGCTGCTGAGGTTTAATGAACGGTGGAGGATGCAGACAAAGAAGGACCAAGGCCCTTCCTGGAGTCAGGGCTTGGGCGGCGGCATGGGGGTGGGAGCAGTGTGGGGCTTGGGCAGCTGCCCTGTGGGTCACTGCTATTATTACTGCAGAATGCATTGTGGGGGAGCAGAGACAGGCAGGAGAACAGTTCAGTTGTGAGCTGTAGTCTTTAATGTGACTTCTTTAGAGAGTTTGAGTCAGGGGAGGGGTGTGGTTTGGTTCTTATTCTAGGAGACCTGTGAGCCCACAGTGGAAGCAGATTCCAGAGGCCCAAAAGAGGAGCGCCAAGATGAGTCAGGCTGTTCCTCTAGTCCCTGCAAACCATGGTGAGATCTAGAGGTGTCCAGTTTGAGGCTTAGGAATCTCAGTACTAGGCTGGCTCCCCTGGATCAAATCCTGTCCTCATCCTGTGATGCCTGGCTTGGGAGGCTCACTGCTGTGTGTTTCACATCCTCCTTTGTGAGAAACAGGGCCTCCAAAGTGTTGAGTTCAGCTCAGGCAACTTTCCTGTTCTGTTAATTAAACTTTGGGACATTGAAATGGGCTGGGGGAAACTATTGGATAGAAAGTATTACTCTATTCATTTTCCTCCCAGCCTACAAAGATGTAAAAAAGAAAGAATGATCTGATGGTTATAACAACTTTAGGGTCATTGAGAAAATTAAGTGAGTTGTTTTAAGCAAATTGGCTAATACGGTCTTAGAGATGATAGACACACAGTAAATAACACTGATGTTATTGGCTTGAGATAGTGGTCCTGTGTTGGTTGTGTCCTGGTGCTATAATTGGATGCCACAACTGAGTAGTTGGGCTTTTTTTGTTTTGTTGTTTTGTTTTTGGTACTGGGGATTGGACCCAAGAGCATTCTACCTCCAAGCTACACCCCCATCCCTTTTTATTTTTTATTTTCAAATAGGGTCTTGCCAAGTTGCAGGGGATCTTGCTAAGTTTCTAAGGCTATCCTTGAGCTTACAATCCTCTTGTCTCAGCCTTCCAGGTGCTGGAATTACAGGCATGCATATACCACCATACCCAACTGGTACTGAGAATTAAACCCAGAGATGTTTTTGTTTTTTTTTTTTTTTTTTTTGCAGGTCTAGGCATGGGACCCAGAGGCATTTGACCTCTGAGCTATAGCCCCTGCCCTATTTTTCATTCTTTTATTTTAAAACCAGGTCTCACTGAGTTGCAGAGGGCCTCACTAAGTAGCTGAGGCTGGCCACAAACTGCAATCCTCCGGTTTCAGCCTCCCGAATGCTGGGATTACAAGCGTGTGCCACCATGCCTGGCTAACCCAGGGATGTTCTAACTCTGAGCCATATATATGTGTGTGTGTGCGTGTGCGTGTGCGTGTGTGTGTGTGTGTGTGTGTGTGTGTGTGTGTATCTTTATCTTTTGGTTTGAAACACTAGGTTGATAAGAGTCTCACTACTAGCTGAAACCGTCCTCAAACCTGTGATCCTCCTATGTGGCCTCCTAAGTACTAGGATTATAGGCCTGCACAGCTGTGCCTGGATGGCCTGATTAATTAATAAAGAACAGTATGCTGGGCATGATGGTGCACACGTGTAATCCTAGTACTTGGGAATCTGAGATTGGAGGATCTCAGGTTCAAGGCCAGCCTCAGCAACTTACTGAGACCCTATTTCCCAATAAAATGAGCTGGGATGTAGCTCAGAGGTAGAAATGTCCCTGGGCTCAATCCCAGTACCCAAAAATTAGAATGCAAGCTTCTGTGGCTTGTGATCTGGAGGCCTGGGGCCCAGAAGCGCAGTACCAGCACCACTGAGGGCCTTGCAGTGCTGCTTGCTGGTGGTGTCTCTTGGTAAGACAGGGCAGGTAGGCTAGTTCAGGTCTCTTCCTTTTCTTATAAAGCCAATATATTAGTCATGGGACCCCACCTCATCCAGATGATTGTTTTTAGAAAGTCCTGTCTAAAAATTTACTGTATAAATATTGAAATGCATATATTTGCATAATCGAAGCTTAAACTTTGACTGAATTCAAGATCTACACTGCCTTTATTTATGAAATCATACTTTTTTGTGGTACTGGGGATTGAACCCACTGGCACTCTATTTCTGAGCTGCATTCCCAGCTCTATATATTTTCATCTTTTGTGGTGCCTGGGATTGAACCCAAGGGCATTCTATCTCCAAGCCACACCCCCTCCCTATTTTTTTTTTTTTTTTTTTAATTTTGAAACAGGGTCTCACTAAGTTGTGGAAGGCCTCACTAAGCGGAGGCTGGCCGTAAACCTGTGATCCTCCTGTGTCAGCCTCCTAAGTACTGAGATTACAATCTTGCACCACTATGCATAGCTGAGACGTCTTAAAAGAAGAATGAGATCATTATACCACTTTGAAGCTTGAGATCCTTGTGTGAAAGCCCTAAATTCCTACAGTGACCCATTGTTCCTGGTTCTTAGGTTTTTTTGCAGTTCTCTGGATTCTGTTGACTGTGTATCAAAGGAAGCAAGCCCCCAGCCTCCCAACGAAACTGCTGCCCCAGAGATAGCTGCCATAACTGCCAGCACCGGCGAGTCAGGTTGCCTGGACCCTGAAGGCAAGACTCTGATGGACACAGATGCAGCACCTGGTCTGGGTGATCAGCTTCCAGGTGAGGCTGCACTTGCTGAAGAAGCGTCTTCGTCTTTTAAGACCAGCAAATTCACAAGGACTATCTCACCACCCGCTCAGGGGAAGCAGAGAAGTTGTTTTGGTTGGACTGGAAGCCTTGGAAATTTTGCAAGAACTCCGAGCCCCTCTCCAAGCGCGGCCTTGCAGCAGTTCCGTAGGAGGAGGGATTCCCCAGCCTCTCTGCCCTGGAGGGATGCAGCGTCTGAAAGGCCCATCTCAGAGAGTGAGAATGAGGGCCGCGGATCTCAGCAAAGCACAGAGCTGTCCCCGCAGGGGCTAAATACATCAAAACTTTCTCAGCCTTCCAGTGAGGATTCCGATTCAGAGGTAGGTCAGACCTTGAGGCCTTTGTTTTCAACTTTGTATGTGAGAGAGAATGGGTGCTGATCAGACAGTTGAAAATTCTGCCTCTGCTATGGAAATGACTGGTTTCTTAATTTTTTTTAATTAATTTATTTATTTTTTAAATTGGTGTATTGTAGTCATATATCAATCACATTGGAGTACAAGACTTGAGAGGATATACAAGCACACATCATCCAATTAGCCCTCCTCCAGCCCCCATTCCATTCCCTCCCCCTCCCTCCATCCCACGCTTCTTTGGTGATTAACTTTGATACATTTGTTTATGTACCTCCTGCATTTTAAAGAGGCTCCGTCCTCCAATATTACATACCCTCTGATTGGTCACATTAGTTGCTTCACTCTAGGGCCCTTTCTATAGCTCAACCTCTTCCTGTTGCCCCTTTCCTCCTAGTTATTGCTGATTAAGAGAAGCATCTGATTTATATTTTCTGCGATATTTCTCTGTGCATGCTGCGTTGCAAGTACCGATCCCACTCTTGACGGCCCCAGTAGTGGCCTGGCTACTCAGTGGACTGATCCAGACCTCGCTGGCTCAATCAGCGGCCTTGCCTCATGGGAGGCCCCGGTTCTGGTCTCGCTGGCCCCTACCCCGGCCTAACCCCTCAGCTGGCTTTGGTCCCAGCCTTGGAGGCCGCAGGAGTGGCCTTGCCTCACAGCAGGCTCCGATGCTGGCCATTGTTCCCTGCACCAGCCTAACCCCTTGGCAGGATTCCAATCCCGGCCTCGGAGGCCCCAGCACCGGCCTAGCCTCACGGCAGGCTCCAATGCCAGCCTCGTTGGCCCCAGACCGGCCTAACCCCTTGGCAGGTTCCGCTCCTGGCCTAGGAGGCCCCAGCACTGGCCATGCCTCACGGCAGAATCCGATGCTGGCCTCGCCTCACGGCAGACTCCGATGCTGGCCTCGCTGGCCCCAGCACCAGTCTAACCCTTCGGCAGGCTGTTATCCTGGCCTCGGAGGCCCCAGTACCGGCCTTGCCTCAAGGCAGGCTCCGATGCTGGCCTCGCTGGCCCCAGCACCAGCCTAGCCCCTCGGCAGGCTCTTATCCCAGCCTCGGAGGTCCCAGTACCGGCCTTGCCTCACGGCAGGCTCCGATGCCAGCCTCTCTGGCCCCAGCACTGGCCTAACCCCTCGGCAGGCTCTTATCCTGGCCTCGGAGGCCCCAGTACCGGCCTTGCCTCAAGGTAGGCTCTGATCCCGGCCTCGGAGGCCTCAGCACCGGCCTTGCCTCACGGCAGGCTCCGATGCTGGCCTCATTGGCCCCAGCTCCGGCCTAACCTCTCGGCAGCCTCCAATCCTGGCCTCGGAGGCCCCAGTACCGGCCTTGCCTCATGGCAGGCTCTGGTGCCGGCCTCGCTGGCCCCAGCACCGGCCTAACCCCTCGGCAGGCTCCTTAATTTTTTATTCTAAATCCTATGTAGAAAGTTCACATTTTACTCATTTGAGGAACTTCTCTGTATCTTCAAAATTTACACTCTTATAGATTTAAACTAGCTTTATTTCTTGAACCAATGTGTATTGCATTGATAGGAACTTGAAGTGTGGCACTGTCACCTAAGCAGAATGACAGTCTAGAACAAAAAACTGCTACACATTTACTATTAAATTCTTAATTTAATCTTGAATTTGGGCAACATTTGAGAACTTATAAAGAAATGGCCCTAGCTAGACATGGTGGCACATGCCTGTAATCTCAGTGCTTGGGAGACTGAGACAAGAGGATTGCAGTTTCAAGGCCAGTCTCTGCAATTTAGCAAAACCCTATTTCAAAATAAAAAGAGCTGGGAGTATATCTCAAAGGTAGAACATCCCTGAGTTCAATTACTTAGTACCAAAAAATAAATAAATAAATAAGAAATGACCCTGTTAATATAATTCTGTGTAAGTTAGGTTTTAGTACTTCAAGCTGGCTGTGGTGGCATACACTGTAATCAGTACTTGGGAGGCTGAGACAGAGGATTACAGGTTTGCAGCTAGCCTCAGCAACTTAGTGAGGCTCTGTTTCAAAATCAAAGAATAAAATAGGGGTGAGGGTGTATCTTGGAGGTAGAATGCCCCTGGGTTCCATCTCAAGTATCACATAGACACAAAGTTTTAATTTTTTTTTTTTTTTAATTTTTGTATTGGTACACTCTATTCATACATCATAATGGGATTAAAAAAAAAAAAAAAACTTTTGTAGACATACATGCACATATCGCCCAGTTAGCCCCTACCCGATCCCCACCCCATTCCCTCCCCATCCCTCCTTCCCATGCTTGGCTTAGTGGTTGACATCTAGTATTATAGCAATTTATCCAAAATTAACAATGATAATCTCACATAACAGTTTCATTTGTCTGATACCAAGCTTTTGATAACTTAAAGATAACATTTCAATACTTCTTTTTGCTTTCTTTCTTACCAGAGAATATTTCCTCTTTTTTTTTTAGGTGAAACTATCATAAATTTATTTATTTATTTTTCAGAAAAAATCTATCCTAATATGGAATATGGACTCTAGATACCCAAAACAATCTCGAAAAAGAACAAAGCTAGAAGATGTATATTTTCTGATTTCAAACCTTATAAAGCTACAATAATTGAAACAGTGTAGTACTGTTCTAAAGGCAGATATATAAGCCATTAGAGTTAAATAAAAACCTAGAGATAAATTCTTCCATATATTGTCAAGTTATTTTTGACAAGGTTTCTACAAACATTTGGTGGAGGAAATAATAATCTTTTAACTAAATATTGTTGAAAAATAATTACATGAAAAAGAATAAAATTGGACCCTTACCTAACACCATATATAAATATTAACTCAAAATAGATAAAAGACCTAAATATAAATCTTAAGACTATAAACTTTTAGAAGAAAATCTGGGTCATAAAACCTCACAACATTGAAATTGGCAGTGATTTCTTGGATATGATTTCAATGGCACAGGCAACAAAAGGGTATACAAACTCCCTAGAAAATAAAAAAAATATTGTATATCCAAAGACAATGTAAACAGTAAAAATTTACTGATAGAATGGGATAAAATATTCCCAAATGCTATATCTGAAGGTATATTAATATTCCAACTAGAAATCCTAAAAATTAGCAACAATAAAAGCAAACAATACAATTTAGAAATAGGTAAAAGACTAACATAAATAATGAATCTCCAAAGATAACCAATCTTAGTTGTCTGTTGGATGGAAAATCTTGTTTCTCTGGTTCTGATGTGTGTTACCTATTTCTTCTTTGTAGTTAATCTCTTTGAATATTTTCTCTAGTGCTGGTTTTGAAGACATAAATTCCTTCAGTTTCTGTTTGTCATGGAAGCTTCTTATTTCCCCATCTAATTTGATAGAGAGTTTTGCTGGGTAGGAAATTTTTGGCTGGAAGTTGTTTTCTTTCAGAGTTTGGAATATGTTACTCCAAGCCCTTCTGGCTCTCATGACTTGGTTTGGGAAGTCTGGAGTGATTCTAATTGGTTTGCCTCTGAATGTCACTTGGCCCTTTGTTTTTGTTGCCTTTAAGATTCTCTGCTTGGCTTCCACATTGGTCATTTTGACAATTATGTGGTGTGGGGATCCTTTTCTCCGATCCTGTCTAAAAGGGGTTCTATAAGTTTCCTGGACCTGTGTATCAACCTCTTGCTCTATGTTTGGAAAATTTTCTGCTATTACTTCCTTGAAGAGATTGTTGATCCCTTTGGTTTCACCTTCTTTTCCCTCCTTTATTCCAGTTATTCTCAGGTTAGCTCTCTTAAAATGGGCCCATGTTTTTTCAATGTCAGATTTCTGCTGTCGGATATTTTTTTCTAGATTAGAAACTATGCATTCATTTTTGGATTGATCATCTTCTAAGAGCGAGATTCTATTCTCCATGTGGTCTAATCGGTTGTTTATACTTTGAATTGAGGACTTTACTTCATTGATTGCATCCTGTATCTCTTTTTGGCTCTCTCTGAATTCTTTTTGAAACACCTCTATTATTTCTACAGTTATTTTCCTGATTTGATATTCTAGAAATCTCTGAATTTCTGTTTTATGTGGTTCTGATAATAAGGGGTTGTGGGCATTAATTGCTCCAGTATTATTCCTCTTTCCCATGATTTCTGAAGTTTGTGCTTTCTCTGGGTTCTTCCCTGGGTCACTACAACTTCACTTAAGGTACTCTGGTTCTCGAGTCTGTGGTATCTCAGTCACCACTACTCCTTTACTGGGTTTTATCGCAGTCTCAGACCCAGGGAGTCATTGAGGCTGCTTTAGACCATGGGGGGTGCCAGGTTGGGCGTTCTCCTGTGGGAGGTGTGACTATGGTGTGATATCTCTGCCACTGCCGCTCCCCCACTGGGTCAAGTCCCTGGGAGTACAGTACTGGGATTTCTCCTCTAGGGGCCGCAATTTGACTCACTGTTGTTGAGTGCGCTGATGGAGCTGTAGTGGACTCGGTGAATTTGCTGCTGCTGCTGTCAGTGGCAATATGGCACCATTGCCACGCCCTCGGCCTTGAGGCTGGCTTATTTCTTCCCTGTTTTTGAGCTTTGCTCTGAGTCCCTGCAGGGTGTGCTGATCCCAGTCCCTGGGAGCTTTGGGCGCTCCCTGCGCCGAAAAATCCGCTGAATTCCGCCTGGCTGATCCTCAGGCGCTCACCTCGGCTTGCTGTCCGCCACCTCTCTGAAGCCTGGTGGGCTGTTGAGTGCGTTGGTCTGGTGCCGTCCAGTGAGCTCGCTGCTGCTGTCGGCAGTATGGCGCTGCTGCTGTGTCCTAGGATGTGAGGCCGGTGTATCTCCTCTCTGCCCTGAGCTCCGTTCTGAGTCCTCCTCCTCTCTGGGGCCTGGTGCTGCAAGAGAAGATGGCGACAGCACTGCGGTCTGGTTTCTTTCTGGTGTCTCGTTTTTCCAGCCCTCTTTTTCTTTGTCGCTTGTATTTACATTTTTTGTTTTTCTGCTGATGGTGTTTTCTGGGTATGAAAGGTGCTGATTTTGTGGTAATAGAGATTGGTTGTTCGCTAACCATTGATTGTTGCTCGTAAGCCCCGCTTTTCTCTGTCACCATCTTCCCGGAAGTCCCAAAGTTTAAATTCTTAAGAAATAAATTTTATTTGTTTTTATGTCTGCTAACCTTTATAAAAGAAACAAAAGACAAGTAAATACAAGTAAGTTATTTGTGTGAGTGTGTTACTGGGGATTTGAGCCCAGGGCATTCTACCTTTGAGCTAACACCCCCAGCTCCATTTTTTTTTTTTTTTATGAGAGTCTCTACTTGCTGATACTGTCATCAATTTGTGATTCCCCCTATCTCAGCCTCCAAAGTACTGAGATTACAAATGTGCACCACCATGCCCAGCTATAGAACATCTTTTATTATGACATTGATTTTTTGTTTCTAACTTTGATTTTATTAAAATGAATAAGTACTCTTCATAAGCTGAGTGTGGTGGTTCATACCTATAATCCTAGTATTTGGGAGGCTGAAACAAGGAGGATCACAGGTTTGAGGCCAGCTTCAGCAACTTAGTGAGACTGTTTCAAACTAAAAAATTAAAAGTCAGGCGTGGTGCTGCACACCTGTAATCCAGTACTTGGGAGGCTGAGACAGGAAGAGGTTCGCTGACAGCCTCAGTTACTTAGGCCTTTTGCAACTTAGTGAGACCTTGTTTCAAAATAAAGAATGAATGAATAAATAAATAAATGGTATAGATCAGATATAGATATAGAACCCACATTCTCCAGGTTCAGTCCCCAGTACCACACACACACACACACACACACACACACACACACCCCTCTTTAGAGCCAGTAACATAATTTATTTATTTATTTACTTATTTATTTATTTATTTATTTATTTGGTGGTACTGGAGGTGGAACCCAGAGGCTTTCTACCTCCGGGCTATACTCCCAGACCCATTTTATATTTTATTTGGAAACAGGGTCTCACTAAGTTGCTGAGAGCCTCACTAAGTAGCTGAGGCTGGCTTTGAACCTGCGCGATCCTCCTGTCTCAGCCTCCCAAGCGCGGGGATTACAAGCATGCGCCACCATGCCCAGCTTGAGCCAGTAACATAATTTAAAATGACATGATGGCTTTATCTCAAATTTACTAGTAGAACATACTGTTTTATCTTTATCCAGTATAATTCCCAGGTTATAAGAACAATTATAACCATAAAGTTTTTATGTCTGATAATCCTGATTATTGAGCAGCATCTAATAAATCAGTATAGCTTGTATTTAAAATAATTCATATTCTCAACAAGAACTTGACTTTATACATTGGATTCAAATTAGAGGAAAAAAGCCAAGTTAGTATTTGAAAAGTTGTGTCCATTTGGACAAAGCTGAAGTCTTTCCTGTGTGGCCTTTTATGTTTTTATGATTATCACAAGGCAAACACAGGTCTTGCTTGCCTGGAGATGCAAACATTTTTTTTTCTTTTCTTTTTTTTTTTTTTTGCAGCACTGGGGGTTGAACTTAGGGGCATTCTACCTCTGAGCTATACCCCCAGCTCTATTTTTCATTCTTTATTTTGAAACAGGGTCTCACTAAGTAGCTGAGGCGGGCCGGCCCAGATCCTCCTGTCTCAGCCTCCAAGCACTGGGATGACAAGCGTGCACCACCACACCTGGCTGAGACTTGAACTTCCCTTCATCTTGGTCGTGTGCTGTTGCCTTGCTGGCGTCCTCTGTGATGCACCTCTATTTTTTCACACACTGCATTGCCCTTGGGGTTCCACTACACCTGTCTCCTGCATGTCTTTTTATAAAAAAACATCTATTGGTAAGGATACTTGAAAACCCACTAAGCACGTTGGGGGCATTCTTTTTCTTTTCCAGCATATATCTTCCTGCTTCACTTACTTTGTAATTTTTTAGCCATGTTTTACTTAGAGGTCTTCCTTACCAGCTCATAGGCTACAGCGTGGTCACACTGGTAGAACTCTGCATATTTCATCTACATGGCTAACCATTCTTTATCCTAGTCTGTTATAGAAACATGACCCCCCCCCTAAAGTATAGAAATTAGGAATCATTCATTAAATCATCTTTTGATGCCAGGTCCAGTAAATTCCTTAGGATAGATTGTTAATTCTCAAAACATTAGACATTTATAGTTATTTAAAACTGTATAATCTTTCTTGTATTCCAGAAACTGCAGTGCCATTGGGGCATCATTTTGAATTACAGGTGCACGCCTATAATCCCAATTACTTGTGAGGCTGAGGCAGGGTGACTGTGAGTTTGAAGCCAGCCTGGGCAACATAGTGAGACAGTGTCTCAAAATAAAAAATAAATGGATATGAGTTTTCATCATGTGGTTCATTCATTGTGAAATCCATAGACCCTAGAGAATGTATCGTGTTTAGTGACTGTAGCGGAGGTCAGCCTACAGTAATTTTAGGATCTTTGCCATGACCTTAGTTGTAAGAAATTATCTATCCCAGGGTCACCACCATGGTTAGTGGTGAGTGTGGAACTGTCCAGTTTCTGTAAGGTATAATATAAGTCAGTGGCGTCTTACTATCTGGTTGTTATTTAAATGTGCAACAGTGTATAGAATCCCAAGGTAAATATTATTTTTAAAGCCTCTTGGAAAAATGTGGAAGTGTGAAGCTTGCTGACTTTTTATTCATGTCCTTTTTCATTTGACTTTTGTGGAAAGAGTATGAGAGAATGCGCCATCTATGGAAAGCCTTACATGATGAAATTGGGAGCAGAGGGTGGGTCCCAATGCTGCTGCCGAAGGTCGACATGCCTTGACTCACGCCTGAAAGTGCTGCCGTCCTCTAAAGCATTTGCCTCTCCCCCCCCCCCCCCAGTACTGGAGATGGAACCCAGGAGCATTCTACCTCCAAGCTACTCCTCCAGCCTTATATTTTATTCTTTTTTTTTTTTTTTTTTTTGGTACTGGTGTTCCTGGAAGCCCTTCTACCTTGGGGCTACACTCCCACGGGCTACACTCCCAGATCTATTTTTTAACTTTTTTTTTTTATGTGGAAACAGGGTCTCTGAGTGTGCACCATTATGACCAGCTTAGCAAATGCCTTTTCTTTTTAATGTTGAATGTGTCACACAATTAAAAGAAGAGATGAAGCAGGGCGTGGTGGCACACGCTTGTAATCCCCGCGCTTGGGAGGTGGAGACAGGAGGATCGTGGAGGTTCAAAGCCAGCCTCTCTGGCTTAAAAGACACTGTTTCCAAATAAAAATATAAAATAGGTCTGGGAGTGTAGCCCGGAGATAGAAGGGTTTCCAGGAACCCCTGTACCACCAAAAAAAAGAGAGAGAGAGAGAGATGAGGGGCTGCTCTGGGTCAGCAGACTTTTTGAAGTTAATAATTTATGAAAGCCATCAGCCAAGCTTGGGTAAAGCTAGAATATTATATTAGGAGATGCTGTTTTTACCTCACTCAACATTTTGACAGGCTCCTGAAGAAATGGTTTTCAAAAAAGCCTTCAAAACTTTAAATAGATGGTTCATATAATTTATTTCTCTAGCTAAAACATCTTTCTAGTTTCTTCTTTGAAACTGGGAAATACCATCCTTTTCATATTTGATTTATTTTCTTTTTTAAAAATTTTGGCCCATGTTTTTAGTTTTTCTGTGAGATATTTTATTTAGACCGATTTTTCTCATTTTATTTTTTTTCCATTTTGCTTAATATTGGTTAGTTGTCATAATAAAATCTAATTTTATTTTGTTTTGATTTGGGGGATCTAGGAATCTGATTGTAATGGGAAGTCACTGGACAATCAAGGTAATCAAAACTCTGAGCAACATTTATCTCATTTTTCAAAGAAAGACATACTTCTAAGGAACAAGGTAAAACATTTATTTGATTTTTCTTTTTTAATTTCAGAAGAGTACTTCTTAAAATGTGAAATACAAGCAGAATCAAAAATTAAAATACAAGCCGGGCATAGTAATGCACCCTTATAATCCCCGCGCCAGGGAGGCTGAGACGGGAGGATTGCATAGGTTCGAAGCCATCCTCGGCTCCTTAGTGAGGCTCTCAGCAACTTAGTGAGACCCTGTTTCCAAATAAAGTATAAAAACAGGTCTGGGAGTATAGCCCTTGGGTTCTACCCCCAGTACTAAAAAATAAATAAATAAAAATACATGTATATTTTGATTTATTTTAAAATGTCTACTTTCAAACTTCCTGGGACAATATTTGTGCTTAATTATAGATGTTTAAAGGAGTAAGTTGAAACATATTTTCTCTTGTAGTAAATGTCAATGATTTTTTTTCTGTGTACTTATAGTCATTACGTGTGTGTGTGTGTGTGTGTGTGTGTGTGTGTGTGTGTGTGTGTGTGTGTTTACTGGGGATTGAACCCAGGGCATTCTACCTCTAAGATAAATCCCCAGCCCTATTCCCTGCCTCAGCCCTATTTTATTATTTATTTCTTCTTACCGAGTTGTGGAGGGCCTCAGAAGTTGCTGAGGCTGGCCACAAACCTGTGATCCTCCTGTCTTAGCCTCCCAAGTACTGGGATTATAAGCATGTGCCACCATACCTGGTTTATAAATTTTTGAGCATATATTCTTGATTTTCTATAAGGATGAATTCCATGGAGTGATATTACTGGTTTCAAGGCATATACGATTTAATGCCTTAAAATATGTATTGCCAAATGGCCTTCTAAAAACATACTTTCAAGCCGGGCGTGGTAGCGCATGCTTGTAATCCCCGCGCTTGGGAGGCTGAGACAGGAGGATCGCACAGGTTCGAAGCCAGTCTCAGCTACTTAGTGAGGCTCTCAGCAACTTAGTGAGACCCTGTTTCCAAATAAAATATAAAAAAAGGTCTGAGAGTGTAGCTCGGAGGTAGGAAGCCCCTGGGTTTCACCCCCAGTACCACCAAAACAAAACAAAACAAAACAACAAAACATATTTTCAGCCAGATTATACACTCTCTGTTATATATACCTTTTAACTATCCTAACAACAACAAAACGTCAGCAACTTTATATTACCCATGGAATAAAAATCAAGCCCTTTAGTGGGAGCAAAATGTCAGTAGAGGTTTAAATAAATGATGTCACATTCAGGCAACTGAGTAAAAATAAAATTCACTCTGTTTGTGAAACGGGAAAATCTCCAGAGTGTCATTAAGTGGGATTAAGAAAAACAGCTGTACTAGCGTGCAGTGCGCTGGCAGTTTCTTGTGTGCAGTGCATTAATGGATGCCTCTGGCCAGAGGCAGAGTGGGACTGAATGATACTCGCTGTCCTCTGTAACTCTTAAATTATGCCAGGTGTGTGTATTGCCTATTAGAATAATTGTGATTATTTCTGTAGTAGACATTTATAAGTAACACATTTTTATACTTTGATCGTGGGTTATCTGTTCCAGCAACTTAAAAAATCCTTTGAAATTAACTAAAGGCAGTTACTTTAACAGTAGTGTTCGACGGGTGTTTCGTCTTCAGGTTCCCGGGCTGTACAAATCTGGTTCTTTGGACTCTCTTTCTGCAACCAAGATCAAACCTCTGGTCCCTGCCAGAGCCAGTGGGCTGAGCAAGAAGCCAGCGAGCGTCCAGAGGAGAAATCACCATAACGCCGAGAACAAGCCAGGGGTGCAGAGGAAAATTCATGAGCTCTGGAAGAATTTTGGGTTTAAAAAGTAAGTTGCCTTGTTTCTTATTCTGGAATAGGATAAACTGTTCTTTTCAGTAGTTCTAACCTCTCTCTCCAAACTCTTCATCGTTGATTTCTTTTTCTCTCACCATTTGTTTTCAGTCGGCCTTTGGCATCTCTGAAGTTTACTACTTTTTCAAGCCTTGAACTCTTGGCTTTCCGGTCAGATGTGGCGGTACACACCTGTAATTTTGGTACTTGGAAGGCTGAGACAAGAGGATCACAGTTCAAGGCCAACCTCAGCTACTTAGTGAGGTCCTTTGCAACTCTTAGTGAGACCCTGTTTCAAAATAAAGAATAAAAGCCGGGCGTGGTGGTGCACGCTTGTAATCCCAGCATTCGGGAGGCTGAGACCAGAGGATCACGGTTCGCAGACAGCCTCAGCTACTTAGTGAGGCCCTCTGCAAATCAGTGAGACCCGGTTTCAAAAAAAAAAAAAAAATTAGCCACAGGGTAACATTAATTTATAATTAGTTGATTTTCTAGGCAATTGTGCTAAGTTTAATAAAATTTTCTATTTGATCTATTACATACTGTTTTGGTTGAACTACATGAAGGAAACCTAGTCCCACATGTATTCGTATGTAAATTGTGAGGTGTGTGTGTTTTGCTGGGGATTGAACCCAGGGGCATTCTATCTCTGAGGTACGCTCTCAACCCCATTTTATTTTTTATTTGGATGAAAGTTCTCACTAAGTTGCCAAGGCTGTCTTTGAAACTGTGATCTGCCTGTTTCAGCGTTTGTGTATGTGTGTGTGTAGTACTGGGCGTTGAACCAGAGACATTTCTGCCTTTGAGCTACACACCCAGCCTGATTTTATTTCTTATTTGGAAATGGTCTCTTGCTAGGTTGATTAGAGTCTCGCTACTTGCTGAGGCTGTCCTTGAACCTGCGATGCTCCTGTCTCAACCTCCTTAGTACAGGGATTACAGGTTTGTGCCACCATGCTTAGTTTAATAGCCTTTTTTTTTTTTTTTTTTTTTGATACTGGGGTTCCTGGAAGCCCTTCTACCTCTGGGCTACGCAAGGTCTCCTAAGCCAGCACGGCTGGCTTTGAACCTGCGCGATCCTCCTGTCTCTGCCTCCCAAGCGCAGGGATTACAAGTGTGTGCCACCACGCCCGGCACTTAATAGCCTTTTTATTTGTATTTATTTATTTTTATTTTTTGGTACTAGGGATTGAACCCAGAGGTATTCTACCTCTAAGCCACACCCCCAGCCCAATTTTATTTCTTATTTGGAAACAGGTCTCACTTGGTTGCTAAGAGCCTCACTAAGTTGCCAATGCTGGCTTTGAACTTGTGAGCCTCCTGTCTAAGTCTCCCAAGTACTAGGATTGCAAGAGTGCGCTACGCCCACCTCTTGATAGCCGTTGTAAACTTTCTCGGCCAGGCATGGTGGCACACACCTTTAAGGCTGAGACAGTAGAATCACAGGTTCAAGGACAGCCTCAGCAAGTAGTGAGATTTTCATTAACCTACTGAGACCTTGTTTCCAAATAAAAATAAAATAGGGCTGGAGATGTCGCTCAGAGGTATAATGCCCCTGGGCTCACTTTTCAGTGCCACAGAAAAAGCCTTTTTTTTTTTCTTTGCTTTTATACTAAATTTCAACAAGTGATAGTTTCTTAAGGTTAGTTGCAACATTGAATTCATTACTGACCTTTTTTGTTTGTGTGCAGTGTTACATTATAGTCCACTAATTGGGCGTGGTGGTACATGCTTATAATACCAGTTCTTGGGAGGATGTAAGGTTAAAGGCCAGCCTTGTCAACTAGAGAGACCCTGTTTCAAAATAAAAAATAAAGTAGGGCTGTGGTATAACTCAGAAGTAGAATATACTTTGGTTCAACCCAAAGTACCAAAAAAAATTACAATTCACTTTTTGGGGGTGAGGGTACTAGGGATTGAATTTAGAGGCATTCTACCTCCATTATACCCCCAGCCCAATTTTATTTCTTACTTGGAAACAGGGTCTCACTAAGTTGTGGAAGTCCTTACTGGGTTGCTGAGGCTGGCTTTGAACCTGCAATCCTCCTGTCTCAGCCTCCCAAGTACTGGGATTACAAATGTGTGCCACCACACCTGGCTTACCATCCACTTTTAAACATGCCTTTACTTGTGCATGATTTTGTAACATCATGCATTGGTCATTTGGAAAATATTGGTTCATTGAGTTGTACTTTTCCAACTATATTTAATTATATAATACCAGGGGGGAAAGTCAGAATCTGCGGTCTTAAGTGTTTAGGAAACTTTCCAGTGGTAGACACAGTTTTTCAGAATTCTAATTTTTATTTGAAAGCTTGAATTTTATCATGGGCAATAGGTACTCTCAGTTATTCCCTTTGAAGTAGTTTTCTTTGTTCATTTTAGAGCAGCCTTTTGCCAAGTAGCTAAATTAGAATGGCTGTAATGTGAGCCAGGTGTAGTGGCACACGCTTTCCCAGTACTTGGGAAGCTGAGACAGAAGAATCATAGGTTCACAACCAGCCTCAGCTACCTAGTAAGGCCCTCTGGTTAAAAAAAAGATATATATGTATGTGGCTGGGGGTTTAAGTTTGGAGGTAGAATGCCCCTGGGTTCAATCCCCAGTACCACCAAGAAAAATAAAAAAGAATGGCTGTAATGTCATACATGCTTTTATTTTAGATAACCATCACACTTTAACAAAACAGAAGTGTTAGATATATGCTCCCCAGTTTTTCACAGAAAAGAGGTGTACCGAAGGGTTGAGAGCTTTAGATGTTCATTCACTGCTTCATCAAGTGCCTTCTTTAAGCTGGTTCTGTGTCTCTGTTGCCTCAGATGCATGGAGGTGGAGGATCCAAGCACTGCTGGTGTGACTCAGTCCATTGCCACTTATGGGGGTGGAACCCAGGGGCTTCCTACCTCCGAGCTACACTCCCAAAACTATTTTATATTTTATTTGGAAACAGGGTCTCACTAAGTTGCTGAGAGCTTCACTAAGTAGCTGAGGCTGGCTGCGAACCTGCGCGATCCTCCTGTCTCAGCCTCCCAAGCGTGCGGATTACGGGCATGCGCCACCACGCCCGGCTAGCCTGTCGCCACTTTCTTGATCCGTACCAAACCTTTGCTTGGTTTTTACCCAGTTCTGCTTTAGCAGCAGCAACACAACAGCAGCACAGTGGGAAGACAACGTCTAAACAGCATTATAAAATAGCTTGATCTTCTGAATGCCCTGAAGGACCTTGGGAGTCATGAGAATCCATGGGATAGACTAGAGAAGTGCTGGTGGAGAGAAATAAAGACTAAAACAGTATTAAAGGCCTGTTAGAAATAAGACTGGTATTTGTTTATTTTTTGGTACTGGGGATTGAACAAGGGGCATTCTACTTCTGAGCTAGACACACACCCCCAGCCCCTTTTATTTATTTTTGTATTTTGTGGTGCTGGGCATGAGACTCAGGGTCATTCTACCTCTGAGCTTCACCCCAGCCCTATTTTTTTTTCAGTACTGGTGATGGAACCCAGGGGCGTTCTACCTCCAAGTGATACCCCCAGCCCCATTTTTTATTCTTTATCTTCAAACAGGATCTCACTGAGTTGCAAAAGGCCTCCGTCACTAAGTAGCTAAGGATATATATATATATATATATAATATATTCTTGCCGGGCGTGGTGGCGCACGCTTGTAATCCCCGCGCTTGGGAGGCAGAGACAGGAGGATCGCGCAGGTTCGAAGCCAGCCGTGTGCGCTGGCTTAGGAGACCTTGTTTCCAAATAAAAAATGTAAAAAAAATAGGTCTGGGAGTGTAGCCCAGAGGTAGAAGGGCTTCCAGGAACCCCAGTACCGCAAAAAAAAAAAATAATAATAATAATAATATATTCTTAACCAGACTTGAGACCGGCCTTTAGGAGGAAAGAATTACAGTTTCTCTATTGAGCTCTTTCTGTTGCAGCTAATAAAATTCTACTAGTAGCCTAGCGTTCATGTTGAAAGGTATAAAGGGCCCTACATAGCAGAGCTCAGAATTCAGCTGCAAGTACTCAGGAGAACCTGAATGGGACCCATGGTGAGCTGAGACAGATTCTGCAACAACGGGTCCTGTCGTCTTCATACACCTATCTTTCCAAACAGATTATTTCTTCTCTTAAAATCACTACCCTAAAAAAAAAAAACATTTCTTTTATTATATTTTGCAGGGATTCCGAAAAGCTTCCTTCTTGTAAGGAGCCCCTGTCTCCCGTCAGAGATAATATTCAACTCACTCCAGAAGCAGACGAGGATCTAAGCAGCAAACCCGAGTACGCACACGTCCAGAGAGCGATATTCCCGTAAGTGAGGACCGCCCTGCCGGAGGCTGCTGTCTGCAAGAACATCTTAGCAATCTGAACTTTCTACTTCAAATGAGGCGCTTACTAGTCTGAAAGGTTGATTCTTAGATCCATGCCACTTTTAAAATGGAATACATTTTGCATATTCACTATGGAATTTTCTTTGCTCAGCTTTTTATATTTTAATAAGAAGCTAAATAGAAGAACAGTTTTGTCTCTGGCTTTTTTGTTGTTGTTGTTGTTGTTGTTAGTTTTAATGTTAATGGGCAAATCCCCTTAGAGTTTATAAAGTTCCTAAAGATTTCTGTACTGGTGTCCAGTATAAAATGGAAAATGAAAAGCCACAGTCCTGTCATCTTTTTAACATAGAGGAAATCAGTATGTCTTCAGACTTTACATTTTCCAGCTGCCTTTCCTGTCTATTCTCAGGATTGAAATGAAAGTAAAGCTGCTAGAATGGGAGAGGTGGTCGGCAGGACTGAGGATCACTATGTGAACGGGGTGTGTTGTTATCCTTGAAGAGTGGTTGGGCCATAGATTGACGGTAGAGAAAAATTTCAGCCTCAGGTGAAAAGAACTATTTCTTATATCATTAGTCCAACTGTCTTTTAATTTCATACTGGGGAGTGAACCCAGGGGCATACACCCCCAGCCTTTTTTTTTTTTTAAACAGGATCTTGATCTTGCTAAGGCTGGCCTTGAACTCATGATCCTCCCACCTTGGCCTCCAAGTATTGGGATTACAAGTATGTGCCACCACACCCAGCTCTATCATTAATATTCTTTGTGTGTGTGTGTGTGTGTGTGTGTGTGTGTGTGTGTGTGTGTGTTACTGGGATTCCTGGAAGCCCTTCTACCTCCGGACTACACTCCCGGACCTATTTTATTTTTTGGAAACAGGGTCTCCTAAGCCAGCACGGCTGGCTTTGAACCTGTGCGATCCTCCTGATCCTCCTGTCTCCACCTCCCAAGCGCGGGGATTACAAGCGTGCGTCACCTTGCCCAGCTCATTAATATTCTTAATCCTCAAAATAGCCTGGGTTTTTTTTTGTTTTTTTTCTTTTTGTTTGTTTTTTGGTTTTTTTGGTGTTACTGATAGAAAACAGGGGCTTTTCTACCTCCAGGCTATACTCTCATTCCTATTTTATACTTTATTTGGAAACAGGGTCTCACTAAGTTGCTGAGAGCCTCAGTAAGTAGCTGAGGCTGGCCTCGAACCTGTGCCATCCTCCTGTTTCCGCTTCCCAAGCACTGGGATTACAAGTGTGTGCCACCACGCCTGGCTTAAGAACTCTTTAACGTTTATGTTAAACCAGCGCCCTGGGTGTCACAGAAGACACTGACTGCGCGTCTATATAAAGTGGCCGCATTCTGCAAAAGAAGAGGTGGGTGCCCAGCACGAGCGGCCACGCAGGAAGACCTGAGATGGCAGGAAGCAGAACTGCAGAAGTACTTAGGATGCAGAGAATAAAGAAGAGACACCTTGAGGGGCTTCGCTTTTAAATAAGAAACTCACAAAATTTAGGGTCCCTGTCTTACCTAAAATTAAAATTTAGAATGTTGCTAAAAGATGCTAAACTGCTCTGAGCCAGCCGCTCTGCCGGAGCGAGGTCTGCCTCCATGGCTAGCTGTGCCTGATCAGGGTGGTAATTGCTAGAGAATAGGTGACTCTGGAAATGTTTAACAAATTTATAACTTTTGTGCACAGAACTTTCAAAACTAGAACCAACTCTTTCCAAGCCTTTGTCAACACTTAAACAATGTTCATAGCGTCTGCCAGGGTAAATCCCCTCACAAGAAACATTTTTCCCAGTTGAGCGTGCTGGTGCATGCCTTTAATCACAGTACTTAGGAGACTGAGACAGGAGGATTTCAGGTTCGAGGCCAAGCCTCCGCAATTTAGCGAGACTATTTTAAAAGAGAAAATAAAAAAGGCTGGGCTGTAGCTTGGAGGTAGAATGGGTTCAGTCCCCAGTACCAATAAACAAAACCAACAGCAACAAAAACGTTTCCGTCCATCCATGACAAGCAGGTTTCCCGGGGTTGGGGCCGATCCTCACATCTTCACACTGCGCTCTACCCCACCGCGTCTGTGCTCTGGAATCGCGGCCCTGCGGAGGTGGCTCTTGTCCTGGAACCGGGAGCACTCCTTTCCAGAGGGTTTTCCATTCACTGCCAGATTCACTAGAGGAATCACTGCCTATGACATCCACATACAAAATGTAATTTACTTTTTAATTTTTAAATTAAAAATCTGGAGGGGGGGTAACTAGGGATTGAACCCAGCGGCATTCCATCTCTGAGCTACACCCCCAGCCCTTTCTATTTTATTTCGAAAGAGGGACTCAGTAGATGGCCAAGGCTGGCCTCAAACCTGCAATCCTTCTGTCTCAGCCTCCCCAGTACTGGGATTGCACCCACCACCGCTGGCCACGCTCTCACCCTTTTGATTTTGTTTTGAAATGGGGTCTTTCTAAATTGCTGAGGGTCTCACTATCTGGCTGAAAGTGGCTTGAAACCTGAGATTGTCCTGTCTCGGCCTCCCCAGTACTGGATTTACAGACGTGTTCTTCTCTACCCGGCTTTGACTTGCTTATAATTCTAAGTGACTTTGAATAAACAATTGATCTTTTTTTCTCCTCAGGACAAATATTGGGGGTTGACCTCTAACTCTGAAAATGTGACTTCAAATTCTGTGAATCAAAGAGTAAACTGACTTAGAGAAACCATTTAAAGATTATCCCCAAATCTCCACAAGATGGCAGCTCTTCCACACCATTTAACGTCTGAAGAGAAATTCGGAGCACCTTTGAGTTTATTATGAAACCTTCTTTACAACATTGGCTTATTTCTTTTAATTTTATAGAAAATATATTCCCACTTATAAGAATTCCAACATAGGGTGACATGATGTAGCCCTAGTACTTGGGAGGCTGAGACAGGAGGATGGCACAGGTTCGAAGCCAGCCTCAGCTACTTAGTGAGGCTCTCAGCAACTTAGTGAGACCCTGTTTCCAAATAAAGTATAAAATAGTTCTGGGAGGATAGCCCAGAGGTAGGAAAGCCCCTGGGTTCCACCCCGGTACCACAGGAGGATCGCACAGGTTCGAAACCAGCCTCAGCTACTTTGTGAGGGTCTCAGGAACTTAGTGAGACCCTGTTTCCAAGTAAAGTATAAAAATAGTTCTAGAAGTATAGCCCGGAGGTAGAAAAGCCCCTGAGTTCCACACCTAGTACCACACACACACAAAAAAAAAAAAAGAAAAGAAAAAAAAGGAAGGAAGGAAGGAGGTAAAATGCTCCTAGGTTCAGTCTTTAGTATCACAAAAAATCATGTGTCATACTTTACTTAATTAAAATGAAATTTTATCTTCAGCCAGACCTGGTGTGGTGCCAAATACCTGAGATAGGAATATCACAGGTTCGCAGTCAGCCTCAGCAACTTAGCGAGACCTTATTTCACAATAAAGAGTAAGAAGGGCTGGGATATAGCTCAGAGGTAGAACTCCCTGGTTCAGTCTCCAATACCACAAAGAAAGGAAGGAAGAGCATGTGGGAGGGAGGAAGACTTAGTACACGTGAAGTACTTAACATTCAGGCAAATTTACATCCAGAAGTTAATTTTGCTAGATGGGCAAAATCACTGGTCAGAGCCCTCAAAAATCCAGTCAGCAAACCCAAAGGGTTATATGATGGTATATCTTTACAGCGCAATAAAGACTTATTGTGTGTGTGTGTGTGTGTGTGTGTGTGTGTGTGTGTGTGTGTGTGTGTTACTGTGGGTAGAACTCAGGGGCCTTCTATCTCCAGGCTATCCCCTCAGCCCTATTTTATTTTTTGTTTGGAGGAGTCTCCTAAGTTGCTAAAGCTGTCCTTGAACTTGCAATCCTCCTGTCTCTGCCTCCCGAGTATTACAGGTCTGTGCCATCACACCCAGCTGTTGTTTTAATTTATAAAGATGTAACCTCCCTTGTTCTGTTCCTCTTTGACACCTGCTCAGTGGAGGCCCTGGAGCCGGGCGTGGTGGCGCACGCTTGTAATCCCCGCACTTGGGAGGCTGAGACAGGAGGATCGCACAGGTTTGAAGCCAGCCTCAGCTACTTAGTGAGGCTCTCAGCAACTTAGTGAGACCCTGTTTCCAAATAAAGTATAAAATAGGTCTGGGAGTGTAGCCCGGAGGTAGGAAAACCCCTGGGTTCCATCCCCAGGACCACACACACAAAAGAAGATGACGCCTTAGGCTGCTACCGCGTCTGTCCAGGTTCCCAGCCCCACGGGCAGTTTAACTTTCTTTTGAGCCTGCTCCCCAACCACACTCCTAAACATTTTTCAAAGAAGTAATCAGCCCAGGAAGTGCCAGCCTCGGGGAGGTAAAACCAGAAGATGTGCTCCTGGGCTAAATCGTCCCAGTGGCCACTGTCCTCTGGAGGCCCAGCAGGATGGAGGTAGTGGAGACACCGAGCCCTTTCCTGGAACCTTCCACTAAGGAAGTGACTCTAGGGCTTTGGCCTTAGGTCAGACCCAGGCCCTACTACACCAACAAGCAGATCTCAGCAGCTGGGTGTGGTGGCCCAGGCCTGTAATCCCGGTACTTGGGAGGCTGAGATAGCGGGATCACAGGTTCAAAGCCAGCCTCACAATTTAGCAAGGCTCTCAGCAACCTAGCAAGACCTTGTTTCCAAATAAAATAAAATCGGGCTAGGGGTATAGCTTAGATATAGAATGCCTCTGGGTTCAATATCTGGCACCACAAAAAATTTTAATTTAAATTTAAAAATAAGGCTGGGAGCCGGGCGGTGGCGCACACTTGTAACTCTAGCGTTCGGGAGGCTGACACCGGAGAATAGCGGCGGTTCGCGGACAGCCTCAGCTACTTAGTGAGGCCCTCTGTAATTTAGTGAGACCCTGTTTTAAAAAAAGAAGGCTGGGGCTGGGACTTAGAGGTAGAATTCCCCTGAGTTCAATCTCCCATTTAAAAAAAAAAAAAAAAAGTTGAGGAGGCTGGGTTTTAGCTCAATTAGAGAGTCTGTGATTAGCTTGCAGGGGATTCTGGGTTCAATGCCCTGTCCAAGAAAGAATAAAGGTAAGTAGTTATTTTTTTGTAGGTGTTATTACTGGAATCGAACCCAAGGACATTCTAACCCCAAGGTATAACCCCAACCCTTTATTCCTTTACCTCTGGTGGTGGGGGTTGAGTTGGGGGGATTCTACTCCTGAGCTATACCCCCAACCCTATTTCATTTTTATTTAGAAAAAGGGTCTCACTAGGTTGATGAAAGTCTCCCTACTTGGTGAGGCTGTCCTCTTTAATTCCAAGTACTGGGATTAAAGGTGTGCACCACCATGCCAGGCTTTTGTTTGTTTGTTTGTTTTGAAATTGGATCTCCTTAGGTTTCTGAGTCTGGCTAAATTGCGGAGGCTGGCCTTGAACCTATGATCCTCCTGTCTCAGCCTCCCAAGTGCTGGGATTACAGGCCTGGGCCACCATGCCTGGCTTCAAGTGGTTATTCTTCAACAGGAGGAAGGATACCTCCCCTCCGGGCCTTGTGAGAAAGTACTAGAAAGTTGTAATTTAGAGTCACAGAGGCAGGACTGAGCACGACTTCACTTCTTACTGAAAGGTCAGCGTAGGACTAAGCTCTACACCCAGATAAGCAAAAGAGAGTTTAGTGTCAGGAGCCTGACAGGCCGTCTCTGGTGAGAGAGCAGCCAGAACTCTGACAGTATAGGGTTTTTTATAGGTTTTCCATTAGGAATGGGGTTGACATTTAAAAGAATGGAGATTGCTTTAGCATGGTTACTTGTCAACTTGGAAGGTCAGTTTCGATACAAGGGTTCCAAACTAAGCAGGCAGGTTCCCGACATGGTGGCCGGATTTTTTTTTTTTTTTTTTTTTTGCGGGTCTGGGGATGGAACCCAGGGACATTCGACCTCCGAGCTACACCCCCCGCCCTATTTCTTATTCTTTATTTTGAAACAGGGTCTCACTGAGTTGCAAAAGGCCTCACTAAGTAGCTGAGGCTGTCCCTGAAACATGATCCTCCTGTCTTGGCCTCCTGGATGTTGGGATTACAAGCGTGCGCCACCACACCCAGCTGGTGTCTGGATTCTAAAGCAGCCATGCTTATGCCAGTAGCAGTGCATATACCAATATGTACCACTTTTCTGAATGTTTGAGATTATTTCCAAATAAAAAGTTTAAAAGCCTAAGAGATATTCAGAAGTCATCCCCTGATCATTTATTATTATTATTATTATTATTAAACATAGAATGATGACTTCACTATTTTGAACACTGGGCTTTTCTGTTTATTTACTTTTTTTTCCACTAATGGGGATTGAACTCAGGGGTATCCTACCTCTGAGCTACACCCAAGCCCTATTTTTTATTCTTTTTCTTTTTTTTTTGAGGGTCTGGGGATGGAACCCAGGGACATTCAACCTCCGAGCTATACCCCCAGCCCTATTTTTCTTTCTTTCTTTCTTTCTTTCTTTATTTATTTATTTATTTATTATTATTATTATTTTTTTTTTTTTGGTGGTACTGAGGATGGAACCCAGGAGTCTTCTACCTCCAGGCTACACTCCCAGACCTATTTTATATTTTATTTGGAAACAGGGTCTCTTAAGCCAGCAGAGGTTGGCTTCGAAGCTGCGCGATCCTCTTGTCTCAGCCTCCCAAGCGCGGGGATTACAAGCGTGCGCCACCACGCCCGGTTTATTCTTTATTTTGGAACAGGGTTCACTAAATTGCAGAAGCCCTCACTTAATTAGCTGAGGCTGGCTGAGAACCTGTGATCCTCCTGCCTCGCCCTCCTTAGCAATGGGATCACAAGCTTGATCCACCACACCCGGTTTATTTTTTATCTTGAAACTGGGTTTCACTAAGTTGCCGGCTGGCCTTGAACCTGTGATCCTTCTGTCTCATCCTGTCTCCGTCCTGGGATTACAGAGGCGCACCACCACACCCAGTAATATTGCTTTCTCTCCAGAAAGTTTTCTAGATTATATTCAAACCCAATGCATCTGTCCTCCATTTTATTATCCACTCCTGAAATAGAAATCGTAAACACTTTCCAGCTGGTGAAGTGGCACATCGTGATGTTTTATTCCTGTGCCTTTTGTTTCCCAGAATCTGGCCCCGGGTTTGTTGACAGCTTTCACTTTGCCCGGCGGGAATTCTTGGGGGAGAAAGGATGCGTGTTCATCCTTCGCCTGTTGATTCCTAAGACTCCTTAATACTGAAATCTGTCAACCAGAAATGCCACAAAATTTTGTCTTTTCTTTTGTTTATGGTTTTCTCTTTCGCTACAAAAAAGCTTAACAATTTTTATGAGATCAGGTTTTTCGTTTTTTCTTGTGTGGTATCCGCTTAGAAGGACTGTGCATACCACAAACACAGAATAGTATCCAGCAGTGCTTTGCTGCTTTGCTAAATTTGGAGTGATCTTGTTTATTTTATATTTAAATCTTTGATGCATCTAGAAGTTATTTTAGTACCATACGAGAGGGAAGGATTCAGCTTCCGAATGTTAAAAAACCATGTTTCCAAAGCTTTGTGTTTGATGAACTCATCTTTTGGTCCCCCCTTACTCCCCCCCAGATTCTTGACTTGAATCTGGGCTGATTGCTGGATGCGGCTTGGAGTAAACCACAGTGAATCACTACCAGCAGGTCATGCCAATCTTCATGCCAATCTAGCCTTTGAAAGCCTAGAAGTGGGCCACTGATGGGTTCTCAGACAATACACAATTGAAGGACCAACAATTCAGTGTGTGTGTGTGTGTGTGTGTGTGTGTGTGTGTGTGTGTGTGTGTGTGAGTTGCTGGGATGCAACCCAGGGCCTCATGCCTGCTAGGCAAATACTCCACCACTGAGCGACACCCCAGCTCGGTAGCTCGGTTATAAACCTCTTTTTTTTTCTTCTTTTGTACCGGAGACTAATCACAGGGGTGCTTTAACACTGAATTATATTCCCAGCCCTTTTTATTTTTTTATTTTGAGACAGGGTCTCACTAAGTTGCTCAGGCTGGCCTCCAACTTGCAATCCTCCTGCCTCAGCCTCCTGAGTCCCAATTATAAACCTCCTAATGAGTATACCTAAATCCTCTGCAAAGTGAGCATGGGAAGGGGCAGCAGGTTTAAATGGAGGGAGAATAGCAGCAAGGAATATTAAATCAGCCTCTTTGATATGAGACAAACTCAGAAAATCCCATCCCGAATCAGTCATGCCGAGGAAAGGACTCCTGAGCCCTTGGAAGGATCAAAGTCGCAGAAGGGAGCCCACGGTGACGTCATAGCACAGCGGCCCAGGTGCACCATGGGAGCCAGTGGGGAGCCAGGTCTCAAGTCACCAGGAAGCGGTGGAACCAGGAGGAGAAAGGAGGGAAAATTAGTCACAGCTGCTAAACTCCATCCACAACACTCTGGAGTTTTTGGCTGAAAAGGAAGGGAAAAGATACTACATTTTACTTACAGATGTGTTCCAACAAAGAATATTAACAGCATGCGCCTTGTTGGCGGAGCTGCTGCCTCTGCTTACGGCCTTCAGTGATTCAAGTTAAGGGAACACAGAATGTCTGAATAGAGACATTTCTTGAGAATTGGCCCTGGGACTAAATATTTACACCCTCATTTGTGTCACCCAAATCAAGCCTCCTATTTTTACCAAACTTATCTTTGGCTTCATAAATAAAAATGCAAATGTAAGCTGGGTGTAGTGGCACACACCGGTAATCCTAGTACTTGGGAGGCTGAGGCGGGAGGATCACAGGTTTGAGGCCAGCCTCAGCGAATTAGACACTGTTTCAAAATAAAAAAGGGTGGTGGTAGAGATCGGAAGTAGACCCTGGATACCAGGCACAGTTATGTCTATGTATTTCAATGTGTGTGTGTGTGTGTGTGGTGATTCTAAAAACTGCTATACACAATGATCCTCAGATCCTAGAAACTATTGCCAAACGTATTACTGTCCCCGCTTCTTGTTTGTTTCTGTGGTGCTGGGGATTGAACCCAGAGACATTCTACCTTCAACTACACCCCAGACTGATTTTATTTTTTATTTGGAAACAAGGTCGTACTAGGTTGATGAGAGTTTCACTACTTGCTGAGGCTGGGAACGAACCTGCAATCTTCCTGTCTCAGCCTCCTAAGTATTGGGATTACAGGCCTGTGCCACCACGCCTGGCTCAAAGGGTCAGGTTCTGTGTTTACTTACCCTCATCTCGGGTAATGTAAGAAATTTAGATTTGTGTGTGTGTGTGTGTGTGTGTGTGTGTGTGTGTGTGTTACTGGGGATTGGGTCCAGGGACATTCTACCACTAAGCTACACCCCCAGTCCTATTTTACTTTTATTTTGAAATAGGAGTCTCACTGCTTTCTGAGGCTGTCCTCAAACCTGTGATCCTCCTGTCTCAACCTCTCAAGTACTGGGATTGCAGGTGTGAGCCGCCCTACCCAGCTTAAAAGCACAACGTTTGGAGTTGAATCTACTTGGGTCCAAATCCAGGGACCCAAGGGATCCTGATATTCATCTCTCTAAAACCCACTGGCCTGTTTCAGAAGGATTAAAATGATGCTGTGGTTGTAGCTCAATGGCACAGTGCTTGCCCAGTATGCACAGGGGCCTGGGCTCCATCCCCAGCACACACACACACACTCACACACACACGGAGAGGGAGAGGGAATGAATATAGCCAGGCATAATGGCAAATGCCTTTAATCACAGCTACTCAGGAGACTGAGGCAAGAGGATTGCTTGAGCCAAAGACTTAAGGACCAGCCTGGGCAAACTATTCAGACCTCTGTCTCAAAATAAATAATACATAGGCCGGGTGTGGTGGCACACGCTTGTAATACCCGCGCTTGGGAGGCAGAGACAGGAGGATCGCACTGGTTTGGAGCCAGCCTCGCTGGCTTAAGAGACCCTGTTTCCAAATAAAAAATATAGAATAGGTCTGGGAGTGTAGCCTGGAGGTAGAAGGGCTTCCAGGAACCCCAGTACCAAATAATAATAATAATAAAAATAAAAAAAAATAATAATAAATACATAAAACACATGAATATCTATAAAACCATAAAAATTAAAATGAAAAAATACATAAAGTACATTAAATTATAAATATATGTGAAATACATAAAATACATAAATGAAAAATACAGATATAAATTTAAAATATATAAAAACATAAAAATTAGAGCTGGGTGTGGTGGTGCACACTTGTAATCCCAGCATTTGGGAGGCTGAGATTGGAGGATTGTGGTTCGCAGACAGCCTCAGCTACTTAGTGAGGCCCTTTGCAACTCAGTGAGACCCTGTTTCAAAATAAAGAATAAAAAATAGGGCTTAGCCGGGCGTGGTGGCGCACGCTTGTAATCCCCGCGCTTGGGAGGCAGAGACAGGAGGATCGCACAGGTTCGAAGCCAGCCGCGCTGGCTTAAGAGACCCTGTTTCCAAATAAAAATGTAAAAATAGGTCTGGGAGTGTAGCCCAGAGGTAGAAGGGCTTCCAGGAACCCCAGTACCACCAAAAATAAAATAAAATAGGGCTGGGGGTGTAGCTCAGAGGTAAAATGCCCCTGGGAAGCTGGGCGTGGTGGCGCACATTTGTAATCTCAGCATTTGGGAGGTTGAGACTGGAGGATCCAGGTTTGCGGACATCCTTAGCTAGTTAGTGAGGCTCTTTGCAACTCAGTGAGACCCTGTTTCAAAATAAAGAATTAAAAATAGGGCTGGAGGTGTCGCTCAGAGATAGAATGCCCCTGGGTTCCATCCCCAGTACCGCAAATAAATAAATAAATAAATAAATAAATAAATAAATAAATAAATAAATATTAAATGTATATGGGCGTGGTGGTGCACGCTTATAATTCCAGCATTCAGGAGGCTGAGACAGGAGGATCGCAGTTTGTGGACAGCCTCAGCTACTTAGTGAGGCCCTGGGTTGAGACACAAAACACACAAAACACAATTAAATACATAAAAATTTTAAAAGGTTTGTGCGTGAGGCCTGTATGGAAAGAACTTATGAATCGGTGCTGCTGTGTTAATCACCCAGCTCTAGTAGCTGTCCCTGAGCATCGGCGTCTCACTCAGGTTTGCAGTTGGCACTGGCTGGGCTGGGCTGGGCTCTAGGTGTCTTCTCACTGGGGACAAGCCTGAAGGAAGAAGGCTCCTACATAGGTTGTCCGGCTCCTGTGTAAATAACACAAAGAAACTAGTTGAGCAGGCACAATGACACGCACATGTAATCTCAATACTTGGGAGGCTGAGACAGGAGGATTTAAGGCTTGAGGCCAGTGTCAACAACTTAGTGAGACACAGTTTTCCAAGTAAAAAATAAAAAGGGATGAGGGGTATAGCTCAGAGGATGAACACCCTGAGTTCAAAGTTCAATTCCCAGCCGGGCGTGGTGGCGCACGCTTGTAATCCCCGCGCTTGGGAGGCTGAGACAGGAGGATGGCACAGGTTCGAAGCCAGCCTCAGCTACTTAGTGAGGCTCTCAGCAACTTAGTGAGACCCTGTTTCCAAATAAAATAGAAAATAGGTGTGGGAGTATAGTCCGGAGGTAGAAAGCCTCTGGGTTCCACCCCAGTACCACCAAAAAAGAAAAAAAAGTTAAATTCCCAGCCAGTCGAAAGAGGTGGAGGAGTCATTGTGGGAAACTCTTCCACCTGTGACCCAGACCTCTGGCTCAGAGGACACGCAAGTCCCTTTGTGACCAGCTGCAATCGTGTGAGTGTGTGTGTGTGTGTGTGTGTGTGTGTGTGTGTGGTACTGAGGGTAGAGGGGCTTTTCTACCAGACCTATTTTGTATTTTATTTGGAAACAGGGTCTCACTAAGTTGCTGAGACCCTCACTAAGTAGCTAAGGCTGGCTTCGAACCTGTGCCATCCTCCTGTCTCAACCTCCCAAGCACTGGGCTTACAAGTGTGCGCCACCACGCCTGGCTTGCAATCTTTATTACTAAATTCACAGTAAACAGTGGGTTATTGTTTTAAGGACTTTGAACAATTGATCTCTCTTCTAAACTGTGAAGTTGCCTGGACAGGAACGACTTGAAAAGCCAACTCCTAGGGGGCTCCTGTGATTTATTGATTCAGGGATATTTCAGAGGGGTCCCTGAGGGCTAGAGAGATTTTTTGATTAATTATTGAATCTCTCTACACCTTGTTCCATTCTTTCTAGCTCCCTATGCTGAGCTGGGGGTGTAGTTTGGAGGTAGAGTGAGGCTGGGGTAGGGAGAGGTAGAGGGTCCAAGATGGAGGGCACACTGGAAGAAAAGCAATTGCTGTATGGAGAAACCCAGAGGACCGGGAGAGACGAAACTGGAAAGATGGGCCAGGACCTTGGTGTTAGAGTAAGATGATTAGACTATCTTTCTTTTTTTCTTTTTTCTTTTTTTCTCTTTGTACTAGAGATTGAATCCAGGGACATTCTACCTCTGAGCTACATCTCCTGCCCTTTTTAAAATTTTGAAACAGGGTCTCACTAGGCTGCCAAGAGTCTTGCTACATTGCTGAGGCTGTCTTTGAACCTGCTATCCTCCTGTCTCAACCTCCCAGGTACTGGGATTACAAGAGTGCACTTCCACATTGGGTTTAGACTTTATCTTAAAATGAGATAAGGGCAATGAACGTTTAAAGAAAGGAGAAGGAGCCTTAATCAGATTTTTTTTTTTTTTTTTTTTTGTGGTACTGGGGGTGGAACCCAGGGGCCTTCTACATCCGGGCTACACTCCCAGACCTATTTTTTATATTTTATTTGGAAACAGGGTCTCTTAAACCAGCTGAGGCTGGCTTGGAACCTACATAATCCTCCTGTCTCAGCCTCCCAAGCGCAGCGGGGATTACAAACGTGTGTGCCACCACGCCCGGCTCTTAATCAGATTTCAGTTTTAGAAATATTTAAGGTGTGCCTTGAAAATATTGGAAGAGGGAAGTGAGATGGTCAGGTTCTCCTTGATCGCGGGTCTTTAAGGAGATCCAGGAAGCCGATGGCATAGGCGGATGCCACTGTAGGGATTAAGTAAGAGAGCCACAAGATGAGATTTGCATTTATAAAATTCACTCTGCAAGAAAGAGTTTAAAAGGTGCCAGCCGATGAGCCAGGACACTGGGGACAGAGGCGAGGGTCGGGACCTCCAGGATGTCTTCCGTCCGCTTCAAGTGCCACCGGTGCTGCCAGCCCCTGAAGCTCAGCCAGCACGCGGGGGGGTCCTGCTCAGCTCCGGGGGAGCCACGGGAAGCCCAAGAGGACGGCGGCCCCTCTACGGAGAGCGCAGAGGCCGGGGCCTCGGGCAGCCCCCTGCCTGATGGTGGAGGGCCGTCTCTGGAGGGCTCCACCTTCGCCCTGCTTGGCAAAGTCGCCCCCATGAGAACTCTGAGCAGCATCCAGAAGGCCCTTTCGGACATTTCTGACATCCTCTCTGGCCAACAAGACGTGGACCAGCCGCTCTGCGAGGAGTGCACGGATGCCCTGCTGCAGGAGGTGGATGCCCAGCTCACCGCCACGGAACTGGACAACCAGGAGTACCGCCGCTGTCTGGAGACCAGTTTGCTGATGGGCGAGATGGGCGAGGACGAGACGGAGGAGCAGGAGGCCGAGCTGCAGGCCCTGGAGCTGGAGGAGACGACGCTGGCCCAGGAGCTGGAGGCCTTGGACGAGGAGCGCGCCCGCGCCGCCGCCGCCCTGCGGGCAGCCCAGGCCGAGACCTCGCAGCTGCTGCAGCAGGAGCGGCGGCTGCAGGCGGACTGCGCCGCCCTCACGTGGCAGCAGCTGGAGCTGCTGGACGAGCTGGGCAGCGTGCGGAGCCGGCTGCGGCGCGCGCAGGCCCAGCTGGCCCTGCTGCGGTCCGCGGGCGCGCTGGACTGGGCCTTCCAGATCCGGGAGGAGGGCGGCCTGGGCGTCATCAACAACCTGAGGCTGGGCCGCCTCCCGGGGGTGCCGGTGGGCTGGGCCGAGGTCAACGCCGCCTGGGGCCAGGCGGCCCTGCTGCTGCTCGCGCTGTCCCGGGCGGCCGGGCTGCGGTTCCGGCGCTACCAGCTGGTGGCCCGCGGGGCCCGCTCCTGCCTGAAGCCTTTGGCCGGGGACGCGGCGGAGCTGCCGCTGTTCTCGGACGCGCGCCGGGCCGAGACCCTGGACAACAGCTTTGACCTCGCCATGCTGGCCTTCCTGGACTGCCTGCAGCAGTTCGAGGAGGCGGCCGCGGAGGACGGCCTCCGCCCGCCCTACCGGACCCGCGCCCGGCAAGGTGTGATGGAGGACCCGCGGGGCGGGCAGCGCTGCTCCGTCAGGACCCACCTCAACACGCCGGAGCAGTGGAGCACGGCGCTCAGGTTCCTGCTCCTCAACCTCAAGTGCGGCCTGTCCTGGGCCTCCGCAAAGTAACTCCCGCAGGGAGGCCGGCGCGGGAGGACCGCAGGTTCAAGGCCAGCCTCGGCCACTTGGCAAGGCCCTGGTTCAAAAGAAGTAGAAAGGGCTGGGGGTGTAGTTACATGCTTAATCCCAGTGGGCAGTCGTCACCCGAGTCCCAATTTTAAATAAACTTGTCCACAGAAAACAGTTGTTGCTTTCTTCCCAACACAGCCTTCTCCTGGCGACTTTCTCTTCCTTCACCCTCACCCAGCCTGAGAAGTGTGGGGAAATCAAACTGCAAGATGAGTAGGAGCCAGGCGTGATGGCGCACGCTTGTAATCCCCGTGCTTGGGAGGCGGAGACAGGAGGATCGCGCTGGTTCGGAGCCAGCCGCGCTGGCTTAAGAGATCCTGTTTCCAAATAAAAAATATAAAATAGGTCTGGGAGTGTAGCCCGTGGGAGTGTATCCCGGAGGTAGAAGGGCTTCCAGGAACCCCAGTACCACCAAAAAAAAAAAAAAATAGTGGTCCGGGCCCCTGGGCCCCCGACCCTGGGCGGGTGGGCAGGCACTGGCGGGGCGCCCCTAGGGGAACCCCTCTCCACCCGGAAGGACCCTGTAAAAAAGGAAAAGAAAAAGAAAAAAGGAAAATATTGGAGAGGGGTCAAGGAGGTGGCGGATGCCAGGATACTGGAGATGCAGACAAAACTTATCCAAATGAACTGGAATTATTGGAAAAATTACCCGCTAAGGAGGACTGCTTCTTCTCTACATTGCTAAGAATCTTGGACATCACCTGTAAGGAGAGAGACTTTAGCGGAGACCAAGGAGAAAGGCGGTGCTGAAAGTGGTCTCCGCGTTGGTGGTGGAGAATTGTATTCAGGAGAAGCAGAAATCAGACCCTACCAACCTTATTTTTATTTTTTTTTTTTTTGAGAAATTACACCAAAGGTTGAATGCTACCGTTGCGCATGCTTAGGAACGCTGGACAACATTCAGAGTGGAAAAAGAGCTTGAGAAAGATTTGAAATGGTGGAGGCAGTGGCAATGGCAGTGGCCAGTACTCAGGGGAGGCAGAGATCTGATACATTACACCTGGAACCTTTGAAGTAATAACCCCAGAGGCAGAATGCTACCACCACCACGTACCCTTGAGAACGCGCGACAAATAGTTGGGCGAAGAGGGTGCTCGGATTAGAGCCTGCTGAGGGGTGAGGCCGGCGACGGACACAGCAAAGCTGGGATCAGAGCCTGCCGTGAGGCAAGGCCGGTGCTGGGGCCTCCGAGGCCGGGATTGGAGCCTGCCGAGAGGTTAGGCCGGTGCCGGGGCCAACGGCTGACATCGGAGCCTTACGTGAGGCAAGGCCGTTATTGAAGCCTCCGAGGCCGGGATCAGAGCCTGTTGAGGGGTTAGGCCGGTGCTGGGGCCAGCGAGGCTGGGATCGCAGCCTGCTGCGAGGCAAGGCCGCTATTGAGGCCTCTGAGGCCGGGATTGGAGCCTGCCGAGGGGTTAGGCTGGTGCTGGGGCCAGTGAGGCAGGGATCGAAGCCTGCCATGAGGCAAGCCGGTGCTGGGGCATCCGAGTCCAGGATCGGAGCCTGCCATGGGGTTAGGCCGGTGCTGGGGCCAACGACTGGCATTGGAGCCTTCCGTGAGGCAAGGCCATTATTGAGGCCTCCGAGGCCGGGATCAGAGCCTGCCGTAAGGCAAGGCCGATGCTGGGGCCTCTGAGGCCGGGATCAGAGCCTGCTGAGGGGTTAGGCCGGTGCCGGGGCCACTGGCCAGCATCGGAGCCTTCTGTGAGGCAAGGCCGCTACTGAGGCCTCCGAGGCCTGGATCGGAGCCTGCCGAGGGGTAAGGCTGATGCCGGGGCCATCGGCTAACATCGGAGACTGCCGTGAGGAAGGCCGGTGCTGGGGCCTCCGAGGCCGGGATCTGAGCCTGTCGAGGGGTTAGGCTGGTGCTGGGGCCAACGGCCGGCATCGGAGCCTTCCGTGAGGCAAGGCCATTATTGAGGCCTCCGAGGCCGGGATCAGAGCCTGCCGTAAGGCAAGGCCGATGCTGGGGCCTCTGAGGCCGGGATCAGAGCCTGCTGAGGGGTTAGGCCGGTGCCGGGGCCACTGGCCAGCATCGGAGCCTTCTGTGAGGCAAGGCCGCTACTGAGGCCTCCGAGGCCTGGATCGGAGCCTGCCGAGGGGTAAGGCTGATGCCGGGGCCATCGGCTAACATCGGAGACTGCCGTGAGGAAGGCCGGTGCTGGGGCCTCCGAGGCCGGGATCTGAGCCTGTCGAGGGGTTAGGCTGGTGCTGGGGCCAACGGCCGGCATCGGAGCCTTCCGTGAGGCAAGGCCATTATTGAGGCCTCCGAGGCTGGGATCGGAGCCTGCCGAGGGGTTAGGCCGGTGCTGGGGCCTCCGAGGCCGGGATCGGAGCCAGCTGAGGGGTTAGGCCAGTGTCGGGGCCAGCGAGGCCAGAACCAGGGCCTTCCATGAGGCAAGGCCGCTGCTTGAGCCAGCGAGGTCTGGATCAGTCCACCGGGTAGCCAGGCCACTACTGGGGCCGTCAAGAGTGGGATCGGTATTTGCAATGCGGCATGTACAGAGAAATATCGCAGAAAATTAAAACCAGATGCTTCCCCTAATCAGCAATAACTAGGAGGAAAGGGGCAACAGGAAGTGGTCGAGCTACAGAAAGAGCCCTATAGTGAAGAAATTAAGGTGACCAATCAGAGGGTATGGAATAGGGGAGGATGGAGCCTCTTTAAAAAGTAGGAGGTACATAAACATATGTATCAAAGTTAATCACCAAACAAGCATGGGATCCAGGGAGGGAGAGGGAATGGGATGGGGACTGGATGAGGGCTAATTGGATGATGTGTGCTTGTATATCCTCTCAAGTCTTATATTCCAATCTGATGTATGATTACAATGCACCAATAAAAATAAATTAAAAAAAGAATAAAAAAAATTGGGCAGGGGGTGTGGCTCGGAGTTCAAATATCTCTGGGTTCCATCCTCAGACCTGAAAATAAAATAAAATAAAATAAAAGATGAGTAGAATGCCTCTGGGTCCAACCCCAGTATCAAAACTATGAAAAAAAATAAGATTGCTCTTAGGTAAGCAGGGATAAAGTAAAGAGACACAAATGACAGAGGGAGGGATAAGGGGAAAGGTAGTTTTTCTTTTTTATTTTTTTGGTGGTACTGGGGGTGGAACCCAGAGGCTTTCTACCTCCAGGCTATACTTCCAGACCTTTTTTATATTTTATTTGGAAACAGGGTCTCACTAAGTTGCTGAGAGCCTCACTAAGTAGCTGAGGCTGGTTTCGAACCTGCACGATCCTCCTGTCTCAGCCTCCCAAGCGCGGGGATTACAAGTGTGCGCCACCACGCCCGGCTGAGACTTTTTCTTTTCATTTTTGCAATATTAGGGAATTCACCCAGGGGTGCTCTGCTCCTGAGCCACATCTCCACCTGTTTCTAATTTTTATTTTATACTGGGATTGGACCCAAGGCTATTCTACCTCTGAGCTACAACCCCAGCCCTTTTATATTTTATTTGGAAACAGTCTCACAAATAAAACAGTCTTGCAAAGTTGCTGAGGCTGGCCTCAAACCTGTGATCCTCCTGTCTCAGCCTCCCATGTACTGGGTTACAGGATGGTGCTATCACACCTGGCCTAAAATGGCCTAAAACCAGATTGCCTCAGTCTCAGTGGGACGAGGTGGGGTTGGATGAGGAATAGAGTGTGGTACGCAGGAGGGTGGCCGGCACACTGACCACAGTGAGTCCAGAAACCCTGGCATTGTGCACCCTGGCACCCTGGGAGACAGTTGGACAGAGTGGATTACAAGGGTTCTGCCTGACATGGATAGTGGCCAGTGGCACTGGCCGGTCAGCCAGCTCAGAGCGCTCCGCTGCTGAAGTGAGGATAGGCGAAAAAGGAAGGAAACTTAAAGCACAGTCTCCAAACACTTTTGGTTGTCATGGCAACAGGGGCTCACAGAGGATGCGGTGTGCAGGCCGGGAGGCGGGGTGGGGCGAGGGCAAGATGGCGGCCAGGCCAGGGACAGCCACTAATCCCAGGAACACAGGCCCACGCCGAGGTGCAAGGAACCAAAGGGAGGGAGCATAGTTTACTTTGTTGTTTGTTCTAGGGATGGAACCCAGGGGCATTCTACCTCCGAGCTACACCCCAACCCTATTGTTTTTTATTTGGAAACAAGGTCTGGCTAAGTTGCTGAGGCTGGCCTTGAACCTGTGATTCTCCTTTCTCAGCCTCCCAAGTACTCAGATTCCAGGCCTGTGCTACCAATCCTTGCTTGTTTGACTTTTGCTTGGTGTTTTCTTCAGATTATTAATCACACCTCACTGTCATTGATCTATTCCCTGAGCCCCATGTTGAGGGTGCATGCACCCCACTTTATTGGCAAAGTAATTAACCTGGTGCCTTGGGATCCAGAGGAAAAGGGGTCTTATGAATAAAGCCATCCACAGGGATTGCTCAAACCAAACAGCCCAAACTCCTTGAAACTTTGCCAAAAGTTCTCCCCCCATCCCCCTCTCTTACTCCGTGTGTGTGTGTGTGTGTGTGTGTGTGTGTGTGTGTGTGTGTGTGTACATGTGCGCTACAGATTAAACTTAGGGGAATTCTACCTTCAAGCTAGACCACCAATCCCCATTCATTCATTTATTTATTTGTGGTACTGGGGATGGAACTTGGGGGCATTCTACCTCAGGGCTACACCCCCAGCCCTATTTTATTTTTTATTGAAAACATGGCCTCACTAAGTTGTGGAGGGCCTCACTAAATTGATGACTAAGTTGAACTCAAACCTGTGATCCTACTGTCTCAGCCTCCCAAATAATGGGATTACAGGTGTGTGCTACTCTACTTGATTGCCTATTGAGCTTTTGAAAAATTAAACCAGGTGTGGTGGCTCACGCCTATAATCCCAATACTTGGGAGGCAGAGCCAGAAGAATCAGAGATTTGAGGCCAGCCTCAGCAGTTTAGTAACGCCCTCAGCAATTTAGACCCTGTTTCCAAATAAGAAATAAAATAGGGCTGGAGGTATAACCATAGCTTAGAGGAAGAATTCTCCTGGGTCCAAACCCCAGTACAAACTATATATATATATATATATATATATATATATATATATATATTTTAGCCAGTCGTGGTGGCACACACTTGTAATCCTAGCATTCGGGAGGCTGAGACTGGAGGATTGCGGTTCGCGGACAGCCTCGGCTACTTAGTGAGGCCCTACACAACTTAGTGAGACCCTGTTTCAAAATAAAGAATAAAAAAATAGGGTAGGGGTGTAGCTCAGAGATCAAATGCTCCTGGGTTCCATCCCCAGACTACCCCAATATATATATATATATAGATATATGTATATAGGCAAATATGTATATAGGCATATATATGAAAATATATATATATATGTGTGTGTATATATATATATATATATAGTGTGTGTGTGTGTGTGTGTGTGTGTGTGTGTGTGTGTGTGTGGTGTTGGGGATTGAACCCAGGGGCTGTCTACCTCTGAGCTATACCCCCAGCCCTATTTTTTATTCTTCGTTTTATTTATTTGTTTGTTTGTTTGTTTATTTATTTATTTTATTTTGCAGGTCTGGGGATGGAACCCAGAAAAGTGCAGCTTTGCCACTGCGTTCACTAATTTTTTTTTCTGGGTCTGGGTCTGGGGATGGAACCCAGAGGCATTGACTTCTGAGCTACACCCCCTGCCCAATTTTTTTTATTCTTTATTTTGAAACAGGTTCTCACCGAGTTGTGAAGGGCCTCACTAAGTAGCTGAGGCTGTTCGAGAACCGCGATCCTCTGGTCTCAGCCTCCCAAATGCTGGGATTAGAAGTGTGCGCCACCACGCCAGCTTGTGTTCACTAATTTTAAATAAACACTTTTGAGGTTTAAGCAAATCTGACGTTTATTTATTTATTTATTTATTTACTTATTTATTTATTTATTTTGTGGTACTGGAGATTGAACCCAGGGGCATTCTACCTCTGAACTATACCCCCAGCCCTATTTTATTTTATTTTATTTTATTTTTTGAAACAGAGTCTCACTAGGTTGATAAGAGACTCCTTGCTGAGACTGGCCACAAAACTGATCCTCCTGTCTCAGCCTCCCAAGTACTGGCATTACAAGGTTATGCCACCACACCCAGCTTCTGGTTTTTAAATGTGAAAATAAATATAAAAACTGTCCTTGACCAGGCGTGGTGGCGCACGCTTGTAATCCCAGCATTCGGGAGGCTGAGACCGGAGGATCACGGTTTGCAGACAGCCTCAGCTACTTAGTGAGGCCCTCTGCAACTCAGTGAGACCCGGTTTCAAAATAAAGAATAAAAAAATAGGGCAGAGGGTGTAGCTCAGAGGTCAAATGCCTCTGGGTTTCATCCCTAGACCACAGAGGGTGTAGCTCAGAGGTCAAATGCCTCTGGGTTCCATCCCCAGACCCGCAAAAAAACAACAACAACAAAAAAACTGTCCTTGGAGTTACTTCTAAACAGAACTCATTTCTAGTCTTAATGTGAAAGAGATGTATTTGATGATGAGTAATTTTGTATGTGTAGCAAATTTCTGTAAATTCTGAGTTAGGTTGGTATCAGCACTGCGGCCACAGGTGCCTGGTGGTTTTTCTGGGGCAGATGGGGAAGAGATAGAACTTGATTGAAGCCGGGGTTCCATCCCCAGACCTGCAAAAAAAAAAAAAAAAACAAACAAACAAAAAAAACTGTCCTCGGAGTTACTTCTAAACAGAGCTCATTTCTAATCTTAATGTGAAAGAGATGTATGCCAGCATTTAGGAGGCTGAGACAGGAGGATCGCGGTTCGCGGACAGCCTCAGCTACTTAGTGAGGCCTTTTACAACTCAGTGAGACCCTATTTCAAATTAAAAAATAAGGGCCGGCGTGGTGGCGCACGCTTGTAATCCCCGCGCTTGGGAGGCAGAGACAGGAGGACCGCGCAGGTTCGAAGCCAGCCGCGCGCGTTGGCTTAGGAGACCCTGTTTCCAAATAAAAATGTAAAAAAATAGGTCTGGGAGTGTAGCCCGGAGGTAGAAGGGCTTCCAGGAACCCCAGTACCACCAAAAAATAATAATAAAATAAAATAAAATAAAAAATTAAAAATTAAAAAATAAAAAATAGAGCTGGGTGTGTAGCTCAGAGGCAGAATGCCCTGGGTTCCATCTCCAGTACTACAAAGGGAGAAAAATAAAAATAAAAAGACTTGATTGAGCACTGTGGCCAGATCAAGCCAGTGGTTCTCTGTGGCTCTGACCTCAACGGCCAAGCCGATGGGCAGGAAGCAACGGGCAGATCGAAGGATGCCCGCAGCTGGCTTGGAGGCAGCTTTATTTTTCTGCCTTTTTATTTTATTTTCTTTTTCTGCTTTATTAGTTGCGCAGGCTAGCCTCAAACTTATGATCCTGCTGCCGCAGCCTCCCAAGTACTGGGATTGCAAGACTGCACCAACACACCTGGCTATTTTGATTTTTTTAAATATCAGGGGTTTTTCTCTTTAAAATAGGAATCATAATATTAATAAATAATTTAGCTCTAAGGCCAATATAGATTATATTTTTTTCATTAAAATGAAAAGGACAGGCATGGTGGCACATTCCTGTGATCTCAGTATTTGGGAGGTTGAGACAGGGATCTCAGATTTGAGGCCAATCTCAGCAATTTAGCAAGACCCTGTTTCAAAAAATAAATTAAAAGCCGGGTGTGGTGGTGCGTGCTTGTAATCCCAGCATTCGGGAGGCTGAGACAGGAGGATCGCCATTCACAGACAGCCTCAGCTACTTAATGAGGCCCTCCACAACTCAATGAGACCCAGTTTCAAAATAAAGAATAAGAACTAGGGCTTGGTGTGTAGCTTGGAGGTAGAATGCCCCTGGTTCAATCTCCAGTACTGAAAAATAAATATAAATAAATAAATAAATAAAATGTAGGCTTAAAGCAGGGAGATGAAATGTCATGGGTTCAAACCCCAGTGACAAAAATAACCAAAAGAAAAAACAGCTTCCAAAAGCAACCCGTGTTTTGCTTAGAGATCACAAACCATGGAGCACTGTGTGGCCACTGCAGCAGCAGGTCACCCACACCCTGCCCGCCAGCCCTTCCCGGCTGCACAAGGAAGCAATCCGGCCGCCCTGCCTGCGGCGGGTGCACAGCTCAAACCTCAGGTGCTCCTCTGCTCCTCCTCTTCTTCCCCCTCCTCCTCCCTCCTCTTCCTCTTTCTTGTGGTACTGGGGATTGGACGCAGGGATATTCGACCTCCAAGCTATACCCTTAGCCCCTTGAATTTTTTTTTTTTTATTTGAAATAGCTATGTTGCTGAGGCTGGACTCAACCTATGACCCTCTTACGTACTAGGATTATAGGCGTGCACCACTGCACCTGGGTTCCCAGCGGGATGTGTGTGTTAGTGGGGACTGAACTCAGGTGTGTTCTACTTCTGAGCTACACGCGCAGCCCTTTAAGTTTTTTTTTTTTCTTTCTTTTTTCATTACTAAGCAGGATCTTGCTAAATTCCTGAGGCTGGTTTTGAACCTGTGATCTTCCTGTCTCAGCCTCCCAACTACTGGGATTATAGGTGTGTGCCACCACGCCTGGCAGACAAGATCCTCTTGCTGTGGGCTAGGGAGGATTGCAGGTCTGCCCTGGGCTGCTGCCATCACTGGGGCTGCTGACCCCAGGCCGCCCTGAGAGAAAGAGGTCACCACAGGCAGCTGTCCTCCTTCCTGCAGTCCCTGGAGATCTCTGCCATGTGACAAGCTACTGACCAGGTGTGGTCCACGTGGCTTCTGGGATTGGGGGGGACACGCTGGGCTGATGTGGGGAGTGGCCAAGGAATGTGCCTGACCCCATACTCAAGGCTGCCTGGCTCCCATTCCTGCACAGGAGATGTGGGAGCCATGAGGCCACCCAGTTGGGCCAGGAGTGTAAGAGGACCCTGTCCTGAAGGAGGAGACCCAGCAACACAAACCTGCTGGGCACTGAGCCCCATTTAGGTGCGAAAGTGATGGCGTTTCCCCAGACGCAAACATGCCATGCACAACTCCAAGAAGCAAGTGCAGGAGCCCATCCAAGTTGGAGTTAAAAAAAAATGCTAAGCTGGGTGTGGTGGTGCGCACTTGTAAGCCCAATACCTGGGAGGCTCAGACAGGAGGACCTCAGGTTTGAGGCCTCAGCAATTTAGTGACGCCCTCCACAACATAGTGAGAGGCTGTTTCAAAATAAAGAATTAAAAATAGGGCTGGAGGTGTAGAATTCAGAAGTAGAATGCCTCTGGGTTCAATCCCCATTACCACAAACAAAATAAAACAGGTTAAAAAAAAAAAAGTCAACCCCGGTGTGGGATGGAGGGTCAGAGTGAGTTTGGGGCTGATAGCACATACAAGCCCTGGGCAGACACAGCGTGCTCGCTCCAGGCGCCCCTCTTGTTGAGAATTTTCTGTTCCTGCTTACTTCTGTTTTATATGTGATTTCTCACTACAGACAATCTGGTGGGTGTGCTGTATATTGTGTGTGTGTGTGTGTGTGTGTGTGTGTGTGTGTTACTGGGGATGGAACCCAGGGGCTTTCTACCTCCGAGCTACAGGCCCAGACCTATTTTATATTTTATATTTTATATTTTATATTTTATATTTTATATTTTATTTGGAAACAGGGTCTCACTAAGTTGCTGAGAGCCTCACTAAGTAGCTGAGGCTGGCTTCGAACCTGCGCGATCCTCCTGTCTCAGCCTCCCAAGTGCGGGGATTACAAGCGTGTGCCATGCCTTGCTTCTGTTCTTGATTAGAGAGAACAGTGATGTCGTGCACAGGTGAGACACAACATTGGATGACTTTGTCCCCAGGCTAGCCTTCATGTGGAAGGCGCCCTGGTGGGGAGGCGATCAGAAGGCTCTTAAATACCATCGTACAGTCTCAAAGAAACGGGCTGCAGCAGCCGCGCGACTTCCAGTCCGACTCTGCCACCCCGTGGACACTCACCGGCCACCTCTATGAACTGCCTGTTTAAACTGAATATAGCGCCTCTTCTGCTTCAAAATTATCTATTTTCTCTGTGTGCCTCTCTCACCCCAAGAGAGGAGAGTTGGGGTGCCTTCCCCCTGTTCTTCAACTTTGTGTTCTGTGCAAAAGTACTTACCCTTTGCAGACGCCCCTCCGCAGGGCGGGGGGTACACTCACTTGGAAAGGGCGCTGCTCTCTCCTGGAGCTCACACAAGGTTGCAGTATTTGGAACAAAGGCACTTCTTAGCTAATTTGAAAGCCAGGGATGCCGGAGGAAATTCTTAGACATCTCGGCAGCTCTGGCTCGCTTTGGATTTTTTATCTGAGGACTCTCCCCTCCCCCTGTTTAATTTTTTTATTTTTTTGGTGGTACTAGGTGTGGAACCCAGAGGCTTTCTACCTCCGGGCTATACTCCCAACCTATTTTATATTTTATTTGGAAACAGGGTCTCACTAAGTTGCTGAGGGCCTCACTAAGTAGCTGAGGCTGGCTTCGAACCTGTGTGATCCTCCAGTCTCAGTCTCCCAAGCGCGGGGATTACAAGTGTGCACCACCACACCCAGCTCCCTCCCCCTGTTTAAAATAAAGTAATTCTGCCGGGCGTGGTGGCGCACGCTTGTAATCCCCGCGCTTGGGAGGCTGAGACGGGAGGATAGTGCAGGTTCGAAGCCAGCCTCAGCTGGCTTAAGAGACCCTGTCTCCAAATAAAATATAAAATAGGTCTGAGAGTGTAGCCCAGAGGTAGTGGGCCCCTGGGTTCCATCCCCAGTACCAGCAAAAAATAAAATAAATAAATAAATAAAAAATAAAATAATTCTAAGAGTATCTTTTGGGGAGAACTCTAGCATCTAATAGATGAGTCACACACACACACACACACACACACACACACACACACACACACACATCTGTCTTCTTCTGGACTTTACCCACCCTCTAAACAAAACGACCAAAAGGCAAACCAAAAACAGAAATGTCCTGGTGTTCACAGCACACATGTGGACTGACTGCACGCCAGGACATCTACCTGATGTTGCTCAGGAACTGACAGGTCTGCTCCTGCGGGGGTAGGACTTGATTTTGTCCAGCAGGGGCAGGAGCCGCTCTCTGGGGTAGCCCTCCACAGGTAGTGTAGTGTTTGGACCCTTCAGAAGGAGATTCCCAGTTCTCTACCTCCAGGAACTTGGAAAAGAGGCTGAAGCCCCTGGGTGGCCTCTGATTTTCTTTTTGGTGCTAAAGATTGAACTCACGGGCATTCTGCTGCTGAGCGACACCACCAGCCCTTTTTTTTTGGGGGGGGTCTGGTTATGGAACCCAGGGACATTCGACCTCCAAGCTACACCCCCTGCCCTATTTTTTATTCTTTTTATTTATTTTCTTGGTGGTACTGCGGGTGGAACCCAGAGGCTTTCTACCTCCGGGCTATACTCTCAGACCTATTTTATATTTTTTATTTGGAAACAGGGTCTCACTAAGTTGCTGAAAGCCTCACTAAGTAGCTGAGGATGGCTTTGAACTTGTGCTATCCTCCTGTCTCAGCCTCCCAAGTGCAGGGATTACAAGCGTGTGCCACCACGCCCGGCTTTTTATTCTTTATTTTGAAGCTAAGTCTCACTGAGTTGCCGAGGGCCTCACTAAGTAGCTGAGGCTGTCCGTGAACCGCGATCCTCCAGTCTCAGCCTCCTGAATGCTGGGATTACAAGCGTGTGCCACCATGCCCAGCTAACCACCAGCCCTTTTAAAACTTTTTTTTTTCCTTAAATATTGAAACAGAAAAGTGGGCATGATGGGAGGCTCATACTGGAGGATCATAGTACACCGACAGCCTCAGCTACTACTTAGTGAGGCCCTTTGCAACTCAGTGAGACCCTGTTACCAGAATCTTGTTTGGGAACTTTGCTCGCTGCCCAGATTCTAGCAACTTCCCGTCTGGTTGCTGTAAAGAGGTCAAGTTCCAAAGAGCATGTAGGCAATAAGAGCCCCAGTGCCTGAGAACTGTACCTGGGCTCCTCCACTGCTTGCAAGGTCTGTGGCTGGGTATTGTCTGGGAAGGCTGCATTTTACCCAGCAGCCGTGTTGCTGTCTGTCTTTAAAAAGAAAAAGGAAATCCCACAACCAGGACCTGCCTCACTCCTCCAGCTGCCCCCAAAGTGCCTGCAGAGCCCACTGGAGGCCCTTTACTAGGACCAGGTGACACCAGGCCTCTCCCCCTCCCCCTCCCCTGCCTTCCCCACAGGCAGGAGGTCAGTTCTGAGGATGGAAACGGAATGCCCACCTGCTCCCTGGCCAGAGGAAGGCCTTGTTCATGACCAGCTACAAACTTGTCACTTGTCTTTGTTAAAGAAATTAGGATCTAGAAAAACCATTGCCTATTATATATATATATATATATATATATATATATATATATATATATATTTTTTTTTTTTTTTTTTTTTTTTTTTTTTTGGTGGTACTAGGGGTGGAACCCAGAGGCTTTCGACCTCCGGGCTATACTCCCAGATCTTTTTTTTTTTTTGTATTTTATTTGGAAACAGGGTCTCACTAAGTTGCCGAGAGCCTCACTAAGTAGCTGAGGCTGGCTTCGAACCCGTGTGATCCTCCTGTCTCAGCCTCCCAAGCGCAGGGATTACAATCATGCGCCACCACACCCGGCTTTTTTATATGTTTTTAAATTAATTAATTAATTTATTTTTGGTGGTACTGGGGGTGGAACCTACCTCCGGAGTGGCTTCCTACCTCCGGGATATACTCCCAGGCTCATTTTATATTTTATTAGGAAATAGGGTCTCACTAAGTTGCTGAGAGCCTCACTAAGTAGCTGAGGCTGGCTTCGAACCTGCGCAATCCTCCTGTCTCAGCCTCCCAAGCGCGGGGATTACAAGCGTGCGCCACCACGCCCGGCTATTTTTGAATTTTAAAACAGTCTCACTAAGTTGCTGAGGCGCTTGCCTCGTTGATTGGACCTGAGATCCTCCTGTCTCAGCCTCCCAAGTATTGGATTACAGGCATATGGCACTACACCTGGCTAAATTATCTCTTTGAAATCAGCTGCACTTTAGATTTTTTAGCAAATAAAATTAACAAACAATTTACTTTGGAGTGATACTTTCCATTAGAAATTTGAATTACCTTGAAAGTTGATGGAGCAGTTCATCAACAAAAGTTATGGTACCAAGAGATGTAAATACTCTGCATACACACCCAACCAGTGCAATTGCCACGAGGCACGCCGACTCTGTTGTCCTCTGCGTTCTGTTTCCTGGGGCGGCCATAGCACGTCACTGCCCTCAAAGAGGCTTGAAGAAGGGAACAGTTCAAATCACACTGTGTCCACCATACTCAGGCACTGGTGTGCGTGGGGAGGGAGGCGGAACGGGAGGGCTGTGGGGAAGCACCCCAGGCGCTGTGTGCCTGTGTGAATGTGTCACTTGGAACCTCACTGGGAGGTATAATTACACTGCCCCGGTGAAAGTATAAACACATTTACCATGTGCTAAGCCGTCACACTGACCGGAGTTCCCGGTCGTGGTTGTAATAGCATGTTCAATTTCACTTACAAAAGATGAAATTCTAAACATTAAAGTTGATACATAAAAAGTACCCTCAACATTGCTAAAAATTTTAAGCAGAAATACATATGAAGTGAGACATTTTTATTACATTTTTCAACTTAAATTTTTTACATTGCCTGTGATAGTACTAATTCCAGACATCTCATTTCTTTTGGATTTTACTTTCTTTTGTACTGAAGATTAAACCCAGGGGCATGCCACCTCTAAGCTACATCCCTAGAGCTTAAAAAGATTTTTTTTTTTAAATTTTGTAGTCCTGAGGATGGAACCTAGAGGCATTCTACCTCTGAGCTACAGCCCCAACCCTATTATTTTGAAACAGGGTCTCACTGGGTGGCAGAGGGCCTCACTAAATAACTAAGGCTGGCTACAAACCTGCAATCCTCCTCCTGTCTCAGTGATCCCAAGTACTGGGTTTACAAGTGTGCACCACCATGCCCTGCTCCCTAGTGCTTATTTAGTTATTTATTGGCAATGCTGAGGTTGAAACCCAGGGGTATTCTACCTCCAAGCTACACCCCAAGCCCTAATTTTTATTCTTTCCTTCTTTCTTTTTATTTTTTGCGGCACTGGGGATGGAACCCAGGGGCATTCTACCTCTGAGCTACACCTCAAGCTCTATATTTTATTCTTTATTTTGAAACAGGGTCTCACTGAATTGCAAAGGGCCTCACTAAGTAGCTGAGGCTGTCTGAAAATGGCAATCCTCCTTTCTCAGCCTCCCAAATGCTGGGATTACAAGCATGTGCCACCACGCCCGGCTTACTTTATTTTTAAAAATTTTTTGGTGGTACTGGGATGGAACCCTTCTACCTCCGGGCTACACTCCCAGGTGTGTGTGTGTGTGTGTGTGTGTGTGTGTGTGTGTGTGTGTGTGTATTATTATTTTTTTAAGCAGGGTCTCTTAAGCCAGCGCGCCTGGCTTCGAACCTGTGTGATCCTCCTGTCTCCGCTCCCAAGAGCGGGGATTACAAGCGTGCGCCACCACGCCCGGTATTTACTTTGTTTTTTATTTTGAAACAGGGTCTTTCTGAGTTGCTGAGGGTCTCACTAAGTTACCGATCTCATGTCAGTCCTCACGTCTTGGCCATGTGCCACCGTGCCCTGCTATACTTGTCTTTTGTTCCCCGTCTACCCTCCGCAAGTTCCAGGGGAACACAGGCAGCAGGCATTTCATCTTGAACTTCTCGCCAGCCCTCAGTCCAGCATTTACACCAGGTCATTGTTCCTCGTCTACTGGCTTCTGGGGACGTGGTAACCTTAACTTGTTTAAATGAAGCCAAGAAGGAAGATACAAAACGAGTAGCGTTCACCACTAGGTGGTGCACCAGGCCTGATGGTTCCCAGAAAATTCCTGACCCATTGTTCCAAAGATCACTCAAATTTTACTGTGCCAGTGAATATTGACTCATTGTAGTCACTAGAACACAGCCCTGTGAGGGACCCAACCAGGCTGTTCTTTGGTATTAGTGTCCACTCTCAATTACAGCTTGTTTGTTTGTTTGTTTATTTATTTATTTATGGTGCTGTGGAATGAACCCAGGGGCATTCTACCTTTGAACTACACCCCCATCCCTTTTAATTAATTATTATTTTTTTAATTTTGAAACAGGGTCTCACTAAGTTGCTGAGGCTGGTCTAGAACCCGCGAGCCTCCTGCCTGCCGATGTGGTCCAGTTCTTAGAGTCCTCTTCCTCATTCTGTTTCCAGTACACTGTGCACACACTGGAGGGTGGGGCTCACGTCTCTTCCTCTTAGGAAGACACCTAGTCCATCATGATGTTCTGCCCTAATGACTTCCCAGCGCCCCATCTCCTGCTCGTGTTCCACTGAGGGTGAGATTTCCATGTGTGGGTTTGGGGGGGACAAGGACACGGGGCCCACAGCCCTGCATTTATGTTTTCTTCACTTTGTCCAGTGCATCCCAAAGTCTTCCCAAGGAAACAGGACATTTACCGAGCCTCGCGTGGCGGTGCACACCTGTAATCCCAGTACTTGGGAGGCTGAGACAGGAGGATCGCAGGTTCACAGCCAGCGTGGTAATTTAGCGATTCCCTCAACAACCTAGTGAGACCTTGTTTCAAAATAATAATAAAAGGGCTGAGGGTGCAGCTCAAAGGTAGAATGCCCCTGGGTTTAATCTCCACTATCCAAACAAAACCACCAAAACAAGAGCTTCACCTGAGCTGAGCCAGGACCCCTGGCCACTCGGGTGAGCAGGTCAACCCTTTCAGAGTGCTTCCCAGGATCCCCAGGGATCCCAAGTAGCTTCCATTCCCAAGCTCACCTCTTGCTTTAGCCTCCTGCCTTCACTGAATTACAATTAGATGGTCCTGCACGTTGGTTTATGAGTGTTGATGATTTACTGAAAGCTGAAGGCAGCAGAGAGATTCTTATCACAACAAACAATTGAAAGCACACCGTTAGCCTTTGTGCATCAAACCCTCCAGCCGGTTCTGATGTCCTGCCACTTGCCAGGTCCTGGTGGTCCACCCTCGCAGGCCTCCCTCTCCCTGGCAAATTCCCACTCACACTTCGGTGTGGAGCTTAGGGTACTCTTTCCTTGCCTGACTCTGCTATCAGTCTCACCTTCTATCTCCATGCTATAATTGAAGTGCTTCTGAAACAAAAGTGGTGCCTCTCCCTCACCAAGAGAAGCTCTGGCCCCACCTGCTGGAGCCGATTGGCAGAAGGGTTCTGGGCATGCAGTCTGGAAGTTTGGTTTCCAGACTGCATGCCCTGGACCTTTCTGCCAATCGACTCCAGTAAGGGTCCTGGCCACGTCTGCCTGAAGCATGCCCGACAGTGAAAATCAAACCCACCACTATGGGGAGGATGTGACCCTGCTACCCCCATGCTCGGTGTGAAATAGGTGCCTTTTCTCAGCTTGCTGTTAAATGGTATTTCTGGAGGGTATTTGAGGATGTTGCAGTTGGCCCTTGGCCCTCTGCGGAGCAGCTTCTGAGTCCACAGATTCAACCATTTGCAAATCAAGAATATTTGGAGAAATGATTGCACCTGTACTAGACATGTTCAGAATTTGTACCTTGCTATGATCCCCTAAACAATATAGTATAAAGAGTATTTACATTGTGTTAGTGCATTACAAGTAATCTAGACATGATCTAAAGTGTACTAGAGGTTGTGCATAGGTTAAATGCAAACATAATAGTATTATATATATCATGTTAATATATTACATATAGTTTGTAAAATGTATACATATATGTGCATATATGCACATTATATAATGTGTGTATTTATAAATAAATACATAGAAAGATAGATATTGGAGATTGAACCCAGGGGCATGCTACCTCTGTACACTTTCAACCTTTTTTTAGTTTTAAATAGGGTCTTGCTAAGTTGCAGAGGCTGGTCTCAAACCTGCCATCCTCTTGTCTACAGTTTCCATTGTTTTTTGGGTTTTTTTTTTTTTTTTTTTGGTGGTACTGGGGGTGTGGGGGTGGAACCCAGAGGCTTTCTACCTCCGGGCTATACTCCCAGACCTTTTTTTAAAAATATCCGGCTTCCATTGGTGTTTTATATAAAGGAATAGAGTCTGCAGGTGTGGGTGCCTGAAGGGGGTCCTGAAACCAAAACCCCTACAGATACCATGGACGACAAGATCTCACTTGATTTTGAAAATGTTTCTATTGATGCATTGTAATTGTACAATATAGTGAGATTCAAAGTGATACAAACATACACACACTTCCTCCACACCCTTGCCCCTCCCTGCACCTGTCAGTGTGTCTGGCGGTGATACCTTCATAACATTATGGAGCCATTAGTTCCCAGTCCTCCCTTCCCTCCCCACCCCTTCCATTATTCTCATTCATCTGGAGTCCCCTTTGCTTCCTATTTTCTCTCTAGCTTCCGCATATGAGAGAAAACATATGATCCTTGACTTTCTGAAAATGTCTGATCTCACTTAATATAATATTCTCTAGTTCCATCCACTTTCCTCAAAAGTACATAATTTTGTTCTTTATGGCTGAGTAAAATCCCATTGCGTGTATATACCACATTTTCTCTATCCAGTCATCTGGTGACAGACATCTAGGTTGGCTCCATAATTTGGCTATTGTGAATTACACTGCAGTAAACATGGATATGCATGTATCACTATAATACTCTACTTTTATTCTTTTAGAATTGGAGAAGATCTTTGCCAGCTACTCCTCTGATAGAGGACCATTATATAATATATATATATATATATATATATATATATATATATATTCTCAAGAAACCAAATAACCCAATTAAAAAAAAAAAAAAACATGGGCAGTTGGAACCAGGCATAGTGGTACATGCTTACAAACCCAGTACTTGGGAGGCTGAGAAAGGAGGACCTTAGGTCAAAACCAGCCTCTGTAGTGTGATAAGAGTCTCAAGAACCTGTTTTATAAAGATATTTATTTATTTATTTATTTATTTATTTATTTATTTATTTATTTATTTATGGTACTGGAAATGGAACTCAGGGGCATTCTACCTCTGAGCGATACTCTGAGCCCTATTTTTAATTCTTTATTTTGAAACAGGGTCTCACTGAGTTGCAAAGGGCCTCACTAAGTAGCTGAGGCTGTCTGTAAACGGGATCCTCCAATCTCAGCCTCCCAAATGCTAGAATTACAAGTGTGCACCACCATGCCTGGCTGTTGAAACAAAAAAAATTTTATTTATTTATTTATTTATTTATTTATTTATTTATTTATTTTTGTGGGTTTGGGGATGGAACCTAGGGGCATTTGACCTCTAAGCTACACCCCCTGCCCTGTTTTTTATTCTTTATTTTGAAACCTGGTCTCCCTGAGTTGCAGAGGGCCTCACTAAGTAGCTGAGGCTGTCCGCGAACCACTATCCTCCAGGTCTCAGCCTCCCGAATGCTGGGATTACAAGCGTGCGCCACCACGCCTGTCTCCAAACAAAAAATTTTAAAAGAGGCTTTTAAAATTTTAAAATTCTACCAGAGGTAGAATGCTCTTGGATTCAATCCTCCCCCAAAGGCAAATGAACTGAATAAGATACTTCTCAAAAGGAGAAATATAAATGGCCAACAAGTATATGAAAAGGTATTAAACATCTCGAGCCTTCAGGGAAATGTAAATCAGACCTCACTTGATTTTTACAAGAGCTCAATGCCCAGACCAAGGAGGCGTCCTTCCCTCCCTACAAAGAAGTCAGTGGACTTGGCTGGCTCACTGCCACCCAGCTGGCCAAGCTCAAGGCCACTGGTGTCCAACACTTCAAGGCGAGGCTCGTGCTCTGCCCTTCCTTTCCCAACAGGGGCAGAATGACTGTTCGATTCTGGGGTTGGAATCTCACAGTCTCAGCCCTTTTTCAATGCTGCTGCTTGTTTTTTTGTTTGTTTGTTTGTTTTTGTTTTTGGTGGTACTGGGGATGGAACACAGGGGTCTTCTACCCCTGGGCTACACTCCCAGACCTACTTTTTATATTTTATTTGGAAACAGGGTCTCTTAAGCCAGCTAAGGCTGGTTTCGAACCTGCACGATCCTGATCCTCCGGTCTCAGCCTCCCAAGCGCGGGGATTACAAGCGTGTGCCACCACGCCTGGCTTGCTTCTTGGTTTTGATGATGTCATGGGAGCCACCGATACCCACACTGTAATGCTTGACGTTTCCTGTGCAGTGGAGTAATGCTCAGTCTCATACAGTTTGGCGTGATATTTAGGGCTTCCCAGATCTGCTATCTAGAATTCATTTAGTTTACCAATTTCACATGGGTACAGGACTTGGGGAGCAAGTAGAAGGGTTTTTCCCTCAGTTCCCACTTTCTAAAGAGTGGCTTTTAGGCACTTTGATCAGTCCTGGCAGAGTTCAGAATCAGTATTTCATCCCACACTGGTGATGGATCACACAGCTCTATAGCACCATTTTCTATCCAGAGTGGAGACTCCACGCACAGAAACCAAGAACCTTAAACATTTGTCTGCAGCCCTAATGGATTGGACTTTGTCTCATCCGTCTTTGTTAGTGACCAGGCAAGACATCATAAACTGTTTCTGCTGGAACATTTTTTTTTCTGTAAATAACATAATGAATATTGATGTAGCCAAGAGTGCAGTGAGTGGGTGGGATGAATGGTTATTAGATGAAAAAAAAATCAATGTAGTATAACCTCAACACTTGAATTGAATTCCACTCTGGCAACCTGTTTTGTGGTTTAGAGAAAAATGAATTCCAAAGCAGTTTCAGAGTCTTGACGAAAGAGAGAGACCTCCAGCTCATGCAGCCAATGGTGGGGACAGCCCAGCCTCACTGAGCGCCTCGGGGGTGCACCAGCCTTTGGAACAGATGCTTCCTCCCGCCAGGCCAGATCCTTGTGGCGGTAGGGAACTCCTGGCAGGAAGCTGTGTCTTAGGGAACTCGATGTGGGCCTGGGAGTCAGCAGTCACACTGCATCCGAGGGCAGTGTTTTGTGGTTGTAAGAGCCTTGTTTCTGGGTGTTTCACATGTACATATTTTTTGAATACAATTTGTTCAAAAGTGAATAGTATTGTTTTAATAAGTCCTCACATTTATTTAACGTCACTGAGATTCCTGGTCTTAGTCTACAGAATTGTAAGGCCATTGGTACTAGTAATGCCTGCCATTAAATAGATGTCAGACAAGTATCACATATTTTCTCTCATTTGTGGAAGCCAGAGAAAGAGGAGAAAAGGTCATCTCTGGTCTAGAAGGCAGACAATTCATACAGAGAAGGGGTGGGGGTGGCGGTAAAGGAAGCCTATGGAGAGAGAAATTGATCAAATCATGGCATTTACATATCTTAATACGCCACAGTGGAGCCCATTATATTGTATAAGTATTTTTTTGTGTGTGTGGTACCAGGGATGGAACCCAGGGGTATTTTACCTCTAAACTATACCTCCAGCCCTACTTTATTCTTTATTTTGAAATAGGGTCTCACTAAGTTTCAGAGGGCCTCACCAAGTAGCTGAGGCTGGCCTTGAACCTGTGATCCTCCTGTCTCAGTGTCCCAAGTACTGGGATTACAAGCGTGCTACCACACCCGGCCTAAGTATTTCTTTTTTGGTACTGGGGATTGAACCCAGGGATGTTCTACCTCAAAGCCATATCCACAGCCCTATTTTATTTTATCTTGAAACAGGATCTTGCTAAGTTACTGAGGACCTCCCTCCCTAAGTTACTGAGGCTGCCCAGCTATAAGATGTAATTAATATGCGTTAAAAATGTTCCTTATTGTCATGGCAAAATAATCAACAGCAATTTGTAAAAATCATATATATTATGTATATAACTGTCATAGCCATGTAATACATATGTGAAAGCAATTGAGATACAATCCATAAAAATATATTGCAAGATATATAATGTTTTGCAGTGGTATTTTTAGGCTTCTTCCCCCCACTGTTGAAGATGAGTATATTTAGGAGACAACTTTTCAGCAAAGCAAAGTGTAACATGTCTTTTACTACTGATGCAAGGTGTAGCAAACCCCAAGCAACTATAGGAAGAGGGAGACAGGAAGAGGAATTTGTCATATGTGACACCAGGCCTCCCCCCTCCCCTGTCTTCCAGTCTCTAAGCCGCAGTTACACACTGCGGAGGGGCGAGAGCAAGGGACCTCAGGGACCTTCAGGGAGGATAGCTAATGATAGTCCAGGCTCTCGTGATGGAGGTCGTCATGGTGAGGCCGCAGAAGCCTCGGCTCTTCCTTCTCTTCAGTCTCTCGGGCCTGGAGCTCTTCTTTCTAAACAAAGTGTTGGGGATGGCTACCACGCACACCTCAGGCCAGATAGCACAAAGATGCATGGAAAAACTATGCATTCTTTCTTTCTCTGCCTTCTTGATTCTCGGACTTCAGAAGCACACAGTGTAGACAGTTTGATGAGGGTTCTTCCACGCGTGAGTAGGTTTTCCAGCCATGACTGCTAGTGAAAGGCAGCAGTGGCAGGACTTGGACATCACGAAAGGAAATCATTGTATCCTTGAGACACGGAGCCTCCTATTATGAGGCTTTGCAGACAATTGCAGCAGGTCATCTGGGACGTACATAAACTTTTGTAAACTGTGTAGTAGAATGCATGTAGTTCCTTTGCCAATGACATAGTTATGCTGGTACCCAGGAATAGGAGATAATTTAAAATATGACCATGAGATGGTCCTTTGCCAGAAAATGAGTTGACCACTCTCTTCCCTGGAGACAGCCTGGCTCCCTTCCCTTCCTTTCTCTCCCCTTCTTCCTTCTTTCCATACTAAGGATTGGAACCCAGGGTCATTCTATCTCTGAGCTACACCCCTAGCCCTTACTTACTTTATTTATTATTTATTTATTTTTGTGGTACTGGGTATTGAGCCCAGGGGCCTTCTACCTTCAAGCTACCCCCCAGCCCTATCTTTTATTCTTTATCTTTTTTGTGTGTGTGGTACTGGGGTTCCTGGAAGCCCTTCTACCTCCAGGCTACACTCCCAGACCTATTTTTTTATATTTGTGGAAACAGAGTCTCTTAAGCCAGCGCGGCTGGCTTCGAACCTGTGCAATCCTCCTGGCTTCGAACCTGTCTTCACCTCCCAAGCGCGGGGATTACAAGCATGCGCCACCACGCTCAGCTTTCTTCTTCTTCTTCTTTTTTTTTTTTTTTTTTTTGAAGATTTAAAGAAGTTTATTAGAAAGATAGAAATACAGAAAATAGAAATACAGCTCCATACCAGACTGGCATGGAGGGGTGACTCAAAATGAATACACCAAAGGAATTACACGTGGACTCAGCCTTTTATACCCATGACCTCCATCTTGTTTGCGTGACTCTGACCTAGTGAACGTCCCTGAAAGGTACCTCCCCTAGCAAGGTGTGGTGAGGTATCTCCTTTCATGAAGGTCGGCCCCTCCTACCACCTTAGCTAGCTTATCCAACCATGTAGATCTGTCTTTAGAGAAAGGCCTAGTTCTCCTCTCCTAAGATCTGTCTTTAGATAGAGACAGGCCTAGTTCTCCTTTCCTATGGACTGGTTAATTACTTTGAGCTAGGTTAATTTACATTGTTTTTGGCAGAAGTCAAGTCCTTTCTTTACCCATGTCTGCTGCCATTTTGACACAACTATTTTGAAATATATCAATTATTTTCTTTTGAAATATATTAATAATCAGAGCTTTCCCAAATCTTCCTAGGCTGTTCCCAATACTGGTACATTCCCCCCTTTGTCTAGTAACTCCCTGACACCTGTCAGGCCAAAGGGAGATACAAAAAATACATTTTGACATTTATAATTTTACAAACATTTAACATGAGCTCAATTCCCATTAATTTCCCCCCCATTTCTATCGCATGAATTCACCCCTTAGCAAAGGAATACAGACGTCGAGTCTGTCATAAACTGCTTTGAGCTGTACAGGGGAGAAATTGGGGGAGCCCAGCTTTAGGGTAACATTCATGCATGTAGTTGGCATGGGGGAATCAGATGGGTCTGTGCCATGTGTGTCTATGACAATCCAAAGGGCCTCGGTAGATATCTGTCAGAAAGCTTTGACCCTATGAGACAATACTCAATACAGGTTAACCATGAAAACCTAAACATAGCACTTAAATGAGAAATTAAAACCTGTTTTGCTGATTTAGGCTGAAACACACCTTAAACACTGTATCATAAATTACCACGGAAATCCCTAGTGTCTTAAAATATTGATTTTGTCTAAAGAAAATAACTTTATTTAACCACATCTCACAGGAGTCTAATTGGACAACTTTCCTGAAATTACCATTTTAGCTAAGACTGATCGAGATAAAAAAAATCTTTGAGCAATAACTTTAGTGCAGCCAGCAAAAGAAAAAAACTTTTGTTAACAGGAGCTGAATTCTCTGGTGTGGCTAAGAATGGTAGAACGGGGAAGGTCATTCTGGACGCTGCAGGCTAAATCTTGAGTAAAGAGATGGCTCAGGGCTGGCCTGTTAAGCCCCCCCACCCTGGCTAAACTTTTGGATCTTGGGCCGGGAAAGAAGGGCAACGCCTTAGAACTGGCCTCTGAGATCTCACTGCGTGATTGCCTAAGGCTCTTTTAGTCAACTCAGGTGGTAGTAATTTACTAGGAACCTAGGTCTGGGGACCCCATTTCCCCTTCGGAACTGGGGGCGCTCAGCCATTTAATGGTCCCCCTTTGCACCGTGAGCCAGGCCTCGGAGGGCCTCTCTGGCCTCCTGGTTGAGAGCATTACTCCAGTGATGCCCTTGCTCTCCATCCTTAAGCAGACTTGAGCCTAGGCTTCTGTGCTCAGCCAGAGTTCTTACATGGCTTTTGTCCATCTCTTTCCCTTTTCAAGTCCTTACTAAACCAAATTGGCAGCCTACAGTCTGAGGATGGCCTCCCGCTCTACCAGGTAAAGATTCAAGAATGCCAACACCTATTGCTTGAGTTGGTGATATCGTTCTAAACTCAGCCCATAAGAGGAGAAAAACTACTGCATATGCACAGGTTGAATTTTAAACTCTCCCTCCCCATACTACCTTAGCCGAGGCTGCCACAACTGTCTCAACCCTGCAATCATTAAAGAAATCTGGTGGTCTCTGAAGTTAAAGAACAGCTGAAGATAAGCTACTTATAACCTCCCTGGCTGGGCCACATGTCTTTGTCCCCAGCACATACTGTGGCCATACTTGGGTGCAGAAAAAAACCACAAGAGCTTTAACATTTGGGATCCAGCCCCCCCCCCCCCCCGCCCTTGCTTTGGAGAATGCATGTGAGTGGAGATCCGGCTTTCACTTTGGATTTCTGGGGTCCCATTTGTGAGAGAAAGGGTGGGGTTTTAGTGGCCTGTCTGGGCAAGGTCGCCCTGCCTTCCCAGAGCTTCCCAATCTAAAACCAATTACCCTAGCACTTAGGATATTGCTAGAATCTCATCTTAAGACAGAGAGAGGTATTCTGTGCTCAGAAGGTCATCCTCCTGTCCCTGCACCCTGTGTGTGTGGGGGCCTTGAGGGTGGCCTCATTTCCCACCAGTTTGCTGCCCACTGGGAGGGTATTAAATGGGAAGGGGCTTCACCACCCTTTCCCCTTGCTCCATATTCCCCTGTCCAATTGAGCTGTGTGGCCCTTCTCTGTCTGGATGAAGTTTCCTGCATTTCCTAAAGCTAGTAGCCCAACTGGGGGCGTCCAGCTGGGATGCCTGTGTTGCTGGAGCCATGAGAGTGGCCTCGCCGTCCACCAGAAGGACAGGGTAGGCTTGAAGTTTTGCCACTCTTACTCCTGCCCTACCTCTGGGCCTTCTTCCCTTTGAATCCTTTCTCTTTCTCTGGAGGAGGTTTCCCAGATGAAAATATTGCTGTATACTTTGCCTCTCTGAAAATGTTCTCCCACTTTGGTGTGCCTAAGGATTCCTAGCTGACAAGAAGTCCAGAGTAGCTCTCTCACTCTTTATCTTCCTTTCCCGAGGGCTTTCTTACACCAACAGAGCTGTATCTGCCAGCTCCCTACAACCAGACAAAGCCTCCAGGGTGTGGCCGTTCACCGAAGAGGCATGGCTGGCCGTTATCTAACTGAGATTGACTAGCTGGCTTTTTTTTTTTTTGAGCTTTTGGAAAAGCTTACCCATTATGGCTTCCACTAGTTGCCGGTGACTATGACCTGCCATAGCGACCAACGGGGTGCATGTGGCCGCGGTTGCTAATGGCCACGCTTCCTAGACCCTGCTGCTAAAAACAAACTAGCTTATCTCCCTAGAACTGGTTTCTAACCACCAAAACAAAACAAACAAACAAAAAAAACAAACAAAAAAAACAACTTCCTACCATTTGCTGGCTTGCGTCTCCTGTTTGGGGAGCTTTCTCTGTCCATTTAACCTCCTTTAACTTATTTTCCTAGAAACTGTTTTCCCATTCCCGGGGAAAAATTCACTGCTGTTTAGAATGGGTGCTGGCTGGCGTTTCCTGTTTGGGGATTTTTTTCTGGAGGTGGGCCATAAGGCATTTCTCTTAGATTCAACCTTGTATAGGGATTTTAAAAGTGTCCCATCTGTGCTGTGGGAAGAATGGATGGGCACTCATTGGGCCTATGAAGCCTACGCAATTTAAAGGGGTTTCTTCCTGGAGGGGATTTGACTGCGGGCTACATCCTTGATCGGGGGTTCCCCACGAAGCCAGAATTGCCTCCCAGACGCCGGACGATCATGGTCATTCTGGGGGAACTCCTTCGTGCTCCAGGAAGGTACATACCTTTTGGGGTGCAGTGGTACTAGGCCCACCGACCAGATGCCCTGGAAGTCACTTTCAGAGACGCGTGATGCAAAGGCTGCTCCACAGCTGTTTTAAAGCTCAACAACTCACCAGCTGGAGCTAAAACTGCTGCTGCCCACCGACCCACTGACTAAAAAAAAAATCCCGTGAAAAATACAGAGCCACGTGCCCCACGTAGTTGGGCGCCAAAAATGTTACGGATTGGGAGAATATGATTTGAGGAAACTGTTCCCCGGGAACCCCTGCGAGGGTCCGGGACACACTTTCCCCCAACCCATAACAAAAGCCCAAATGACCAAAACCAGAAAACCATGGGTTCTTGTCCTAAGCTAAGAATAAATATGCATTTATTCTGCTGAAGAATAAATATGCATTTATTATTGCTGAAGATTTAAAGAAGTTTATTAGAAAGATAGAAATACAGAAAATAGAAATACAGCTCCATACCAGACTGGCATGGAGGGGTGACTCGAAATGAATATAACCCCAGCTTTATTCTTTATCTTGAAACAGGGTCTCACTAAGTTTCAGAGAGCCTCACCAAGTAGCTGAGGCTGACCTTGAACCTGTGATCCTCCTGTCTTAGCTTTCGAAGTACTGGAATTGCAAGCATGTACACCATGCCCGACTGATTGACTTTCTGACTGTCTGCCTGCCTTCCTTCCTTCCTTCCTTCCTTCCTTCCTTCCTTCCTTCCTTCCTTCCTTCTTTTCTCTTTCTTTCTTTCTTTCTTTCTTTCTTTCTTTCTTTCTTTCTTTCTTTCTTTCTTTCTTTCTTTCTTTCTTTCTTTCTTTCTTTCTTTCTCTTTTTGCAGTACTGGACATGAAGCCCAGGGGCATTCTACCTCTGAGCTACACCCCCAGCCCTATGTTTTATTCTTTATTTTGAAACAGGGTCTCACTGAGTTGCAAAGGGCCTCACTAAATAGTTGAGGCTGTCCACAAACCTCAATCCTCTTGTCTCAACCTCCCAAACGCTGAGATTACACACGTGCACCACCATGCCTGGTTCTGGCTTTATTTTTTATTTTGAAACAAACAAAGTCTACATTGCTGAGGCTGTCCTTGAACTTGTAATCTTCCTGTCTCAGACTCCCAAGTACTAGAATTATAGGTTTGTGCCACCATGCCCATTCCTAGAAAATTTTTACTTCTTGGTGTTGAGTTCTGGAGACCTTTCCTGCTGGCAATGCTTTCTGCCCCTTGTCACACATGACGCTAGGAGGACTTCACATTTGGAACCCTCCCAGGCTCTCTCTGCCCTGCACCTCTTCTTTTGGCTGATTTTAATCAGTCCTAATCCCTGTAATAATCAATGCTGTGAGTATAATATATTTAATTGAGTTTTGTGAGCCCTTCTAATGGATGGTCCAACCTGAAGGTGGCCTCAAAACCCTGGGCTTGTCTTGTGTAAGTTAGTGTTAGAAGTGAGATGAGCCGGGCGTGGTGGTGCACGCTTGTAATCCCAGCATTTGGGAGGCTGAGACCTGGAGGATCACAGTTCACGGACAGCCTCAGCTACTTAGTGAGGCCCTCTGCAACTCAGTGAGACCCGGTTTCAAAATAAAGAATAAAAAATAGGGCAGGGGGTGTAGCTCGGAGGTCAAATGCCCCTGGGTTCCAGACGCCCCCCCCCCAAAAAAAAAGCAAAACAAGAAGCGAGATGAGTGTGATTCTTCCCCGTGACCTCGTTGGATCCTGACTCGCTCTGCCTGGCTGCCACAAGCAGTGCCGTAGACCGGGTGCCCCCAGCAGAAACTGATCTCAGTCCTGGGCTGCAAGTCCAAGGCCGTGTGCTGGCAGGCTGGGCAGGGGCTCCTTTCCTGGCTTATTCTCAGCTCTCTTCTTGCTGTGTCTTCTGTAGTGGAGAGACAGTTCTCTGATGTGTCTTCTAATTTTATAACAACATTATTTCTCTTTGATTGGAGTTTTAATTTTATGACCACGTTTAACTTTCATGTCCTTAAATGCACTAAGTGCAACAGACCCACCTGGAAATGTTTGGCTTTAGCATCTGCTCTGGAACTTGCAGGGCCACCATGCAGTTGCAGTCAGATGTCTTGGGTCCATTTGGCAGTCCAGGAATTCTGCACTTGAGTTAAGTTGAGCTCAGAGCTCAAATGGATCTGGGAAAGGGGTGTAGAGTAGCAAGAGGTTATTTTACTACTACTACTATTATTACTATTATTATTATTATTTGTAGTAGTAGTAGTAGTAGTAGTAGTAGTAGTAGTACTTGGGATTGAACCCAAGGGCATTCTGCTGGTGAACTATGTTCTCAGCCCAATTTCATTTTTTTTTTTGAAACAGGGTCTCACTAAATTGCTGACGCTGACCTTTAATTTGCAATCCTCCTATCTCAACCTCCCAAATACTAGGATTATAGGTGTGGGCCACTGTGCCTGGCTGCAAGAGGTTATTTTTAAAGTATACGTGAATCTGGGTGTGGTGACAGATGCTTGAAATCCCAGTACTTGGGAGGCTGAGACAGGAGGATGGTGGTTTGCGGACAGCCTCAGCTATTTAGTGAGCCCCTCTGCAGCTTAGTGAGACCCGGTTTCAAAATAAAGAATAAAAAATGGGGGTATAGGTTGAAGTAGAATGCCACTGGGTTCCATCTCTAGTACCACAAAATAAATAAATAAATAAATAAATAAATAAATAAATAAATAAATAGTATATATGAGCCAGGTGTGGTGGCACACACTTGTAATCTCAGTACTTGTCACTTGGGAGGCTGAGACAAGAGGATGGAAGGTTCATGGCCAACCTCAGCTACTTAGTGAGGCCCTCCACAACTTAGTGAGACCCTATTTCAAAATAAAGGAATAAGCTGGGCATGGTGGTGCATGCTTGTAAGCCCAGTACTTGCGGGGCTGAGAGAGTATTGCAGGTTCATAACTAGCCTCAGCAACTTGTGAGGCCCTCTGCAATTTAGTGAGACCTTGTTTCCAAATAAAGAATAAAAAATAGAGCTAAGGGTGTAGCTTGGAGGTAGAATGCCTCTGGGTTCAACCCCCAGTTGAAAATAAAAATAAAAAATTAAAAAATAAAAGAAATAAAATAGGGCTGGGGTATAGGTCAGAGTTAGAATGTCCCTGAGTTAAAACCCTAGATCTGCAGCATGTGTGGTGACGCACACTTATAATCCCTGCGCTTGGGAGGCTGAGACAGGGGAATCGCACGGGTTCGAAGCCAGCCTCAGCTACTTAGTGAGGTTCTTAGCAACTTAGTGAGACACTGTTTCCAAATAAAATATAAAAATAGGTCTGGGAGTGTAGCCAGGAGGTAGAAAAGCCCCTGGGTTCCCTAGATCTGCAAAATAAATAAATAAATAAATAAAACCCTAGATCTGCAAAATAAATACTAATAAATAAATAAATGTATAAATGAAACATTCTGCTAACTGAAAGGAGCCAGACATAAACCAAGTACCCTGTGACCCCACTTGCATGTAGGATCTAGAGTAGTCACATTCACAGAGAAAGAAAAGAGAAGCAGCCGGATCTGGAGGATGAGGAAACGTGCTCACGGCTTAACAGCAGAAAGGCTCCAGCCAGGGATGGTGAGACCTGCAGATGGGGAGTGGTGATGGTCACACAAGAGCGTGAACATACTCAGAGCTACTGAACTGCACGCTTAAGAAGGGTTAAAGTGGAGCCGCGGTGGTTCACCCCTGTGATCCCAGTACTTGGCAGGCCGAGACACTGGCCTCTAACAGGTTACAGGCAACTTAGTGAGACCCTCAGCAACTCAGTGAGACCCCCACTCAAAAATTAAAAAAATAAACCGGGCGTGGTGGCGCACACTTGTAATCCCCGTGCTTGGGAGGCGGAGACAGAAGGATCGTGCAGGTTCGAAGCCAGCCTCGCTGACTTAAAAGACCCTGTTTCCAAATAAAATATAAAATAGGTCTGGGAGTGCAGCCTGGAGGTAGAAGGGTTCCATCCCCAGTATCACCAAAAAAAACCCCACAAAAAAACAAAAAAAAAAACCCCAAAACTAAAAATGTAAAATAGAGCTGGGGATGTGGATCAGAGGTTGTCGGGAATCCAGCCCAACAGCGGCGGGGCTTGACAAGATGATGAGTACCGACAACTCGAACACAAACCCGCGAGCCGGGAGTCAAGTCAAGCGAGATCTCATTCATTTCTCTCCAAGCACTCATATTATATAGCACCAAATCACGAGGGGAATTCCCATGAGAAATAGCCTAGCCTATCCGGGATAAAGATCACTAGCACGTAGTTCACAGCCAATCCCAGGCCAGTACATGAGCCATTCATGTGTGCGGAAAGCTCCTTTAAAGGTAGAAAGGGAAAAACTGCTCAGTCTCCCCACCCATAATCAATGGGGAAACCACGCCTTCCTAGCTTCCCCCAGGCACCATCTTTAGCCCATTTTCTGCTGAATCACTTTACTTAAAGTTTTGCCTTAGGCTGTAGGTTGCTCAGGCCGAGGAAGGCTGCATCTCCTTAGGTGCTGTATGGACACACCCCATCAAGAGGTAGAATACCCATGGTTAAATCTCCAGCACCAAAAACCCAACCAGCCAATCAACCAAACACACACACACACACACACACACACACACACACACACACGGTCCTAGAGATTCCTCCTTTTCCCTTCTATTATGTTCTATCAAGTCAGAATGCTGCCATCATCTGTCTCCAGAACTATGAAAAAGAAGTTGTGTGTGTGTGTGTGTGTTTGTGTGTGTGTGTGTGTGTGTGTGTAGCGCTGGGAATTGAACCTCTGAGCACACCCTCCAGCTCTATTTTATTTTGTATTTTGAAATAGGTTCTTGCTAAATTACTGAGGGTCTTGCTAAATTGCCAAGGGTGTCCTCAATCCTGCAATGCTCTAGTTTAGGCCCTGCAAGCACACCCCCAGCCTAATTTTATTTTAATTTTGAAACAGGGTCTCACTAGGTTAATGAGAGTCTCACTATTTGCAGAGACTGTCCTCTTATAACCTGCAATTCTTCTGTCTCAGCCTCCCAAGTGCTAGGATTACAAGCCTGTGCCACCACACCCGGCTCTTCTGGTATTTATAAACTATTAATTTGTCGCTGGGTTTGGTGGCACAGACTGTAATCCCAGTACTTGTGGGGCTGAAACTAGAGCATTGCAGGGCTGAGGACAGCCTTGGCAGTTTAGCAAAACCCTCAGTAATTTAGCAAGACCCTGTTTCAAAATTCAAAATAAAATAGGGCTGGGGGTGTGCTCAGAGGTAGAATGCCCCTGGGTTCGGTCTCTAGTACCAAAACAAACAAGTTATTCATTTGATCTGTCCGAATGGAGGAAGACAACCCCTGGCCTAGGCTGTGCTTCCTGAAGTGCTGGCGCATGTCTCGCCACCTGTCACCTGCTGGAAGAGAGGCCGCTCAGTGTCCCCCAAAGTCTTAAGAGTCCCCTGAAGCATGTCTTTCCTCCTGACCTTTGTTTAGACTGTATTTCTTTTTTTTTGTGGAATTGAAGGTGGAACCCAGGAGCTTTCCTACCTCCGGGCTATACTCCCAGACCTATTTTTATACTTTATTTGGAAACAGGGTCTCACCAAGTTGCTGAGAGCCTCACTAAGTAGCTGAGGCTGGCCTCGAACCTGAGCCATCCTCCTGTCTCAGCCTCCCAAGCGTGGGGATTACAAGTGTGCGCCACCACGCCTGGCTAGACTGGATTTCTAAATTAAGAAGCTGTGCCTCTGAGATCTAAGTTCTATCTGTCCAGCTCCTCTGTGAGTATCGTTTTTCTCTGTCTATTGTAAGAATGGGCGGGGCTCCAAGGACCAGGGGAGGCCTACAGGGACCACACCAAACACTTGTGTTGGCTTGAGAGTGGTCAAGAAATAAATCTGTACTGAGTTAGGGCCATGGAGAATATCCTAGGTTTTTCTATCATCGGGTCTTAAGTTACTTTATCATATCTAAGCATACTTTGGAAAAATTGTTCCCAGTAGACTTTTGCGTGGGAAGAGCTGGTGCCCTATTCTATTTTTTAATTTGAAACAGGGTCTCTCTAAGTTGCTGAGGACCTTGTTAAGTTGCTGAGGCTTACCTTGAAATCTCAATCTTCTTCTTTCAGTCTCCCAAGTACTGGGATTACAGGTGTATGCCACACGCCTGACTCCCAATTATAATTTTTAATACTTAATTTTTTTGTTTGTGGTATTGGGTATGTTACCTCTGAGCTACACTCCCAGTCTGATTTTATTTTTTACTTTGAAAGAGAGTCTCACTAGGTTACTGAGGCTGACTTCAAACCTGTGATCCTCCTCTCTCTGCTTCCTAAGTACTGGGATCTAATTACTTTTATTAAAGAAGCATTGCTATGATAAGAAAATCTTTCATTCCCTCTTAAAGATACAAATAGAAATTTTCTTCCTGAAACATGTTTCTAAAAAGAATGTTCATCAGCACATATCCAGTAATAGATTTTAGCAGCTATTATATAGTAGGATATTAAAATAAAGTGTGAGGATACTGGCCCAGTTCCTGTGTGGACGCAAAAATAGTATTATGGCTTGTCATACTGTAAAAATGTGAGTTAACAAAAAATGTAGCATTCCAGAGTCATTAAATTATGTATACTGCTTCAGCATTTATATAAAAGTTTGTTATAATGGAAGTGTGTGTGTGTGTGTGTGTGTGTGTGTGTGTGTGTGGTACTGGGGATGGAACCCAGGGGCTTTCTACCTCTGAGCTACACTCCCAGTCCAATTTTTTTATTTTGAAACAGGGTCTTACTGAGTTGCAGAGTGCCTTACTAAGTAGCTGAGGCTGTCCGCGAACCACAGTCCTCCTGTCTCAGCCTCCCAAATGCTAGGATTACAAGCATGTACCAAAAAGCTTGGTTTATAATGGAATATTTTATATATATAAAAAGAAAGCTCTTTTTCTGTGTGGTACTGGGGGTGGAACCCAGAGGCTTTCTACCTCCGGGCTATACTCCCAGACCTATTTTTTTTTTTAAATTTTATTTGGAAACAGTGTCTCAATAAGTTGCTGAGAGCCTCACTAAGTAGCTGAGGCTGGCTTCGAACCTGTGTGATCCTTCTGTCTCAGCCTCCCAAGCACAGGGATTACAAGTGTGTGCCACCATGCCCGGCTAAAAGAAAGCTCTTGTCTCATAATATAGTTTAGTGTATGAAACCCCACCTCGTTGTTGTTCTAATAATAATAATAATTATTATTTTTTGCGGTACTGTCTGAGCTACACCCCCAGGCCTATTTTTTATTTTTTATTTTGAGCAGGGTCTCACTGAGTTGTAAAGGACCTCACTAAGTAGTAGTTGAGGCTGTCCACGAACCATGATCCTCCTGTCTCAGCCTCCTAAATGCTGGGATTACAAAAGTGCACTACTACTGTGCCTGGGTTGATTATTATTATTATTATTATATTATTATTATTATTATTATTATTATTATTATCGCTATTATAGGTCTGGGGATGAAACCCAGAGGCATTTGACCTCTGAGCTCCACCCCTGCCCTATTTTTTTTATTCTTTATTTTATTTTATTTTTTTGCGGGTCTGGGCATGGAACCCAGGGGCATTCGACCTCCAAGCTACACCCGCTGCCCTAATTTTTATTCTTTATTTTGAAACCGGGTCTCACTGAGTTCCAGAGAGTCTCACTAATTAGCTGAGGCCGTCCTCGAACTGCGATCCTCCAAAATCAGCCTCCTGAATGCTGGGATTGCAAGCGTGCACCACCACGCCTGGCTTAGTCTTTATTTTGAAACAGGGTCTTGCTAAGTTGCAGAGGGCCTCACTAAGTAGCTGAGGCTGTCCACGAACCGCGATCCTCTGGTCTCAGCCTCCCACATGCTGGAATTCCAAGCGCGCGCCGCCGCACCCGGCTCCTTTTTATTTTTTTATTTAGAAGCAGAGCCTCGCTAAGTTGCTGAGGGTGATCTCAAAACTGTGATCCTCCTTTCTCAGGCTCCCAAAAAGTGGGATTATGGGTGTGCCCCATTATGCCTGGTTACATTTATTCTTCATGTTTAGAAAGTTTTTCTGTCCTGGAATACTTACATTTTGTCATTCTTAAACATGTCTTACTTTCAGTGAGAAGGTCACGGATCTGCCAGTGTTTCTGTAACCAGCCACGTTGACAGTCAGTACTGCCCACTTAGTATATTGGATTCTCCACACCTCCAGAAACTCCAGTTGGACTGGACAGGATGGCGTGACCAGCTCCAGTTATTATGGTGAGTGGAGGAGACTCCTGTAACTTCCTGATCAGAGAATTCAATGGTCGTGTAAGACCCTATCTTTCCCTCTGGCATCAATGACCAGGTGTTACTTATTTCTTAAAAAACAATTTTTATGTCTGTACATACTGGGATGGTTTTAAGGGACAAGAATACAACAGACAGGACTGTATTTTACGTGTGAAATAATGCGGGAGAGAACTGCTGAGCCTGATGTTTATGAAGCGTGCTCTGTGGGCTTGGGCCTGAGCGGCCTTGGTGCGCCGCGCACCCCGCGGACCCACAGCAGATGTGTGGTGTGCGTGCACAATGCCTGCTGTGGTTTTAGCTCTAAGGCTCGGGGCCGGCTTATTACCGTTTGTAACAGGGTTCCGCCGCGGAAATAGAACCGGTGCATACGCATGCAGGCACACACACACCATGTGAAGGGAATCGGCCAGTGTGTTCTGGGGGCTGCCTGGCAGCCACGGAGTCCCCAGGGCAGCCTGCCATGACGGCAGCAGGCTGCGGTGCTCAGGAAGGGCTGATGGTTCTGGTTCTGCCTTAAAGCATCCGATTGATTGCATCAGGCCAGCAGAGATGACTAAAACAAGATTACAGACTTCAGTGTCATCTACAACACACCTTCACAGAAGCACCTGGGTTAGCGTGCCAGTGCCGAGCTGGGGCAGGAGCTGGGCAAGTGGACCCTGCAGGGATGCCTGTCATGGCCAGGTCCCCTAAGCACAGGAGCAGCTCGGGCCGTGTCGCCCCAGGCTCCGGATAGTCTTATCTTGTGCATCCCTCTAGGTAAAAACAACCACAGAGGAACAAAGTGACAACCCAAAACGTGGTATTTTGTTTTCCATCATAAATTAAAAATAGTTGATGTCATTTTTCACTCTTTTGCATTTTGTGGTGCTAAGATTTGAAGCCAGAGACATTCTACCTCTGAGCTGTACCCCCAGCCCTACTTTGTTTTGAAGTAGGGTCTTACTAAGTTGCTGAGATAGACACAGAGATCCTCAGAGATGGAAGAGGAGGTAGAAGAAGAATGGATGCCAGACCCATTCCTTTTCTGTCTGAGGAAAACAAAGCATAGAACGAACACTGAATTAAGCCAAGACAGATGCTTTATCAATGTAGAGAATGTTTTAACACACACACACACACACACACACACACACACACACACACACACACACACTTGAGGTACTGGGGATGAAACCCAGAGGCATTCTACCTCTGATGGAACCCAGGGGCATCTGACCTCCAAGCTACACCCCTGCCCTATTTTTATTCTTTATTTTTTGAAACAGGGTCTCACTAAGTTGCCGAGGGCCTCACTAAGTAGCTGAGGCTGTCCAGAGAACCGTGATCCTCCAGTCTCAGCCTCCCAAATGCTGAGATTACAAGCATGTGCCACCACGCCTGGATAACCTCAGCCCCATTTTTAATTCTTTATTTGGAAATAGTGTTTCACTAAGTTGCAGAGGGCCTCACTAAGTAGCCGAGGCTGGCCATGAACCTGTGACCACCTGTTTGAGCCTCCCAAGCACCGGGATTACAAGTGTGCGCCACCACGCCTGTCTCTTAACACATACACTTTAATCATTGACCTAATAGATGCGAGAGTTGCTAATATTGTGCTGAATATTTGGTATGAATCAGCAGTACACAGGAGTTTGTAGAAGACAGAAGCGAAACTTCTCCCAAGGATCTGATGAAGAAGGATGCATTTTTAGATGAGAGTCAGGGCTAGTGTGAGATGGACTTTGTTGGCTTTGCTCCCAGTTCAGCTTGGGGAGAGATTAGTGACAGAAGTTATACGTACTCACACGTTCGGTTTCACAGGTAACCCACAGTGGGCACTCACTCGAAAGTGAAGAGTGTGCTGGTGCACTGTAATCCCAGTTCTTGGGAGGCTGAGTCAGAAGGATCGCTGGTTAGAGGCCAGCCTCAGTGACTCAGTGATACCCTGTGGCCTGGAAATGAATTGCTTCACACCAGGTGCTGACCATTGGAGTCAGGTGTGGCCAGCATGGTCAGCTTTTGTGACAGAACACACAACTTGCTCGTGTAGGAGCTATGGGCATAGTTGCCCCAGGACATCAGGGAAACAGGCCCACCGGGGAACACGGGTGGGAACGCGGGGCCTCAGCGTCTCTGCCGGGACACGCCACTGCTGTTCCCGAACAGCCCCGCCACCCAGCGTCTCCAAGGAACTCTCCCAGCTCCTTAGCTTTCTGAAACCAGGCGGGACTATCTTTCCTTTTCCTTTTTTTTACATTAGAGGTTGAGCCCAGGGGTGTCTGCCTTTGAGTTACACCCACAGCCCTTATTAATTTTTATCTTGAAACAGGTCTCACTAAGTAGCTGAGGTTGCCTCAGACCTGTGATCCTCCTGTCTCAGTCTCCCAAGTACTGGGATTAGAGGCGTGCCCTATCATGCCCAGCTGCCTTTCTTGAGAGACACGCCTTTGTGAAGAAGCCGATAGTCTCCACTCTTCAGTGAAAAAAATGAAATTGTAGAAGAAGCTTTGAGCCACATGAGTGTTGCTGGGTCAGAGTTTTTTGTGTTGTATTAAAAAAAAAATACCTCATCCCTCTTTCATATTGATGAGTCGTGTACCAGTATTGGGAATGGCCTAGGAAGAGTTGATTATTAAAAATTTCAAAAATTGGGTGAGGGGCAAATCTGTGAAAGGACTTGGTTTCTGCCTAGAAGCAGGCAACTATCCCAATGTAAATTAACCTAGCTAAAGGTAATTAGCAAGTCTATAGGAGAGGGGAACTAGGACTTTCTCATCCTCATTCTAAAGACAGGTTCACATAATAATTGGATAATCTAGCTAGGATGGGAGGAGGAGTCGATCTTTGTGAAAGGAGACACCTTTCACGAAGTAGGAGGAACTTTACAGGGACTCTTGTTTTGTCAAAATTACGTGAACAAGATGGAGGGTGTCGTGTATAAAAAGTCTGTTCTGTGTTTTGTACTTCGGTGATTTCGTGCGAAGCACCCCCTCATGTTAGGGTAACATGAGGCTGTGACTGTCTTCTGTATTTCTATCTTTTTAATAAACTGTTTTAAATCTTCAGCAAGAGTCTGGGCTATTGCATAGCTATCCTTAGCTCAGGACAAGAACCCGTGCTTCTTTTTGTGTCTTTTTTTTTTTTTTTTAATTATTCCCAGGGGTCTAACAAAGGTCCCTGGGGACAGTTTCCCAAACCATTACGTCTTCCCCCAAACCTGTAACAAGTCATGTGTCATTTTGATATTTCAACCCTGGCAACTGAGGTGTGGTATTCCTCAGATTGGTTGTGTGTCTAAACAAGAGCATTCTAGATTAGAATCTGGAGTGGTCTGTGCTTGTATCCTAAAAGGAGCTCAGACTGTCTCGACTATTCCTCAGAATATTCCACATGTGGAAAACAGTACAAACCATAAGGGAATTAACTTTTGCTTTCTGTTTTGGTACTGCGAGTGAACGCAGGGACAATCTATTTCTGAGCAACATCCCCAACCCTTTTTATATCGTATTTTGAAATAGAGTTTCACTAAGTTGCTAAGGCTCTCACTAAGTTCCTGAGACTGGCCTCAAACTTACTATCCTCCAGTCTCAGCCTCCCAAGTCCTGGGATTACAAATATGCACCACTACACCCAGCTGGAAATAATAATAATAATAATAATAATAATAATAATAATTATTATTATTATTATTTATTTTTTATTGGTGGTACTGGGGTTCCTGGAAGCCCTTCTACCTCCGGGCTACACTCCCAGACCTATTTTTTAACTTTTTATGTGGAAACAGGGTCTCTTAAGCCAGCGAGGCTGGCTCCGAACCAGTGTGATCCTCCTGTCTCTGCCTCCCAAGCACAGGGATTACAAGCGTGTGCCACCACGCCCGGCTGGAAATTATTTTTTAACATGGCTATTGTTAAGTAAAATAAAAAATTAGGCGAGTAAAATAAAAAATATATATGAGTACAGCGGAGTGTGAAAAACATGAGAGAGGTTCGGTACACGTGGCATGTAAAGTTTTAATGGCACGGCTTTCCCGGGGATCGGGGCGAGGCACTGTGGGGCCCGCACACCTGTCCGAAGCTAGAGGACGCAGGCTCTCCTTTTCAAGGTATGCGTCTCACGAGATGGGCGGGGTTTACTCATTGGAACGCCCAATTCTCATGGGGGTTTCGGGCCCCCCTTGCCCGTGCAGAGGTCATGTGACGCAAAGTCACCCGAGTGCAGGACCCAACTTATCATCCCGGCCTTTTGATGGTAGGGAGAAAAGATGACGATTGGACCCTCTAGCGACTTTCTGCTGTCAAGGGGGGCGTTGTCAGGGGCCCCAGGCCGGGAGAAGTCGGAGTCCGCAGGAAGGGGGCAGGTGGGTGCATAGCTGTGAGAATTGGAGGTTACCCTGGACAGCTTAGTGATGTGCGCTTGAAAAGGCTTGAACAGGTGAGGGCTATTAAAGAAAAAAACAAATCGTGAGATTGAGCAGGCGACCAAAAAGGAGACTGGCTTACTCACTACCTGGAGAGCTATCCTGGGCTGGCAAGGAGGATGGGGTTGAGGGATCCAGGAGCCGTCAGTCTTCAGCCAGGCTGAGTAGGGCCAGCGGCGGGGCCTGGTCTGGAAAGGTGCTCCCCCTGTGTTGAGGCATCTGGGGCTCACCCTTTTCCAAGGTCCCTGCTCCAGTGGCCCTCCTGGCCACACGCCGGGCACAGTCTGATTGGTGGGCGTGGCTTCGCCCCACTTCAGGCAGGCTCCTGGAGGTAGTCGTCATTGCAGTCCTCCACCCCTGGGTGGCTCTCCAGAGGGCTGAGCCACCACCACCAGCTGAAGGGCAGCTACCAGGGATCTGCCTTTTGGCAAAGTCGGAGTGTACGCTCCATCTCCACCTGTTTCTCTCTGGAATTAAAACTTTAGATGCCATGTTAAGGTTCTGTCAGCTGCGACGGATCTACACTCACACACAGAGCGCGTCCTGGGCGGGGGGTGCCCGGCAAGAATGGCAATGCGGACTCCCCACGGGCGGCCAGAGGGTGTCGCCCCGGCCCCGCCCCCCCCCCCCCGACATTTCCCTCAGCACCTAGGGCGTGCTCAAGCGGGCCAGAAAGGGAGCCAGAAACCGAGCGCGTTTAGGACCGTGTGGAGGCAGCTGCCCAGCAAAATTGCAGTCTGGCACGGGCCAAGATGGTGACTGTGATGTCACCAGGCAGCGACTATGCGTCATCACAAAATGGCGGCTGGTGGGAAAATAAATGGCAGCTGATGGGGGAGAGCATTTGGAGGGATACCAGACCGCTTATAAAAGTTCCTAACTATTCCTGGGCCACTGCAACCCATTTCCCAACTCGTATCGAGGCCAGACAGGTGCTCAGGGCATCTGCTAGTTTAAAGGTTCGACTTCCCATAATTGGTTCGAGGGCGGAAACGAAGAACAGGAAATGGGCATCCCTGATCTCCCTGTTCAAATTGTTCGGAAACGGAGGTTAAGAGATCAGGAAGAACGTCTCCATCCCTTCTCAAAACCAGAGGATGACCTGGTCATCCGGAGGGTGGCCCCAGTTGACTGGGGGACAGTGGGTCACCAAACGCTTGGATTTTGGGGTCCCAGTGGACTGGAAGACCCATGTTCAGAGTCCACTAACCAAGGGAAGAAGGCAGCTTACCAGAGTGAAGCGTTGCTGGGCAGCGCCGGCTGCAGCAGAAGCGCTGAGAAGCTGCTGGGGGCGCGGTGGAGTTGGGGCGCACGGCGCCGGTGCCTGGTGTGGGTGGCACTGGCTGCTGGCACGGGCGGGATCAGTGGGGGCGCGCAGATGGCGTGGCTTGCCAGGCCCGCGGTGTGGAGACAAAATGGCTTCCAGGCGCATGGCAGACACAGGCTGGGCCCAAGGAGCACTGCCAGGGAACCTGGCTCGGGTGGGTGGAGCGGAGCAGCAGCAGCAGAAAGTGAAGCTACGCCTGACACGGGTGGCTGTGGCAGACGCCGGGGCTGGCTGTGCGCCGCCCAATGAGCCTGGCTCGGGGCGGGCGGGACAGAACGGTCAGAGGTCCCGGCAGTGACCGGAGCGCCGAGCTGGAACGGTGGTTTTAGGAGGTCCAAGTGGCAGGCAGAGGTCCTGGCCCGTGCAGGCGGTCAGTGGGCAGAGCCAGTATCAGCACCCCCAGGGAGCCTGGCTCGGGGCGGGTGGAACTGGCAGCCTGGCGGCCGGCGGAGACTGCACGCCCCAGCGGTGGTGGCCGCGGCCGCGGTGGCAGTGGAAGATGGCTGCCGGCACTCCGGAAGAGAGCACGTGGGCGGGAAAGGATGGCCACCGGCTCTCAGCAGAGTGCGGGGCCGGAAAGATGGCCGTGGGCTCTCAGCAGAGCGTGGGATCAGAAAGATGGCCACCAGCTCTCAGCAGAGCTCAGGGCCGAAAAGATGGCCACCGGCTCTCAGCAGAGCACGGGATCAGAAAGATGGCCACCAGCTCTCAGCAGAGCTTGGGGCCGGAAAGATGGCCACCGGCTCTCAGCAGAGTGCAGGATCAGAAAGATGGCCACTGGCTCTCAGCAGAGTGCGGGGCGGGAAGAAGGCTGCCGGCTCTCCCGGAGACCGCGGGGCTGGGGAAGAAGGCTTACGGTCCGGGCAGGCACGGGGCGGCAGCGGCGGCAGTGGTGGGAGCAACGCCTGCAAGCGGAGCGCTGGTGTGGGACCTCGCAGTCGAGCTGCTGGCGGGTCGGAGAGTCCAGGGCTCAAAAAGAGAGTAAAAATAAAAAGAGAAAAAAGAAAAAAAAAACAGAAAAAAAAGGGAGGGACCCAAGAGTTCTCCTGGTTTGGCACCAAATGTTAAGTAAAATAAAAAATTATGCGAGTAAAATAAAAAATATATATGAGTACAGCGGAGTGTGAAAAATACGAGAGAGGTCCGGTACATGTGGCATGTAAAGTTTTAATGGCACGGCTCTCCCGGGGATCGGGGCGAGGCACTGTGGGGCCCACGCGCCTGTCCAAAGCTAGAGGAGGTGGGCTCTCCTTTTCAAGGTATGCGTCTCTCGAGATGGGGGGGTTTACTCGTAGGAACGCCCAATTCTCGTGGGGGTTTCGGCCCCCCTTGCCCGTGCAGAGGTCATGTGATGCAAAGTCACACGAGTGCAGGACCCAACTTATCAGCTATGACCCAAAAGAATGGGTTTGAGAGGTAGATATTCAGTTTACAAAAAGTGAACTTTCTCCGATACCAATTTTTCTCTTATAGGAAATACAAATAAATCACAAATGATCTTCATTCTTACTAGTACGCATTTGAACCGTCTCTCATGAAACTGTTCGTCCATTGCTCTTTTTTTTCCACTGAGGTTTGAACCCAGGGACATTCTATCCCTGAGCTACACTCCCAGCCCTATTTTATTTTTATTCTGAAACAGGTTCTCACTAGGTTGATAAGAGTTTTACTATTTGCTGAGGCTGTCCTCAAACCTGTGATCCTCCTGTCTCAGCCTTCCAAGTTCTGGGATTACAAGTGTGCACCACCACGCCCAGCTTTGTTCATCCAATTAAAAAACAAATAGAGCCGGGCATGGTGGTACAAGCTTGCAATCCCAACATTTGGGAGGCTGAGACAGGAGGATCTGGGTTCATGCAGTTAGGCCCTCCACAACTTAGTGAGAACTTGTTTCAAAATAAATAGGGCTGGGAGTGTACCTCAAAGGTAGAATGCCTCTGGGTTCCATCCCCAATACTGAAAAAAAAAAAAAAAATCCCCCAAATGGGCATGGTGGCACATGTTTGTAATCCTGTACCTGGGAAGCTGAGACAGGAGAATCACTGTTCTTGGAAAGTCTCGGCTACTTAGCGAGGCCCTCCTCAACTTAATGAGACCCTGTTTCAAAATAAAAAATAAGCCAGGTGTGGTGGTGCACGCTTGTAATCCCCATGCTTGGGAGGCAGAGACAGGAGGGTCGAGCAGGTTCAAGGCCAGCCTCGCTGTACCAGTTTTGGGAATGGCTTAGAAAGATTTGAGAAAGCTCTGATTATTAATAGATATATTTCAGAAATAATTGTGTCAAAATGGCAGACCTGGAGAGAGAAAGGCTTGGCTTTGGTCAAGAAGCAAACAGCTATTGAAACTTAGATTGACTTAGCTAAAGGTAATTAGCAAGTCAATAGGAGAGGGGAGAACTAGGACTTTCTCTGTCTAAAGACAGATCTACATGATTAGAGAAGCTAGCTAGGATGGGAGGAGGGGTCGACTGTCATGAAAGGAGACACCTTGCCACACCTTGCTGGGGGAGGAACCTTACAGGGTGGAGGGAGGTACCTTACAGGGACATTTACTACCTCAGAATTACGTAAACAAGATGGAGGTCATGGGTATAAAAAGTCCGGTCCATGTGCTATATCTTTGGAGTGGTGAATTGGCTCAGACCAACCCCCCACCCCCCATGCCATTCTGGCATGAGGCTGTAACTATCTTCTGTATTTCTGTCTTTTTCTGTTTTTTTTTTTTGTTGTTGTTTCTTTGGGGAGTTTTTGGGAAATTATTCCCAGGGGTCTAACAAAGATCCCTGGGGACAGCTTCCCAAACTGTAACACTTGCTACACTCCCAGACTCATTCTATATTTTTATTTGAGAGACCCTGTTTCCAAATAAAAATATAGAATGGGTCTGGGAGTGTAGCTCGGAGAAGGGTTTCCAGGAACTCCAGTACCACCAATAAAATAAAGAATAAAAAATAGGGCTGGGAATGTAACTCAGAGGTAGAATGCCCCTGGGTTCCATCTCCAGTAATGACAAAGGAAAAAAAAAAGCCAAAACAATACAACAACAACAAAACAACAATAAAAAACAAATATGATATTGTGGAACTCAGAAACTGATGATCAAATTAAATTATTACTGACTGCTACAGATTTGGGAAGTCTTTGCTGAACTCTCAAATGAAAGCTTTTTAAAAAGTATGCCTCCTAGGTACATAAAAAAATGTATCAAAGTTAATCACCAAAGAAGCATGGGATGGAGGGAGGGGGAGGGAATGGGATGGGGGCTGGATGAGGGCTGATTGGATGATGTGTGCTTGTATATCCTCTCAAGTCTTGTACTCCAATGTGATTGATATATGGCTACAATGCACCAATTAAAATAAATAAATAAATAAATAAATAAATAAATAAATAAATAAAGTATGCCTCCTAGCCGGGCGTGGTGGTACACGCTTGTAATCCCAGTACTTGGGAGGCTGAGACAGGAGGATTATGCCAGCCTCAGCAGTTTAGTGAGGCTATCGGTAACTTAATGAGACCCTGTTTCCGAATAAAATATAAAATAGGTCTGGGCCTGTGGCTTGGCGGTAGAAAGCCCCTGGGTTGCATCCCCAGTACCACACATACACACAAGTATGCCTCCTTAGCCAAAGTAGTTTTTAGGAACAAAAACCATGCAGGAGGAATCACAATACCTGAATTTAAAGTATACTACAAGCTGAGCAAGGTGGCGCACACTTGTAATCCCAGGATTCAGGAGGCTGAGACAGGAGGATCACGGTTCGCGGCCAGCCTCAGCTACTTAGTGAGGCCCTCTGCAACTTAGTGAGACTTTGTTTCAAAATAAAGAATAAAATAGGGTAGGGGGTGTAGCTCAGAGGTCAGATGCCTCTGGGTTCCATCCCCAGACCAGCAAAAATAAAATAAAATAAATAAAAAATAAAGTCTACTACAAAACCATAATAATAAAAACAGCATGGTACTGGCACAAAAACATACATAGAATAATGGAGCAGAATAGAAGACGCAGAAACAAATCTGCACTTACAGCCAATTGATTTTTGACAAAGGGGCTAAAAACATACACTGGAAAAAAGATAGCCTGCTCAACAAATGGTGTTGGCAAAACTGGTTAGCTATATGCAGAAAAATAGAAATAAATCCACTTTCTCACCCTGCACAAGAGTCAATTCAAGATGGATCAAAGACTTGGAAATCAGACCAGAGACACTGAAGCTCCTTGAAGAGGGCATAGGCCCAACACTTCCACAAACAGGCTCAAGTAAAATTTTCTCAACATGAGCCGGGCGTGGTGGCACACACTTGTAATCCCCGCGCTTGGGAGGCTGAGACAGGAGGATCGCACGGGTTCGAAGCCAGCCTCAGCTGCTCAGTGAAGCTCTCAGCAACTTAGTGAGACCCTGTTTCCAAATAAAATATAAAAAAGGTCTGGGAGTATAGCCTGGAGGTAGAAAGCCTCTAGGTTCCACTCCCAGTACCACCAAAGAAAAAAAAATTTTTTTCTCAACATGACCCAAAGGCACAACAAAGTAAAAGGCAAATCAATACACGGGACTGCAGAAAACTGAAGAGCTTCTGTTCAGCAAAGGAAACTATCGAGAACCTCAATTGAGAGCCAAGAGAATGGGAAAAGATTTTTGCCACCTATTCCTTCAATAGAGGACTAATATCTAGAATATATAGAGAACTCAAGAAACTCAGCACTAAGAAAAATAACTCAATCAAAAAATGGGCAAGTGAACTGATTAGGCACTTCGTGAAAGAAGAAATTCCAATGGCCAATCAATGCATGAAAAAATGCTCAATATAATTAGCAATCAGAGAGCTGCAAAGAAAAACTACCCTGAGATTTCACCTAACCCCAACTAGAATGGCCATCATTCAAAACACAAACAAAATAAATACTGGCAAGGATGTGCAGAAGTGGGAACTCTAATATATTTTTGGTAGGATTGCAAATTAATGCAACCACTTTGGAAAACATCATTTGCAGGGAAATGGATGGAACTGGAGGACATTATGCTAAGTGAGATTAGTCAGTCACAAAAAATAAGAAATTGGATGCTCTCTCTAATATCAAAAGCTAGGGAGAAAATGAAGGAGATACTATAGATGAGCAAATACGGTGACCTGAGGGGATGGGAGGGGGAAAGAGGGAAATTCTCTAATGCACATGATGTATTTTTTTTATTTTGTTTTTGTTTGGTGGTACTGGGGTTCCTGGAAATCCTTCTACCTCCCAGACCCAATATATATATATATAATTTTTAATTGGAAACAGGGTCTCTTAAGCCAGCAAGGCTGGCTTTGAACTAGCTCCATCTTCTTGTCTCCACCCAATCGCGGGGATTACCAGTGTGCGCCACCACACCTGGCCGCACATGATGTATTTTAACAAACATATCAATATCAATCATTAAGCCAAACATGAGAAGGAGGGAGGGGGAGGAAATGGGGCAGGAATTGGGTAAGGGCTCATTGTGTGATGTGTGCATGTATGTCTCCACCATCTTGTATCCCATTAAGATGTATGACCACAATGCTCAAACAAACAAACAAACAAACAAACAAACAAACAAACAAAAATATGGCCTGGCGTGGTGGCGCACGCTTGTAATCCCCACGCTTGGGAGGCTGAGACAGGAGGATTGCATAGTTCGAAGCCAGCCTCAGCTACTTAGTGAGGCTCTCAGCAACTTAGTGAGACCCTGTTTAAAAAAAAAAAAAGGCCTGGGAGTGGTGTAGCCCGGAGGTAGAAAGCCTCTGGGTTCCACCCCCAGTACCACCCCCTCAAAAAAAAAAGTATGCCTCTTAAGACTTCTCTTTATAAAAAGGGAATCCAAGCTGTGCATGGTGGCACACGCTTGTAATCTTAGCATTTGGGAGGCTGAGACCGGAGGATCATGGTTAGCGGGACAGCCTCAGCTACTTAGTGAAGCCCTCCGCAACTCAGTGAGACCCTGTTTCAAGATAAAGAATAAAAAATAGGGCAGGGGTGTAGCTCGGAGGTCAAATGCCTCTGGGTTCCTTCCCCAAGTACTTGGGAGGCTGTGAAAGGAGGCTCACAAGTTCAAAGTCAGCCTCAGCAACTTAGCAAGACTGTTTCAAAACAAAAAACTAAAAGGGTCTGGGGGTGTAGCTGGGAGGGAGGAATACCCTGGTTCGATCTACTCCTGTATGGTCTTGTGAGAGGCGCCGCACTGAGCCCGCCCAGCTGTGAGGCCGAGCTGAGCTCTGCTGCCCAGGAACTGGGATCAACTTCAGGCTACTTAAAAAGCCATCATCAATTTAGGTCAATGAAGTAAAATGAAGTAAAATATGATAAGCAGGTGTTTGGTTAAACACATATGAAGGGAAATGGAAAGAGGCTAATTCATAGCAAATGGGAAAATGTATAATATAGACTGACTATCCAATCTACCTTTGGCCAAATGGGAGTTATATTAACTTCTCCGTTTTTTCTTTATTTGGAATGTAGATTGAGCCCAGGGGTATTCTACCTCCGAGATACACCCCTAGCCCTATTTTTTATTCTTACTTTTGAAACAGGGTCTCACTAAGTTGTGGAGGGCCTCACTAAGTTGCTGAAGCTGGCCAAGAACCTGGGATCCTCCTGGGATTACAAGTGTGCACCACCACGCCCAGCTTTTTACATGTTTTAAATGTTAAGCCTGGCGTGGTGGCACATGTTCATAATCCCAGTATTTGGGAGGCTGAGACCTGAGGATCACAGTTTAAGGACAGCCTCAGCTACTTAGTGAGGCCCTGTTTCAAAATAACACCTGGGTTCCATCCCCAGACCCGCATAAAAAAAAAAAAAGATAAATGTTAAAAGAGTGGACTAGAGCTGGGCATGGTGACAGCTTGGGAGGCGGAGACAGGAGGATCGCACAGGTTCAAAGCCAGCCTCAGCTACTTAGTGAGGCTCTCAGCAACTGAGTGAGACCCTGTTTCCAAATAAAACGTAAAATAGGTCTGAGAGTGTAGCCCAGAGGTAGAAAATCTCCTGGGTTCCACCCCTAGTAACACACACACATACAAAAAAAAAAAAAAAAAAAAAAAAAAAAAAAAAAAAAAAAAGAAAGAAAAAAAAAAAAAAAAAAAAAGAAAAGGACTAAGCCAGGCATAGTGGTTCACCCCTGTATAAACTTGGAAGGCTGAGATAGGAAAATCAAAAGTTCAAAGCCAGCCTTAGCAACTTAGCAAGACTCTTGACAACCTAGTAAGACCCTGTGTCCAAATAAGAAATAAAAGAATTGGCTGGGGTATAGCTTGGAGGTAGAATGCCTCTGGATTCAATTCCCAATAACACACACACACACACACACACACACACACACACACACACACACATGAAGAATGGGCTGACTTTTGTACAGAGAAACACACATAAATGATCATGCATATGGAAGAAGAAGAAGAAGGAGAAGAAGAAGAAGAAGAAGAAGAAGAAGGAGAAGGAGAAGAAGAAGAAGAAGAAGAAGAAGAAGAAGAAGAAGAAGAAGAAAAGGAAGAGGAGGAGGAAGAGGAGGAAAAGGAAGAAGAAGGCAGAGGAAGAGGAAGAGAAAAAGGAGGAGAAGGAGGAAGAGGACAGAATTTAGGATAAAATCCCTCAGACAGACAGACAGACACTAGATATGCGCTTATCAAGAACTTCTTGCAGGTATTTAATCCCCCCTGAATTTAGTTCCATGAAAGTTTCTATAATCAGACAGAGTCTCTGAGTGGATGGCAGTCACTTGGAGTCTGGAGGAAGCTACTCTTAGATCCTAGCTCATCCAGGTACTTTGAACAGCCAGTGACTGTATTGACACACTTTTTCAAAGGGTCAGATCGAAAAAAATGTGATATGACCCATCATGCCAAGAACCAAGACAGGTGTGAGCCGACCCCAGCACAGGTTTGGGGAGAGGGGTGCTCCAAGTTCCACATATTGGGGGATTTCCAAGAGCTTCTGTTTCCTGTTATTAAGGTTGCTTTCCATATTTTTAGTACTAGGGATTGAACCCAGGGACATTTTGTCTCCTAGCTAAACTCCCAGCATTTTTAAATTTATTAGTTTTGTTTATTTTTTTAATTTCAAAACAGGGTTTTGCTAATTTGCTGGGAGTCTTGTTAAATTGCTGAGGCTGGCCTTCAACTGTGATCCTCCTGACTCAGCCTCCCACATACTGGGATTACAGGTGTGTGCCACCATACTCAGACTATTTTGACTTTTAAAAGACAGTAGTTTTAGCCAGCTGTGGTGGCACACGCTTGTAATCCCAGCGCTTGGGAGGCTGAGACAGGAGGATCGCGCAGGTTCAAAGCCAGCCTCAGCTACTTAGTGAGACTTTTAACAACTTAGTGAGACCCTGTTTCCAAATAAAATATAAAATAGGTATGGGAGTGTAGCCCAGAAGGCCCCTGGGTTTCACCCCCAGTACCACAAATAAATAAATAAATAAATAAATACAGTAGTTTTCAGCTGGGTGTACATGTCTGTAATCCCAGAACTTTGGAGGCTGAGACTGGAGGGTTACAAAGTCACAGCCAGCCTCAGCAATTTAGTGAGACTCTTGGTGATATAGTGAAACCCTGCCTAAAAAAAAAAAACAAAAAAAAAAACTAGCCGGGCGTGGTGGCGCAAGCTTGTAATCCCTGCGCTTGGGAGGCTGAGACAGGAGGATTGCGCTGGTTCGGAGTCAGCCGCGCTGGCTTAAGAGACCCTGTTTCCACATAAAAAAGTTAAAAAATTGGTCTGGGAGTGTAGCCCGTGGGAGTGTATCCCGGAGGTAGAAGGGCTTCCAGGAACCCCAGTACCACCAAAAAAAAAAAAAAAAACACACACAAAAAAAACTATATATTAGGGCTGGGGGTGTAACTCAGAGGCAGAATACCCCTGGATTCAATCCCCAGCACAAGACACACACACACACACACACACACACACACACACACACACACACACACTGGACAATAGGTTTTATTTTACATTGCACAGGGAGAGACTTGGAAATTTATGAGGCATCCTCCCCCCATCTTTTTTTTTTTGGTGTGTGTGTGTGTGTGTGTGTGGTACTGGGGATGGAACCCTTCTACCTCCGGGCTACACTCCCAGACCTATTCTATTCTATTTTATTTTATTTTTGAGGGTCTGGGGATGAAACCCAGGGCATTCAACCTCCGAGCTACACTCCCTGCCCAATTTTTTTTTATTCTTTATTTTGAAACCGGGTCTCACTGAATTGCAGAGGGCTTAAGTAGCTGATGCTGTCTGCAAACCACGATCCTCCAGTCTCAGCCTCCCAAATGCTGGGATTACAAGCGTGCACCACCACGCCCGGCATATATATGCATATATATTTTTTTGAAACAGGGTTTCTTAAGCCAGCCAAGGGCTTTGAACCTTTGCGATCCTCCTGTCTCCACCTCCCAAGCGCGGGGATTACCAGCGTGTGCCACCACGCCCGGCTTTCCCCTCTCTCTTTTGATATTGGGGATTGAACCCAGGGACATTCAACCTTTGAGCTATATCCCAGCCCTTTTTATTTTGAAACTGGTTCTCACCAAGTGGTCCAGAGTCTCACTAAGTTGCTGACAGTGGCTTTGAACCTGTGATCCTCCAGTCTCAGCCTACCAAGTACTGGGATGACTGGTGAGCTCACTGAGCCCAGCTTGAACTGTCTCCTTCAAAGCTTCCTGAGGCCATGGACGCTGTCAGTGCGCCTCACCTCTGTCACTGCCCAGGCGCAGTGTCTACAGAGCAGAGATAAACTCTCACCTCCTCCCCATGCTCTGATGAGATGTGGCTCAATTACTGACAGACGGTGGCAGTGACAACGCAGGAGAGCTGCTGGCTTGATTTGTGGAGGATAAAAGCTGTGGCAAGCTGCGTAAAACTATCACGCTGGAGGATAAAAGCACTATAGGATGTCTTTGCACAAATTTCCTGCTGGCAGTCTCATCTGAAAGTCACGCTGGATCCAGAGGAAGCAGGACTGCCCTCATAGAGCGAATCGCTGTTTAAAAGCAGTGCTGGAGAAGAAGTAGGGCACTAGGGTCGGTGTAGTGACAGAGAAATTCAATATATAGTTTCAACTCATGCTTGTGTTTTTACTCTCTTGGGAAATAATTTCTGGAATTGTGGACCAAAGTGGGGCCATGACAGGCTTCATCCATACAGCAAACGCTAGGCCTAAGTTTCAGTGTCCCAGGAATATAACTAACAGTTAAGTGCCAGTTTTGGCAACTGGGTCAGGATGAAAAACTCCCAACCAACCCCAGGAGGCACAAACCAAATGGGAGGCACCAAGTATCCTGTCCATTGCTTGTGATAACAGCAGTGAAAATTCCTTTTGGTTTATAGATAACTCCTTTGTAAATCACAGCCCGAGTGACTGAAATGTATAAAACTGCCTTGGAACAAAGACTCGGGGTCCTTGTCAAGACTCCACTGCGTGGGAGGGACTTGGACCCTAGCTCGAGCTAGTTCCCCAATAACCCCCTTCCTGTGTCTGCATTACTGTGTGTGGTGGTGGTCTCTGTCGCCCTGGGGTCCTGGACTTTAAGAATAACAGATTGAACATGGGGAAAGAAATGAAGGCGAGCACACATCCTTCGCCTCATAATTTCTGGTGTGGACTTCCAGCAGGTGGTCTCAGAGTTTTTGTTCTGTTCTCTCTTTCCCTCTTTTATCCTGGGGGTATTCTACCTCTGATTTACACTCCCAGAATTTTCATTTTTAAAAAATTTTAAAACAGGGTTGAAGTTGAGAGTCTTGCTACATTGTGGAGGCTGTCCTCCCCTTGAACCTGCGATCCTCCTGTCTCAGCCTCCCAAGTCCTGAAATTACAGGTGTGCGTCACCTCTTATGTTCTTTTCCTCTTGAGAAATATTTCCTTGGATGTGTGGGACAGAGAATAGAAGTCAGGGCTCTACTTAGCAGAGACACAGTCTCACAGAGGAGGGCCACCTATAGAGGGTACAGCGTCTGAGTGAATAGGAGCCTTTGGCAGAGTGCAGTGGACTCCCAGGGATGCGCCAGCGCAATCCTTCTGCCTGGGAGCCACAGGCCAGCTGCCTCTTGGGTCTTGCTGCCGTTGCCCTGAGGACATGGCTTGCTGGTGCATGGCAGGGGCACAGCTCAAACAGTGATAACGGAGGGACCCCTGACGCCAAGCCTGCCCTGGTCATGTGGCTGTGGACGGGTGGGTGCTCCAGGAGGCGGCCTGGGGCCAACAGGGAACAGCCCTGTTTTCCCTTCAAATTCTTATTCTTATTGTTATGAAAGGCTCCATTTAGAAGAAAAAATCATAAGCCCCTAGCAGCCAGCTAATAGTTAAAAAATATATATATATATTTTACTGCAGCTCACATCTTAGGAATGTAAAATATGCGATAAGCCCACCCCATCTTATCTATACTGACTGGGTCAGAGCGCCTTGACCCGGGAGCTTACTGACTACACCTGGTATTTTATCTAACACTTGACTACAGAATGTACTTTTCAAATGATTCTGTAATTTTCTGTAAACGCATGCAATTTAGCCCAAAACCCCCTAACTAATGGTCTTTTCCCTATAAATACCCTCAGTTTCAGTGGCTCGGGGCCGAACTCCTATACGAGTCGGCCCCAGTGCACCGGCTCCTTAATAAACTTTTACCTTTTGCTTTTGCATCAAGGAGATTAAAGTTTCTCGTGTGTTCTTGCTGTCGTCGCTTATCCCGAGGCTGATTGAGGGTCTCCCCTCGGCGGGGGTCTTTCAATTACTAGGAGCTGGACCCAGGGGTGCCCTACCTCCCAGCTACACTCCAGCCCTTCTTATTATATGTATTTAAATTTATTTATTTTGTGGTATTGGGGGTAGAACCCAGAGGCATTCTACCTCCGAGCTACACCCTCAGCCCTATTTTTATTTTTATTTTTTGTGGGTCTGAGGGTGGAGCCCAGGGACATTTGACCTCTAAGCTACACACCCTACCCTATTTTGTATTCTTTAGTTTGAACCAGGGTCTCACTAAGTTGCAGAGGGCCTCACTAAGTAGCTGAGGCTGTCTGCGAATCTGTGATCTTCCTGTCTCAGCCTCCCGAATACTGGGATTAGAAGAGTGCGCCAGTATGCCTGCCTTTTATTTTTTATTTTGAAACAGGGTCTTACTACATTTCTGCGGCTGGCCTTGTACCTGTAATCCTTCTGTCTCTGCCTCCCAAGTGTTGGGAATAGGGTCAGGATAGTTTTTTCCTTCAGATGTCCTTTTCCACCCCGGCTCAGTTTGCTTCTGTTTCTCCACCAGTGAAATGCAAAGGTTTGCCTGTCTCCACCTCTGCTCTTTGCTTTCTTTTTAGATTTTCTTAACGAAGGCCATCTTCAGCTGGATGCCCAGCTGGATAACTCCCAACTCAAATGGATAAATGACAAACATTTAGAATCATATGGACTGGCCACTATTGATGAATAATTTCACTGAGAATCCCCCAGTTATAAGAATATTGTCACCCTGCTGGGTGTGGTGGCACACGCTTGGAATCCCAGCACTTGGGAAGCAGAGACAGGAGGACTGCACAGGTTTGAAGCAGGCCTCAGCTAGTGAGGCTCTCAGCAACTTAGACTCTGTTTCCAAATAAAATAGGTCTGAAAGTATAGCCCGGAGGTAGAAAAGACCCTGGGTTCCACCCCAGTACCACACACACACACACACACACACACACACACACACACACACACACACAAGTCACCCTTAAAAACACAGCTCTTTGCCGGGCATGGTGACTCACGCTTGTAATCCCAGCATTTGGAAGGCTGAGACTGGAGGATTGCAGTTTGTGGACAGCCTCAGCTCCTTGGCGAGGCCCTCTGTAACTTAGTGAGATCCTATTTCAAAATAAAGAATACAAAATAGGGCAGGGGGTGTAGCTTGGAGGTTGAATGCCCCTGGGTTCCATTCCCAGACCCACAAAAACAAGCAAACAAACAAACAAACAAACAAAACAGTTACTTTTTTTTTGTAATAGGGAATGAACCCAGGGGTAGTCTACCTTCAAACTACACCCCCAGCCCTATTTTAAAATTCTTTATTTTGAAACAGGGTATATATATTTCTTTTTTGGTGGTACTGGGGGTGGAATCCAGAGGCTTTCTACCTCCAGGCTATACTCCCAGACCTATATTTTTATATTTTATTTAGAAACAGGGTCTTACTAAGTTGCTGAGAGCCTCACTAAATAGCTGAGGCTGGCTTCGAACCTGTGCGATCCTCCTGTTTCAGCCTTGCAAGCACGGGGATTACAAGAGTGTGCCACCATGCCCGGTATGAAACAAGGTCTTATTAAGTTGTGGAGGGCTTCGCTAAGTAGCTGAGGCTGGCGGCGAACCTGCAATCCTCCTGTCTCAGCCTTTCAAGTACTGGGATTATAAGAGTGCACCACCACGCCCGGCTTCCTTCCAGCCCTTCTAAGTGACTGGTTAAATACAGAGAGAAGCCAGGCATGGTGGTTTGTCATAATGCCAGTACTTGGGAGTCTGAGACAGGAGGGTCTCAGGTTTGAGGACAGCCTTAGGAAGTAGTAAAACTCTCACCAACCTAGTGAGACCCTGTTTCAAAATAAAACTAAAATAGGGCTGGGAGTGTAACTAGGAGGTAGAATGCCCTGGGCTTAAACCCTAGCACTACACACACACACACACACACACACACACACACACACACACACACACGCAACACTTGGAAACACAAGAACAGAACCAACATGACCACCAGGTGACCAGCAGCCACTGCTCTATGTTGAGTGGGCTCGGGGACAATTGTAGAATTCTTCACACTCTTTGGTATATTCAAAATCAAGACTCTAGAAATTAAAAAATAATAACTGACGTTATTTGCCTTGGCTCTGAGAATGCATGCATGTGCTGGTCCTAAAGGACGATCTATAGTACAATGTCTAGCTTCCTGTTGATATTATTTCTGCCAAAAGAAGCTGATAAAAATGGCCTATCAAAATATGATCAGTCCAGATCTCGTTACATTCTGTGGCTGGCCTTGAACCTGTGACCCTCCTGTTTCAGCCGACGAACACTGGGACGAGAGAGGCCTGCCTCACCACGCCCTGCTCTGGATGTGTTCCTGTCACCTACAGTTTTGAGTGGAAGCCGTGTTTTCTTTTGGTGGTACTTGGGTTCCTGGAAGCCTTTCTACCTCTGGGCTACACTCCCAGACCTATTTTTACATTTTTATTTGGAAACAGGGTCTCCTAAGCCAGTACACGCGGCTGGCTTCGAACCTGCGAAATCCTCCTGTCTCTGCCTCCCAAGTGCGGGGATTACAAGCGTGTGCCACCACGCCTGGCTGTGGGTTTGTTTTTCCTTCTGGGTTCTTGGGAAGACCTGTTGTTGATTCTATGAGGATGCAACAAAGATTATTTAAAAAACATTGTCCGTTATAATGCTTAGCATTTATATAGGTTCTTTTGATTTCAAAACAGGTTATAAATATCTCCTACCATGACAACATCCTTGCGAGGTAGGTTAGTATTATTGTCTCTACGTTAGCAATAGAAACGGAGGCCAGGAGGTGGAGGACTCTGTGCAGAGCGCGGAGGCAGGAGCCGCACCAGGCGCCGGCGTCCTGGCCGTCCCCGTGGGGCTCTGAAGAGACCCCACCTCTCTCGTGTACCAACAGTCTTCATTAATACATGGTTATATATTGTTCAGATATAAAACGATAACACACTGTTATAGAACAATAATCCAATATTTCTGTTTCTTAGTAAAATATGTTACGCACAGTATTTAAATTGCATTTCTCTGAAAAGCGTTTGGTATATTAAACAGCAGAAGGTATATTAAATAGCTCTATAAATGTTTGCTGGCATATTCTTAACAGCATAATAATTCTAAAGAAATTAAACTTCACTGACGCACAGAGACCTTTCCTTTATAGTCCCGCAAACTAAACAAAAATATGGAAAACTACTTTGTTCTCAAAATACAGAGTTAATAGCTTGCTGGATATTAGCAGGTCGGGTGGCTACATCATGTTTTTCTGAGCTTGGAGGAAAGGCTGTGGTTTGAAAATAACCAATTCAGCGGGAAAAGAAGGCATCTGAAAGGTGAAAACTGAGGGCTGCAATCCCCATTCAGTGTCCATTCTGAGGAATCCATATATTTTCAAAAGAGGTTATCATACTTGGAATTGAATGTCGGGATGCTATGTAATAAGAACATTCTGTGGGGAGAGATATTATATTAGGCAAAATCTATGGTATTAGAAGAGAATGAACAAGGAGACAAAAGGGGAGTTTTTCAGGAGTGTTGAGATGTAGGCTGTTGAGGCTTCAAAGCCGGGGCAGGCCTTGGAGATGGCTCCCAAGGCAAACTCATGGCTTCATTAGCCCTTCCCCAGCCTTTCTCTTTCTGGTACTGGGGATTAAACCAGGAGCATTCTACCTTGGAGCTATACTCCCAGCCCTTTTTATTTTATTTTATTTTATTTTATTTTATTTGTGTGGTACTAGGGATTGAACCCCGGGGATGTGGTTCTACTTTTGAGCTGCACCCTCGGTCCTATTTTATTTTGAAACAGGGTCTCACTAAATTGCTGAGGCTCGCCTCGAGCTTACACTCCTCTTGTCTCAGCTTCCCAAGTACTGGGATCACAGGCGTATCGGACTCTTTTCCAAGGCAAAAGTCCTCACCTTCCTCTCCAGACCAGCAGTGCTCAGACGGCATTTCAGAAAAGCAGCACCGCCGGCCAAGTGTCCTAAGAACCGACCAGGGCCGGCAGGGAGAGTTCTAAAACCCCCTAGGAACAGGTAACAGGGATGGAAACCTTAAAATCTGTATGCAAACATAAAAAGTAACATCTAAGCCAGAATGACATTCTCTGTCAGAAGTAACAAATACAAAAGTCTTAAATTTAGTGTACATGGCGCTAAGTTATTGTTGGCTCGATATTACATGTCGTTCAGAGAACGGTTTTTACAAATGTGCTTTTTTTTCCACTAAAAAAAGGACATATTAAATTGTTTTTCTCTCAAGTCCTTTATGTATAAATGTGGTCACTGGTCGGGCCCAGGGGTCCCTTCCCGCTCACGCCTTCTGCAGCAGTTTTCTTGGGCGCGCGGCCGGCCCCGGCCGGGCTGGAGCAGCTGGGCTGTTTGGTGGGTTGTAAAGTCTTGGCGTACGGGGAGTACCAGTCCCTCTCGAACACGCCTCTGAGCTGCCTGATGATGCTCCTGTTGTTTCCCACGTCCGCCTGGCTGATCACGAGGCCTGTGCCCGCGTTCTGGGTAAAATCATTCCCTACCCAGTCGAAATTCCCTGTGAACCAACACGGAAATAATGGTGAGGAGGCAGGATCCACTAGGAATATTCCCAATACAATGAAATACAGAGAGATTCTATTTAAAAAAAAATCACAAAATAAACACCCAGGAATAACGACAGAGGCTGGCTGGAGTTGACAGCTTAAAAAAAAAAATCCGGAGGAGCCTACATATGGCGCATTAATATTTGCATATTATTTTGGCATTTTCTTCAGCTTTGCTCAAACTGAAACTCAAAACAAGGAATCTGCTGCTCTTTTCTGTAAATGTTATTTCTTATTGACGTTCACAAGGCGCACTAAATACAGCAACATTTAAAAGATATAGGAATACACTTAAAAATCCTGTGAACAATTACTACCTTTCAAAGAGACAACATCTAATCCATATGTACAAACATCACGGTGCCGAGAAGTTTTCGCATTAAAAAAAAAAGCCGAAGCTGCAGACGCACTGGCTGCTGCCGGAGTGAGCATGTGAGCCTGTGCACACACACGTGTGCACACACACTCAAACACAAGCACACACGTCCTGATGGGGCTGGGAACGGCCATCGAGGCCAGGAGCCTGGGCCTCTGCGTGAGAACAGCTGGCCAGCGACCGATTTCTCCTCGGCTACTCTCCCAAAGTAGCACACACCGGGCGGTTCGGACAACAGAAACGCCACAGCTCTGCACACAGCCAGCATGTCAGCAAGACTGGCTTCCTTTTGCTCTGGCTAGTCTCACTGCTGGGAGATGGTGTCTTCTTGGGGCTCCTCACATCCTCTTCCCTGTCGCATGTGGGAGTCTAACTGTCCCAGACACCGGTCACCAGGTCACTGCTCACCTCAGCAACCCCAGTTTCATTCAGTCACCTCTGCAAAGACCTGGTCTCCAGCTGGGCACATGGTGCATCCTATAATCCTAGTACTTGGGAGGCTGAGACAGGAGGATCGCAAGTTCAAGGCCAGCCTCAGGGACTCAGTGAGACCCCTGGCAACTTGGCAAGACCATGTTTCGAAATAAAAAATAAAATAGGAGCCGAGTGATGGCGCAGGCGTGTAATCCCAGCATTCGGGAGGCTGAGACCCGAGGATCGCAGGTTCCCGATCAGCCTTAGCTACTTAGTGAGGCCCTCTGCAACTCAGTGAGGGCTGGGGTATATGAGAGGTGAATGCCCCTGGGTTCCATCCTCAGTACTGAAAAAAAAAAAAATAGGGCTTGGAATGTAGCTTGGAAGTAGTAAAAAAAAAAAAAAAAAAAAAAAGAGCCGGGCGTGGTGGCGCACGCTTGTAATCCCCGCGCTTGGGAGGCAGAGACAGGAGGATCACGCAGGTTCGAAGCCAGCCGCGTGCGCTGGCTTAGGAGACCCTGTTTCCAAATTTAAAAAAAAAAGTAAAAATAGGTCTGGGTGTGTAGCCCGGAGGTAGAAGGGCTTCCAGGAACCCCAGTACCACCAAAAAAAAAAAAAAAAAAAAAAAAAAGTAAAAAGCAAAAAGACCTCCGTACACATCTGCTCACATTCTGACAGAATTTGGAGGAGACGCTCGCCAGCCCACACCAGGTAGTAAGGCTGGGGTCCTGGGGTCTGCCCCAGGAGTGGCAACAATGTGGCCAGACAGCGCAGGGGGGAGAAGGTGCAGCGCAACTCCCGCTGGCGTTGGGCCGCGTCCCCTCAGGTGGCGCAGCGCCGCTGCTTCCTGGATCGTTGTCCTCCCTTGCGTGTTTCTCAAGGCTGGCCTCTGCATCGCTGCCTCCGCATCGCTGCCTCCGCGGAGCAGTGACTACAGAGCGGACAACAGTCCCCGCCTCCCAGGAGGGAGCAGGAGAGTTTCAGAACAAGAGTGCACAGTCGTACAAGAGTGTGTGCAGGAGGCCAGGAACGCGGGAGAGAAGCGGCTGTTTCCTTTCCTTTTGGGGCTGGGGATTGAACCCAGGGGTGTGCTGCCTCTAAGCTGCAGCCTAGCCCTTTTAGTTTTGAGTTGAAAACAGGGTCTCACTATGTTGCTGAGGCTGGCCTCCAAGCTGTGACTCTGTCTCAGCCTCCCAAGTACTGGGGTTCCAGGTGTGCGTCACTGTGGACCAAACCTCAGCGCAGGCTCAGGGGCTTCACAGCCATCCTGGGATTTCTGTCCATTCATCCTCAGACCACACGCTGGAGGAAACACACTCAGAAGAAGGCTTTGGGGCAGCAGGATGGAGGGGGATGAGGAGGAGAGAGGCGAAGGGGTTTTGAAGCCTCATCCTGTGAATCTGGCTTTTCCCTTAATACAACGCATGGGACACGACCCAGCCTCTTCGCTGGCCCCCAGATGCTTTAACTAGGTTCTTCTTGGGAAGTAGAGCTCTGGGATGCTTTGGGGCAGACAGAGGAGGCCCACAGCAGTACGACTGCGCTCCACCTTTACACCCTGAGCGTGCTAACCTTCAAGTCACATCCTATACATCCTATGCGTCACTGCTTTTTCTGTTTTTTTTTTTTTTTTTTTTTTTTTTTTTTGTGGTACTGGTGATGGAACCCAGGGGCATTCTACCTCAGAGCTACACCCCAGCCCTATTTTTTATTCTTGATTTTGAAACAGGGTCTCACTGAGTTGCAAAAGGCCTAAGTAGTATCTGAGGCTGTCCTTGAACGGCGATCCTCCCATCTCAGCCTCCCAAATGCTGGGGTTACAAATGTGCGTTACCATGCCCCCCTTGCTTCAGCGTTTTCTAACATCGGGGTGCAAGTTCACTCCTCTCTTTTGGAGGCTGCCCTCCAACTTCTAAAAATGTGCGCAGAGGCCCCAGTCCCCAGAACAGCAGTGTCACACTACGGGACATGATGCCGGGGCACGAGGGCTCACTGGCAGAGAGTACACGCCTCCCATTAACCTGCCTGTCCCAGCAGCCCTCCAGTACTCCAACTACCTTCCAGACCAGCTCACAGAGCAGGACCCCATGTCCTCGGAGCACCCAAGATTAGACACGGTGCTGTCTGAGGTTTCTGCTGCAAGTCTTGTGAAAATATGGTAGACCTGGGTTCCTGCCCGGCCCTGCAGAGTGGTCTCCTTCCTCCCCTCCTGCTCCTCCCCTTTTTCTGCCTCATCCACCTTCACCTCCTACCTCCCCTCCTTCTTTTGTATTGGGATTGAACCCAGGAGCACTCTAGAGTGACACCCCAGTCCTATTTTATTTTTTAATTAATTAATTTATTTATTTTGGTGGTACTTGGAGTGGAACCCAGAGGCTTTCTACCTCTGGGCTATACTCCCAGACCTTTTTTTAAAATAATATTTTATTTGGAAACAGGGCCTCACTAAGTTGCTGAGGCTGGTCTCGAACCTGCAACCCTCCTGTCTCAGCCTCCCAAGTACTAGGATTACAGATGTGCATCACCACATCCGTTTCAAAATTTTCTTAATTTCTCATTCTCATTAAGTGTCCAAGTGATGACTTTGGAGGTTTCCAGAATGTGCTAATTGTTTAAGTTATCAATGAATTTTCTCTCTTGATGTTTCCTATATATATTCTGTGGGGGTGCTGGGGATTGAGCCTAGGGATGCTCTCCCTTCCAGCTACACCCCCAGTCATTTTTATTTTTTTCCAACCAGTGCCTTGCTACGTTTCTGAGGGTCTCACTAAGGTGCTGAGGCTGACTTCAAATCTATGATCCTCCTGTGTTGGTCTCCCAAGTACCTGGACATGCATCACCAGGACCTGCTGGCCCTGTTTTACAGATGATAAAAAGTAAGGCTTAGAGAGCTCACATTAATTGGCCAAAGTTAGACTTTTAGAAAATGGCAGAGATGGGACCGTTGCCTAGACTGGGAGTTTGGCCCTGAGCAGCCCGGTGCCTGCCTCCTGTGACGTGGCTGGAGCTTGACTGGCATGGGTGCTGTGAGCAGGAGGATGAGCAGGACCCTTGAGCTGGTCCCAAGACTCAGCTTCCGAGCCATCTGCCCCCTCACCCATAATAAGACACAAGGACCAGAGAATTTCTGCAAAACATCAATGGAAAGACATCTTCCATGACCTCTTGGTATGAGAGCCAGGCCGCAGAGGAGCACTGGCTGAAGAGTTTTTTTTTTTTTTTTTTTAGGGTGGAACCCAGAGGCCTTCTACCTCTGGGCTATATTCCCAGACCTATTTTATATTTTACTTGGAAACAGGGTCTCACTAAGTTGCTGAGAGCCTCACTAAGTAGCTAAGGCTGGCTTCGAACCTGTGCAATCCTCCTGTCTCAGCCTCCTAAGTGTGGGATTATACGCATGCACCACCATGCCCGGCTCTGAATCCCCAGCCTGGTTTCTGACCACCAGGCCTTCCTCTCCCACTGCCAGCCATGGCTCCCATGGCCCTGCCTCCTCTTTGGGCTCTGCAGAGCACAGCTGGACACCCCAGCCTGGGGATCTCGAGGAGCTGCCCAGCCCTGACACCTACCGATGTACGCTGACACATCTGTCACCATATACTTGTTGCGATTCAGTTTGGGAAAAGTGTGGTTCTTTTGTTCTTTGGTTGCACAAGCATCTTCTCTTTCCAGATCAAAAAACTTCTGTAAGGATCAAGAAAAAAGAGCAGGTGAGCAGAGAAGGTTTTTGGAGTGTATTATCCAAATAGTAATGGGCCCCACGTTGGGTTATTAAAACCACACTCTGCCTACTTTGCATAGTGCAAGCTATTTTTGTTCTCAAGTCTATATAGGAACAAGAGAGAAAAATTGGCATGCGCCACTGGGCCCCTACTGAACACCTCGGACCTACAAAAGGGGCACGGGATCCATTTTCTCACGGGCGAATTGTCTTTGTTTTGCTCATTGGGGTGCACAGGCTTTGAAGCGTGCCTGGGTGCTTTCTGTGAGGCACACAGGAGCTGAATGGCCTTCCTTCCTTTTCTCCCTCCCTTCCTCACTTCCCAGGAGCAGTCTACTTCAGAGCTACTCCCCAGCCCTTATTTTATTTTATCTTTTATTTTGAAATAGGGTCTTGCTAGGTTCCTGCGGCTGGTCTTGAACCCGTGATCCTCCTTGTCTCAACCTCCCACGTACTGGGATTACAGGTAGGTACCACCACGCCTGGCACGGATGAGGCTTTGGCTGTTACTAAGCTCATGGGACTCTACTGGCTGGGCTTCCAGGAGGACACCCATCAATGGCAAGTGCCTCAGGTGTCCCCCACATGCAAAACACATGCTTTCAGAGCAGTACGGGATCTTTCTGGAATGTCTTATAGCCATGGGGTCATGTGTGTTAGAAGGAAAGAAAAGGCAGAGGGAAAATGAGCTGGAGCTCAGAAAAAGAGACATCATTTATGGTTTCAAAACTGCAAGTGAGCCAGGTGTGGTGTGCATGCTTGTAATCCCAGTACTTGGAAGGCTGAGACAGGAGGATCGCAGGTTTGCGGCCTGTGTCAGCAACTCCATGAGGTTCTCCATGACTTAGTGAGACCTTATTTCAAAACAAAGAATAAAAGCTGGGCATGGTGGCGTATGGTTGTTATCCCAGCATTTGGGAGGCGGAGACAGGAGAATTGTGGTTTGAGGACAGCCTCAGCTACTTAGTGAGGCCCTTTGCAACTCAGTGAGACCCTGTTTCAAAATAAAAAGACAAAAAAAAAAAGTAGGGCTGGGGGTGTAGCTCAGAGGTACAATGCCCCTGGCTTCTATCCCCAGTATCGTAAAAAAAAAAAAAAAAAAAGCCGGGCGTGGTGGCACACGCTTGTAATCCCCGCGCTTGGGAGGCAGAGACAGGAGGATCGCGCAGGTTCGAAGCCAGCCGTGCTGGTGTAAGAGACCCTGTTTCAAAAATATAAAATAGGTCTGGGAGTGTAGCCCGGAGGAAGAAGGGCTTCCAGGAACCCCAGTACCACAAAAAAAAAAAAAAAAAAAAAACTTTAGAAAAAGAATAAAAAATAGGGCTGGGGGTGTAGCTCAGAGATAGAATGTTTCTCGGTTCAATCCCCAGTCAGTTCAATCCCCAGTACTGTAAAAAAACAAACAAACAAAACCAAACTGCAAGAGTTCAAATTTGGTTGTGGGAAATAATGAATCTTGATCCTACCCTATACCCCAGAGTGGGAAAGGAGAGGCCTAAGTGGTTGCTAAGGTCCCTCGTACCCCACAGAAATTCCATTCTGATTTGTTGTGAAATCCTTGAAATCCATGGTGTAAAAAATGTAACCTACCAGCCGAGAGTGCCTATTGCAAAACACCAAAAAGCATTGTCCTGGGCTGGATCACATGGCTGGGGCAGCCATACCTGGCTCAAGGTTCTCCGCTTCTGCAAAGCCTGTTGGCTTGTGGATTCTTCACTGACTTAATGACTTGTGGGCAGCCCAGGTCATAGTTACACGCTATGAAGTCACACGAGGACTGAGGGCATCGCTCCTGGCTACCGACCGACAGTCAACTCATTGGACATCCTCACTACTGTGCTCACGACTGGACCATTACTGTGGAGCCAATATTTTATTGTATTTTATTTATTTATTTACTTATTTATTTTTTTGTGGTGCTGGAGATTGAACCCAGGGACATTCTACCTCTGAGCTACACCTCCTTCCCGATTTTTTATTCTTTATTTTGAAACAGGGTCTCACTAAGTTGCAGAGGGCCTCCCTAAGTAGCTGAGGCTGTCCACGAACCGCGATCCTCCGGTCTCAGTCTCCCAAGTACTGGGATTACAAGCGAGCGCCACCACATGTGGCTTTGGAATCAAGATTTTAAAAGAAAAAAAATGCACATGCTGGAGTCACGGCTACAGGCTTCGGTGAGAACTCATTTGCTCTAGAAAGTTCACGACCCATGGCTTTATCTGGGAGAGTAACACGACAGCAGAAATTGGTCCAAAATTCACTGACGTTATTAGAGACCTTCATATGCTATAAGAGAAAGTAGAGACATTTCAAAAGTAATTTAACTTATCAAAAAATAAAAACTCAGTTGAAGCTGGGCGTGGTGGCGCACGCTTGTAATCCCCGCGCTTGGGAGGTGGAGACAGGAGGATCGCACAGGTTTGAAGCCAGCCGCGCTGGCCTAAGAGACCCTGTTTCCAAATAAAAATATAAAAATAGGTCTGGGAGTGTAGCCTGGAGGTAGAAGGCTTTCCAGGAACCCCAGTACCACCAAAAAATTAAAAAAATATATATATATATAAACTCAGTTGGGCTTAGTGACATGTGTCTGTAGGCTTAGGAGGCGGAGACAGGAGGATCACAGGTTCAAGGTCAGCCTCAGCAACAGATTGAGGCCCTGAGCAACTTAGCATAACCCTGTTCTCAAAATAAATAAAAATAAAAATAAAAAGGGCTGGGAGTGTAGCTCAGGGGCAGAACACTCCTGGGTTCAATCCCCAGTATCAAATAAATAAATAAATAAATAAATAAAAGCTCAACCAACTGGGACGATCCTGCGAGTCACTGTCTTTGCCTGAGCACCTCCTGGGTGCTCATTCACAGGCGGGCCTGGGTGGGGCGCACACTCCTGCAGGGACAGAGCTCCCTGCTAGTCCTCCGCAGGCACCTAGTCAGCGCTCCTGCACACCTGTGGTACGGGCGAGTGCACGGCTGGCTCACTTGTCTTGGAAGAGCTCAGCAGCCCTCCGTGTCCTGGATATTGTGGTCATGAGCGTCCCCCCATCCAGGTTGTCTTGATGCTTAAAAATGCCTGGCCTCTGTTTTACAAAATGGCCCACAGTGAGCTCTGACGTTCTGCTTCATTCAAGAACTGTGCCCTGCTGGGCATGGTGGTGCTTGCTTGTAATCCCACTACTTGGGAGGCTGAGACTAGAGAATTGCAGGTTCGAGACCAGCCTCAGCAATGTAGTGAAACCCTCAGCAACTTAGAAATTCCCTAATTTCCCTAATTTATAGGGAAGTAAAATTAATACTGGGTTAAAGTTGAGCGTGGTGGCTCATGCTTGTAATCCCAGCATTCGGGAGATTGAGACCAGAGGATCGTGGTTTTCAGACAGCTTCAGCTACTTAGTGAGGCCCTCTGCAACTCAGTGAGACCCTGTTTCAAAATAAAGAATACAAAAATAGGGCAGGGGGTTATAGCTCGGAGGTCAAATGCCCCTGGGTTCCATCTCCAGAACTGCAAAAAAAAAAAAAAAAAAAAATTGGGCTGGGGATATAGCTCAGAGGTATATGCCCCTGGGTTCAATCTCCAGTACCACAAAAAATAAACACTGGGTTAAATTCCAGCGCCAAGGTTGGGGGGAGTGAGGTGGCAATAAGATGATAAGGATAAACCTGGTGAAGAGCTGCAGAGGCTGCTAGACGGAGGGATTGCACGTTCCCCTCCACTTCTGATGAGTCTTCCAGGATCTGACACCTCCCAGCCCCGAGAGAGCTCAGCCTCGCGTGCCCTGGCGGCAGGTGCCATGGGGTCAGGAGGCAGTGGGCAGGTGGGTCCCTGTGTAGCCTGGGGGAAGCTGTGAGAAGGTGGTGGAGGCCTGATGCTGTCCGCTCTGCTCCTGCCAGCCCTACACGTGACAGAGGCGCTCCTCCGACTGTGAGCGCAGGCCTTCCCGGGGCCAGAGAGAATGGCTAGCCACGCCTTGGACAGGGCACTGCCCTCTGGTCCCTCGCCCTCGCCTCCTACAGACTTGTCACGCTGTGTTGGTCTCTCCCTTCCTTGACTTCACTGGTCACACACCAGCTCATGTGACAACTTTTGGACACAGGCCAGCTTCGTGCTGGGCACTGGGGACACTGCAGAGAACCAGGCACATATCCTCAGCTACTGGGCTCCAGGGCCCTGGAACCTACATTCCTTTTGTCTCAGCCTCCAAAATACTGGGATTACAGGTGTGGTAATTCCATTTATTTGTGAATTTTTCCTAAAAGACAGATCTGTATTTCTGATTCTTGGGCTGAATTGTGAACCCAAAGACAGGAGTGCGACTGCCTCAGTTTAAAAAACCAGTTAAATGGAGAGCTGAGCAGCAACTGGATGAGGCTGCTCTCCTCTGGACTCGGGGGACGACGGCGCTGTATGTAGACTGGACGGCAGTGCGGGGAACTTCCTGCCTGCTCTGTTTAAAACCTGTCTTCTGGTCCCTGTGTGAGCGCACTCACAGGCCTCCTTAACCAGGGCGCCACCTCCTGAGCAGTGTCCAGCCGTGGTCCGCAGGTTGAGGGGCTCGCCGGGCCATTTCCCACACAGTCCTCCCGCCTCTCACTCCTGTTTGGGATACCGAGGGTCAGGGGAAGCCCAGAAGCCACGTGTCAAGGTTGGTATTGCAGAGGTGGTGGGCTCCTAAATGTCACCTGGAGCACAGCCCCATCACCTACAAGTAGGGTCTCAGCACACATTTATGGAATGATGGCACAGACAGATGGAAAGAGCGGAGACCCGCGTGTCAGTGGGTCCCGCCTGCTCCCTGTCCCTGGGACTGGCATTGACACTTGGTATCTGTGCACGCCCCGTCCTGCCACTGAGATGGGTATTGATATGGGGGTACGTGAACTGCTGCCTCCCTGTGTGATCTGAGCGTTCTCGTCGCTCTATACCTCATGAAGACGCATAAGAACAATGCACCAGTAAGATATACCGAGAAAAGGATCAGTGGCCAGTGGTCATTGGAAACATGGAGGAGAAGAGCGCTGTGGGCAGAGGGCCCGGCACGCACCGAGGGAGGGCAGAGGGAGCCAAAGACTGGAGCGTGAGCATGTTCTGGGCCACACCGACAGCCGGTCTTGCCTTCCTCCAGGTATGTATTCAAAGACAGAGTAGCATGCGGCCCAAGGGACCCAGAGCAAACATGGGAGCCCAGGCTAGGGGCCCGGGACAGGGAGCCTGCTTTGGACACATCCCCGTGTGCGGCTGGTCATAGAACAGCAGGCGACTGACAGTTCAAACCCAATGGTCTCCAGAAGGTGTGTTTGAGGGGCTGGAGAAGCGCGCGCGGTTGTTTTGAGAGATAACGTAATTGTGCTTGGGAATACTTTCCATCCTCCGCTCTTCCAGATTCTACGGAATAGCATTGCCAAGCCATACTTACGACTTTCAAGCTGCAGTTGGCTATTTCTGTGCAAATAGCTTTAAGGGATGAAATAAAGTTAAAGGTGAGGGGGTCGGTTTCCTTCCAGAAGCTGATTAAGAGGCGCACTTTAACACTGCGCAAAACTAAGGCTTCTCTTATCTTCCCGTCCAAGTCTGGCCAGTAAGTCCTGCAGAGAGTCCACACAGAGAAATAGTTAAGTTTCAGGAGAAAATTTACAACATGGCAAAAAACATTTCTATTACTCTGATCATTATTATCTCGAAGTACATAAATAACCTTGTAGGATAGGTCGAAAAAAATGCAAGCCTTCATCGAGTATGGTGGCACATGCCTATAGTCTAGTACTTGGAAGGCTGAGACAGGAGGATCGCAGGTTCGAGGCCAGCCTCAGCAACTTAGCAAGGCCCTGTTTCAAACTAGAAAATAAAAAGGGCTAAGTAACTTAGAGGTAGAAAGCCCCTGTGTTCAATACCCAGTAACCCTCCTGCCCCCTCCAAAAAAAACTGGCCTGGTGGCACATTCTTGTAATCTTAGTACTTGGGAGGCTGAGACAGGAGGACCACAGGTCCACAGTCAGCCTCAGCAACTTTGTGAGGCCCTCCACAACTGAGACCCTGTTTTATTTTTTTTTTTTTTATTTTTTTATTTTATTTTTTTTTTTATGATTCTATCCCTTTTAATTCTTGGTATCACAATGAAACTCTTTAAAATGCATTAGTCTATTAAATTGTACAGAAAACAAAATGTAACAAAAAGTTATCTAAATAGCTTTTATAACTGCCTATGCACTTACCTCATAGAGAAAATTATCTCTGCAAATGGTTTTAAGTTACTGTCCAGTGTCCTTTTCTGTTCACCCTTCAGAACACCCTTCACCATTTCTTGAGGTCAGGTCAAGTAGTAACAAGAGACGTTTCTGCTGATTCCCTTTAGACTCTGTTAACTTTTCTTCAATCTGTTTTTTTTTTTTTTTAATTTTTTTGTCCCTCAGTCTGGATAGTTTTCATTTTCCTATCTTCAGGTTCACTGATTATTCTGTCTATTCAAATATGACTTTCAATCTCTCTAATGACTTTTCCATTTCAGTTATTGTTATTTTCAGCTCATTATTTTTTATTTTATACATTTTAATTGATTTTTCCAGGGTTTTTTTGTATATTATTTTTCTTCCTTTCTTGACATATTTCTCTGAATCTCCTTGATTATCTTCAAAACAACTATTTTAGAACTTTTAGTATTTTTTCCACAGTGCACATGCCATCCGTTGTTTTTTTTTTTATATATATAACAATTTTTTTATTGAACATAAATAGTATACATTTACACTATATTTGGTGCCCTCCCCCCCCCGCCCACATTTCCCCCCCTCACACACCAATGGTTGTCCAGGTTAACCATGTCTTATTCATAATTTTACACATGTTCAAGTGTAGACCCTTATTAATCGAGACCGGCCTTCCTCCTCTCCTATCTTACCATCCAAACTTAGCTAGTATTTCCCCTTCAATATCTGGAGTCCCTCTGGTATTCTTTGTGTTTCCTAGTTTGGGCATATTAGAGGAAACATATGTATCTTCTTCTTCTGTGCTTGGCTGATCTCACTTAACATAATGTTCTCCAGGGCTTTCCATCTTCTTTCAAATGATATAATTTTGTTCTTCTTTATGGCTGAATAGAATTCCATTGTGTGTATTTCCCATAGTTTTGCTATCCATTCATCTGTTGATGGTGATCTGGGTTGGTTCCATATTTTGGCTATTACAAATTGTGCTGCTATGAACATAGGTATGCATATGTTGCTGTAGTTCTCTGAATTCAACTCCTTTGGAAAGATACCCAGGAGTGGTATAGCTGGGTCATATGGTGGATCTATTCCCACCTTTCTTAGGAATCTCCACACAGATCTCCATAGTGGTTGAACTAGTTTGCATTCCCACCAACAGTGTAAAAGAGTTCCTCTTTCCCCACATCCTCGCCAGCATTTGTTGTTATTTGATTTCTTTATGCTTGCTACTCTGACTGGGGTTAGATGGAATCTCAGTGTAGTTTTGATTTGCATCTCCCTGATGGCCAGTGATGAAGAACATCTTTTCATGTATCTATTAGCCCTTTGTGTCTCTTCTTTTGTGAAGTGTCTATTTAGTTCATTTGCCCATTTCTTGATTGGGTTGTTTGTTTTGCTAGTGTAGAGTCTTTTGAGCTCTTTGTATACTCTGGATATTAGCCCCCTATCAGAATGGTGGCTGGTAAAGATCCTTTCCCATTCTGTAGGCTTCCTCTTTAGGTTATTGATAGTTTCCTTTGATGAGAAGAAACTTTTTAGTTTGATGTTATCCCACTTGTTTATTCTTGCTTTAATTTCCTGAGCTTTGGAGGTTTTGTTGAGAAAGTTACTGCCTGTGCCAATATGTTGTAGTGTTGAACCTATGCTTTCCTCTACTAGCTTCACAGTCTCAGGTCTAATTTCTAAGTCTTTGATCCATCTTGAGTTGATTCCTGTGTTTGGTGAGATATAGGGGTTTAGATTCATCTTTTTACAAATGGTTAGCCAGTTCTCCCAGCACCACTTGTTGAAAAGGCTGTCTTTTCTCCAGCGTATGTGTTTGGCCCCTTTGTCAAAGATTAATTGACTAAAGATGTGTGGGTTTGTTTCTGTATCTTCTATTCTAATCCACTGGTCAGTATATCTGTTTTTGTGCCAGTACCATGCTGTTTTTACTACTATTGCTCTATAGTATAGTTTGAAGTCTGGGATTGTAATGCCTCCTGCGTGTTTCTTGTTATTGAGAATTGCTTTGGCTATTCTAGGTCTTTTCTTTCTCCATATGAAATTCATGATTGATTTTTCTAGGTCTCTGAAGAATGTCACTGGTATTTTAATGGGAATTGCATTGAACCTATAGATCAGTTTTGGCAGAATGGCCATTTTGATGATATTTATTCTGCCTATCCATGAGCACGGGAGATCTTTCCATCTTCCAAGGTCTTCTTCAATTTCTTTCTTTAATGTTTTATAGTTTTTGTTGTAGAGGTCTTTTACATCTTGGGTTAGGTTTATTCCTAGGTATTTTATTGGTTTTGAGGTTATAGTGAATGGAATTGTTGTTTTTATTTCTTTCATTGTGGATTCGTTGTTGGCATAAAGAAAAGCCACTTATTTCTTTAGGTTGATTTTGTAACCTGCGACTTTGCTGAATTTGTCAATCAGGTCCAGAAGTCTTTTGGTTGAGTTCTTTGGGTCTTCCAGATAAAGGATCATGTCATCTGCGAATAAGGATAATTTTAATTCCTCTCTTCCTATGTGAATTCCTTTGATTTCCTTCTCTTGTCTGATTGCTGCAGCAAGAGTCTCAAGGACTATATTGAAAAGGAGTGGTGATAGTGGGCATCCTTGTCTTGTTCCTGACTGTAGCGGAAATTCTTGCAGTTTTTCCCCATTCAATATAATGTTGGCTTTGGGTTTGCAGTATATTGCCTTAATGATGTTGAAGTACTTTCCTTCTATCCCAATTTTTTGCAGTGTTTTTAACATAAATGGGTGTTGGATTTTGTCGAATGCTTTTTCAGCATCTATTGCTATGATGATGTGGTTTTTGTTCTTGGTTCTATTTATGTGGTGAATAACATGTATTGATTTGCGTATGTTGAACCAGCCTTGTTTTTCTGGGATGAAACCGACTTGGTCATGATGTATTATTTTCTTGATATAGTTTTGAATGCGTATAGCTAGTATTTTGTTTAGAATTTTTGCGTCTATGTTCATTAAGGATATTGGTCTGTAGTTTTCCTTTCTTGAGGTATCTTTATTTGGTTTGGGGATTAATGTGATACTGGCCTCATAGAAGGAATTTGGAAGAGTTCCATCTCTTTCAATTTCCCGGAACATGTTATGCAGTATTGGTATTAGTTGTTCACTGAAGGTTTTGTAGAATTCAGCTGGGAACCCATCTGGGCCTGGGCTTTTCTTTGGTGGAAGAATTTTTATTGCCATTTCTATTTCTTTGGTTGTTATTGGTTGGTTTAGGCTTGCTATGTCCTCTTGGCTAAGTGTAGGAAGGTTAACTGTGCTTAGAAATCTGTCAATTTCTTCCAGGTTTTCAAGTCTATTGGAGTATAAATTTTTAAAGTAGTTTCTAATAATATTTTGAATTTCTTCACTATCTGTGGTGATATCTCCTTTTTCATTTCTAATTTTGATAATTTGAGTTGATTCTCTTTTTCTTTTGGTTAGGTTGGCCAGGGGTTTATCAATTCTATTAATCTTTTCAAAGAACCAACTTTTTGTTTTATTGATTCTCTGAATTGTTTTTTTGTTCTCTATTTCATTTATTTCTGCTCTAATTTTGATGATTTCTTGCCTTCTGCTGGCTTTGGGAATAGACTGTTGCAGAATTTCTAGATCCTTGAGCTGTGTCATTAGGATCTTTACTTGGTGGTTCTCCGTCCTTTTTATGTGGGCACTCAATGCAATAAACTTTCCTCTTAGTACTGCCTTCATGGTGTCCCATAGGTTTTGGTAGGTTGTGTCTCTGTTTTCGTTTGTTTCCATAAATTTCTTTATTTCTTCCCTAATTTCTGCTCTTACCCATTCGTCATTCAATAGTGTATCATTCATTCTCCATGAATTTGAATACTTTCTTTCGAGTTTCCTGTTGTTGATTTCTACTTTTATTCCGTTGTGGTCTGAAAAGATGCAAGGAATTATATTACATTTTTTGAATTTGCTGGTATTTTCTTTGTGTCCCAGGATGTGATCAATTTTGGAGAAGGTTCCATGGGCTGCTGAGAAGAAAGTGTATTCTGTAGTTCCTGGTTGAAATACTCTGAAAATGTCTATTAGGTCCATTTGGTTTATGGTTTCCCTTAGTTCTAAAACGTCTTTACTCATCTTTTGCCTTGAAGATCGATCCAGTGGTGTGAGAGGCGTATTAAAGTCTCCCAGAATTATTGTATTTGGGTCTACTTGGGATCTTATGTCCAGAAGGGTTTGTTTTACAAATGTGGTTGCACCCATATTTGGGGCATAAATATTTACTATCATTATATCTTCTTGGTATAGTGTTCCTTTTAGTAAAAGGAGGTGCCCTGATTTGTCTCTTTTGATGTGTTTTAGTTTAAAGTCTGTTTTGTCGGATATTAGGGTTGCTACCCCTGCTCTTTTTTGGTCACTGGTGGCATGGTATATCTTTTTCCATCCTTTCACCTTCAGCCTGTGAATGTCTTTGGCTGTGAGGTGTGTTTCTTGCAGACAGCATATATTTGGATTATGTTTCCTAATCCACATTGCCAATCTATGTCTTTTGATTGGTGAGTTAAGTCCTTTGACATTAAGAGATATTATTGATATATGATTTTTGTTTTCTGCCATTTTGTGTTCTGTCTACTCTTGGGTGGTGTGATCATTCTTCTTTACTTAAGTGGCCCACTTATTAACTTCCTCTCTTCTCTGATTCTGAAGTCTGCTTCTTTTTTCTTCCTTATGGTTTATTTCTTTAAGAATTTTCTCTAGTGTTGGCTTTGAATTCATGAATTTTTTGAGATTCTGTTTATCGTGAAAGACTTTGGATTCACCATTGATCTTGAATAGTAGTTTTGCTGGGTAGATGAGCCTTGGTTGGAAGTTATTTTCTTCCAGGGTCTGAATCACATCATACCAGTCTCTCCTAGCATTCATGACCTGGGTTGTATAGTCTGGGGTGATTCTTATTGTTTTGCCTCTATATGTCACCCGTCCTTTTGTTCTCGCTGCTTTTAAGATTCCTTCCTTGGCCTCTATATTGGTCATTTTGGTTATTATGTGGCGTGGAGTGGTCTTTCTTTGGTCCTGTCTCAGTGGAGTTCTGTATGCCTCCTGGACTTGAAGATCGAAGTCTCTTTCCAAATTTGGAAAATTCTCTGAGATTATTTCCTTGAAGATATTACAGATGCCCTTGGTCTGTACCTCTATCCCTTCCTCAATGCCTATTATCCGTAGATTAGGGCGCTTCATATTATCCCATAATTGCTGGATGTTTAGGTTTTGTTGCTGTAAATATTTCTGTATATCGCTGACTGTGTTTTCGGTTTGGGATGTACTGTCTTCTAATATTGATATTCTGTTTTCCATTTCATCTAATCTTCCAGAGTTTCTTTCAATTGCTGTCTTCATTTCACTTATTGCCTCTTTCATTTCATTCCAGACCTCTTTCTGATTCTTTTTTAGTGTTTCTAATTCACCTTTAACCTCCTCTATACTTGTTTTGAATCCTTTCATCATATTGAACAACAAGATTCTGAACTCCCCTTCTTGCATTTCTAGTAGGTCAGTATTCGTGATTTCTGCTGTCTCTTCGTAATTCCTGGTTCTCATATTTGTAGAGTTCTCTGTCCTGTTTTTCTGGTTTCTACCCATCGTTCGTGAGTATTATGCTTAGTCAAATCTTAATATTAGGAGTTGGGGTATCGGCTAGTCAGCAGAGCCTTTCCAGTGTTGAGGGTGGGTGATGTGGGAGGAGCTGGGGTGATTAGTAAAGGAGTCAGATTAGGTAGAGGATATGTTTAGGTTGAGAAAGACTTTGAGTATCGTAAGGTGAAATCTTGCTAGGAATGAGAGAGAGTTAACTACTAGGACTCTTGTCGTTCGTGGAGTAATTATGAATGTAAGAGATACTTAGAGTATTAGACCAGGAGGTATATTATGTGGAAAAGTTTTGGGGGGGAAAAGTATGTAGGGTTAGTGTGGGAAGGTTTGTAAATAGGGGTGATGGAAGGAGCAGACAGACACAAAAAAAGAATAGAAAAAAAATCCACACAAGATACCAAGACTATTATGTAATCCTAGAAAAAGGGAGGAAGACCAATCAAAGGAGGAGAATGAAAATAAAGGAAGGAAAGAGGAAGAAAGAGGACAAAAGAACAAGAATAAAATAAAAGGAGCTAGCAGCTGTGTGAAATAAAAAAATAAGGCAAACTATCCAATATATATATATATAAAAAAACAACATGTGAAAGTAAGAGAAGTATGGGGTGAAAGAAAAAAAAAAACACAGCAATAACCATACCAAAACAAAAGCACTGTAAAAGCAATATAAAACAAAACATCCACATTAAAAGTAAAATAAACAGTCCTCCTTATTTACGCATATGGGGTCAGGCCTATATAATATGTGCGTATGTGATTGCTTTAGTAACTTTCAGAATACCATCCAATGTCTCTTAGTTTTCTTTGTACTCTATTTTTTTATCTTCTTAGGTCACTCTGGGTGTTTGGACACCTTCTCTCCTTTAGCTGCTTTAGGTTTATGTGTCCGGATGTCTGGTTTCACTGTTATTTGATTCTATACAATTCACAGGTTCTGCGAAATTCTAACCTGTGGTCAGTACCTCTGCACTCACCACCCTAGACTCCAGCCTGTGCTTCCCTACGACACGGGTGGAGCATGACCGAGGTATAATTAGAACCTCCCCCTGAGGTCCTGTGCAGATATTGTGGCCCGATGGATTTTCCTGTGTCTCTGGAAATTCCAGCTGGGTTAGCCGGTGTGGTCCCAAGATGTACCCTGGGCAAATGGGTGCTGGTTCCTGGGTGCCCACGCTTGCTGCCAGAGCTCTGCCTATTCCAAGGGTGCAGGCTGGGTGTGCTGCTTTTACTGGAACCAGGAGTGAGTGGATGTAGCTGTCTGTTGCTGCTGGTATGCTCTTCCAAGGTGTATTGAGCTGAGTTCTCGTTCTCGCTTAGAATTAAGCCTCTGGCTAGCAGGAGGGTGGGAACACCCAGCGGTGGGCCAGGAGTGCAGGATAGGTGCTCAAGGATCCAGTGCGTGGTGCCCAGTAAAGGCCTCTGCCTCCCGCGGGACGTAGAAACTGGGGGTGCCCCAAGGAGATTTCCAGTTTACACAGGGCTTTCGCAGCCTTGAAGGCAGTCTCTGGCAAGGTGGCGGGGGGGGGGGGAGCTAGACACCCAGGTAGGCTCCAATTTAGTGGAGAGAGTTGGACAGGCAATGACTGCTAGCAGGGAACCGGGGCGCCGACAAGGTGCGCAGAGGGGAGTGCTCGGGTCTGAGGCTTGGGCGTGCTGGGGGGTTGGAGTGCAGCGCACGCTAGGGTCCGCACTTCCCGTTGCCCGCAGGTACCTGTCTTTCTTGGTCCAGGATTCGTGGGAGTCTCTATGCTGTTGTGATCCAGTCGCTGGTGGGCACACAAAATTCTGACGTGGGAGCTGCTCGCTGTTTTCAGTCCCGGATTATCTTGCTGCGGGACTATCGGGGCTATCGGGCAGGCAGCTCCGCGGGCCCGCGAAAGCAGCCCGCGGCCGCCGATCAGCGTTTGCAGCTGGTCCGGTGTCCGGGTCTATGTTCTTCTTCTTCTTCAAGTTCAGAGTTCCCCTGAGGTACCAGGATTTGTTTTGGTTCCTGGTATGTATTTTTTTTTTTGTTGATTAAGACACAGCTTTATAAGTATCTGAAGTTTTATTTGCTTCAGCTACTGAGGAGTACTGTGTCCCTCAGTCGCCATTTTGAAAAAAAAAAGAGACCCTGTTTTAAAATAAAAAATAAGAACCGTGTGAACACTTGTAATCCCAGTACTTGAGAGGCTGAGACAGGATGATTGCAGGTTTGCAGCCAGCCTCAGCTGCTATTTAGTGAGGCTCTCCGCAACTTAGACCCTGTTTCAAAATAAAGAATGAGCTGGGCGTGGTGGCGCATGCTTGTAATCCCCACGCTTGGGAGGCTGAGATAGGAAGATCGCTCAGGTTCAAAGCCAGCCTCAGCTACTTAGTGAAGCTCTCAGCAACTTAGTGAGACCCTGTTTCCAAATAAAATATAAAATAGGTCTGGGAGTGTAGCGAGAGGTAGTAAGCCCCTGGGTTCCATCCTCAGTACCACCCTCCCCCCACAGACACAGAATGAAAAATAGGGCTGGAGGTGCAGCTCAGAGGTGGAGTGCTCCTGTGTTGAATCACCAGTGAAGCGCGTACACGCTCCCCTTCTGGGATAGCCACAAAGAGATGAAGCGCTCCCAGGACCAGCTTCTGCTGGCACCATCAGGCCAGGGCTGGGGGCACAGGGTGCAGACGGCCTGACCACCAAAGCACCACAGCCCACCCTCCCAAGCGACTTGAGCCCAAGGCCCTGTGTGCACCAGAACCAACTCTCCACTGGAATCCAGCTGGGAGCCGTGAGCAGCACTGTCCCCAAATGCCACTCCAACATCTCTTTAGTGGTTTTCTTCTTTTTGGTTTTTGGCATTGGTAATTGAGCCCAGCGTCTCTAAGCAATACCCCCAGACATTTATTAATTTATTTATTTGGAGCTGGGGATTGAACCCAGGGATATTCTACCTCTGCTCTACACCCTCATTCCTACTTTAAACAGTTTGAACTAGTTCTTACTAAGTTGCTGAGGTCATTAAATTGCTGAGGCTGGCCTCAAACCTGCTCTCCTATCTCAGCCTCCCAAGCACTGGGATCATAGGTATGTGCCACCACACCTGTGATCTTTTCTCTCTTGACTAAAAAAAAGAGACAGAGAAAGAGAGAGAGAGAGAGAGAGAGACAGACAGACAGACAGACAGACAGACAGCATGCGCGCGAGGGAGAGCGAGAAGTCAGGTGTGTGATTGTTCACTGCTAGATTTTCTTATTCAAACGTTGTCATTCTGTTTGCTTCCGACTACCTTGAAAAGTAGAAATTGTAAATGCAGTCACTACATAATGATGGATGGTTTCTTTTTCTTTTCAAAGGTTCTCAATACTTTTCCCTTTCCCTCTTTCTCTTCTTTTCTTCCTTCCCTCCCTTCTTCCTTCTTCTGGTAGTGACTGAACCCAGCAGCATTTTCCCTCTGAGATGTATTCCCAGCCTTTTTATTTTTATTTTGAAACAGCATCTCACTAAGTCGTTGAGGCTGACTTTGAATGTAAGATCCTTCTGTCTCATTCTCCCAAGTACTGGGGTTACAAGTGTGTGCCACTGTCTCCAGCTGTGAAATTTTAAAAATACAATAAAAGAGGTATTTGCTAAATAACATCTAAAATAGTAATAATAAATTAAATGCAGAATTTCAAGTGAGTCTCAGTTCTTGAACATTCTCTTAATTTCTTCTTTCATCTTTCGAAGACATTTTAGATCAAGGCTGCTTCTTTCCCCCTTGACCAGTTTTGTTCGTGGGACTTTATGGAGCAATGGTTGTAAAAGTCCTGAGAGTGTCATCCTATCCTAAGTTACAACTCCTAAGTCAACGTGTCCTACTCATCTCAATAATATGAAATTCAGGCAAAACGTGTCTCCTTTCCACATCTTCCCCAGACGAGGCTACAGGTTAAAACTAAATCTAAAACCAAATAAACAAGAAACGAGAGAAACATTAAAAAGAAGTATGAGAAAGCTGTGGCTGTTTTTATGGGGAATCTATAAATGGTTGGAGGATGCACAATATTTTAAAGAAAAAGTGTTTTAATCATGTGCTTAAATTGCTCTTCTGTGGACTGTCATCAGGTGGGATCATTTTCTGGGAGAAGCTTGCTTTGCAAGTCTATAATCATTAGCATAAAAAGTAATGTCTTATGTATATGTGAGTAGCAATACCAAAATATTCAAGCAACACAGGGCACACTTAGTCATATAACCTCTGTAAATGGTTATTTTAAAATTGCAATTTTCCAAATTAAAAAAAGATCTTAGGTTGATCTCCCAGGATTGTGCATTTTGGAAACATTTCCCGGGCTGAACTGACTATCAGAACATCAGCCAGCGCCCACATCACAGCAAGAGAGCGGAAGCGGGAGCACCTAGGTGTCGCTGCAGTTTATTGACACATGAGGAACATCATTAGTTCTGTTTCTATGTTTATTCCAAATATTTGCATATTTACACCATGATATATTATTGGGAAAAGAATTCGATTTTCAAAATGTCCTCTTTTTCATGCAGAGGGGCACAGTGAGGGAGAGCACATATATTTAAACTCTTCTCTCCTTGACATTGGGAAGATACATGAGGAGCATCTAAGGAAGGGCTGCCTGTGAATAAAGGCAATGGCACTCCTTTAAGCAGGACCCACGGGCTGCTCGGCTTCATTTAGTACGAGGTACAGCCCCATTAATAACATTACGATAATAATTTTTTATGGCCACTGTGGGATGCAGCACATCTCAGTAGCTGTAACAAACAAAGATCAACTACCGAAAAAGGCAGCTCCTTGACAAGAAAAACAAAGCAGTGAAGATACATACAAATAAAAACAGAAAAAAAGAAAACTATGGCGAAATAAAATCCAGCAGTCAGAATACAAGATAGCAAAGAGCTGGAGCATGTGACTGACCTGGTGAACACCACTACTGCGGGAGTCCATGCCACTTTGGGCCACCCACCTGAGCCATGTCTATTGGCTCTGCGGCCCCAAGAAACCCCTGGCAAGGAAGCCAAGGGCTTGAGGTGAAGTAAGTGGCGGCAGAACTCCAACATCTTAAGCGATCAGCACCTCACTTCAGTGATTAAAAAAAAGATCCAATATCCAGTGCACTCACCAGAATCCTGAGCCTGCAGCAGCACACTGTGCCCTCCAGAGACCCAGAGCCCACAGGACACTTATCGTGGGACATTTCCTCCCTCTCTCCTATCTACTCCTTTCCCTCAAAACTTTCTTATGTATTTTCTTGTCTTATATTCAATCTATCTCATATCACTATACCTAAATAATGTACACTGACTACAAGACTCTTACTATATATTCACTATCTCTCATCTCAACCAGATACTGCCTTACTATACTTAAACTCTTAGTCAACTCAATAATATTCTCTACTTCACCCTAGTTCTGTACCCATCACTCCAGCTTCTCCCCCTTACCTAACCCTCACCATTGAAAACAATACTACTTCCCCGTGTGTAAACCTGCTGACACCTCTAAATCCCTATGGGTAAAATTTGATCAGAGAGGTGATCCACAGGAATGGACTGCCAGATACTGAAGATAAACTAGCCACAGCCGATAGAAGGAAATGCTCACAAGCCTGCACACTGAGGTTTACAAAATGCATAAGTCACAAACTATTCTGCTCACACCTCTGACTTGACTCTTTATAAAGGTAATGACAGAAAGAATACCTGACCTTAACATCTGAAACCTATCAACGCCACCAAAGCAGTAGGCAGGAGGAACCCCAGAGCAACTCAGTATTAATGATCTATAGGTAGAACAACAATGGGGTGATAGTAGACATAGTTTTCAGGGTTAGTATCAAAGTGTGAGTGGCAACTGGAACAATCTCTTCCAGAAGTGATCCAGACAGCACCTGTCAACAATGACTCACAAAGAGAAAGAAGATGCCAAGGCAACAGAAATACAAACCCAAAAACTCTGAAAATATGAGAATGAGAAACAGCGCGGAAACAATAATTTCCCACAACTAAACAAGGGAGATCACCAATACAGATCTACAAGAAATGCAAGAAGAATTCTGAATCCTGATCTTCAGTATGATGAAAGGCCTCACAGTAAATGTACAGATAATGAAATAGGAAATTGATACCTTATAGAAGAATCAAAAAGAGGCCTGGAATGAAATAATGGAATCAACAAATGAAATGAAGACAGCAATAGAAAGAAATTCTGGAAGATTAGATGAACTGGACAACAGAATATCACTGTTGAAAGACCATTTGTTCAAAACCAAAAGCACAGTCAACAGTATACAGAAGACATTACAATAGAACCTAAACATCCAGCAATTATGGGACAATATGAAATGTCCTAACTTACAGGTAAAAGGCACTGAAGAAAGAATAGAGGCATAGACCAAAGGTATCCACAATATACAAAAAATCCAAAGCTAATATCATATTGAATGGGGGAAAACTACAAGAATTCCTTCTAAAATCAGGAACAAGAAGAAGATTCCCACTATCACCACTTCTTTTCAATATGGTCTTTGAGACTCTTGCCAGAGCAATAAGACAATAGAAGGATATCAAAGGAATTCAAATAGGAAAAGAAAAATTAAAATTATCTTTGTTTGCAGAAGACATGATCCTATATCTAAAAGAACCAAAAACTCAACCAAAAGACTACTGGAGCTGATTAACTGATTCAGCCAAGTAGAAAGATACAAAATCAACCTAAAGAAATCAGTAGCTTTTCCATATGCAAACTATGAATCCATGAAGAAATAAATACAGAAAACAATTCTATTTACAATAACTTCAAAACCAATAAAATAGCTAGGAATAAGCCTAACCAAAGATTAGACTTCTACAATGAAAATTCTAAGACATTAAAGAAAAAAATTAAAGAAGACCTTGGAAGATGGAAAGATATCCCTTGCTCATGGATGGGCAGAATTAATATTGTCAAAATGGCCATTCTGCCAAACGTGATCTATAGAATCAATGCAATCCCTATCAAAATACCAATGACATTCTTCATAGGCCTAGAAAAATCAGTCATGAATTTCATATGGAGGAACAAAAGACCCAGAATAGACAAAGCAATTCTCAGCAATAAGAACCATGCAGGAGGCATCACGATTCCTGACTTCAAATTATACTACAGAGATATAGTAATTAAAAGAGTATGGCCAGGTGTGGTGGTACATGCTTGTAATCCCAGCATTTGGGAGGTTGAGACAGGAGGATTGTAATTTGTAGACACCCTCAGCTACTTAGTGAGGCTCTTTGCAACTCAATGAGACTCTGTTTTGATATAAAGAATAAAAAATAGGGCTAGGCTAGGGGTGTAGTTCGGAGGTAGAATACTCCTGGGTTCTGTCCTCAGTACCGCAAAACACACACACACACACACACACACACACCCAAAAAACAAACAAAAAACACAGTATGATTTTGGCAGAAAAACAGGTGCACAGAACAGTAGAACAGAATAGAAGATAAAGAAAAAAGCCCACACACTTATAGTCAATTAGTCTTTGACAAAGGGGTCGACTACATATGCTGGAGAAAAGACAGCCTTTTCAACAAATGGTGCTGGGAGAACTGGCTATCCATTTGTTGAAAAAATGGAACCAAATCCTCACCTTTCACTGTGCACAGGAATCAACTTGAGATGGATCAAAGGCCTGGAAATCAGACCACAGACTGTGAAGCTATTAGAGGAGGGCATAGGCTCAACACTCCAACATGTAACCACACGTAGTAACTCCTCAACAAGACCTCCAAAGCTCAGGAAATTAAAATAAGAATTAACAAGTGGGATGGCATCAAACTAAAGAGTTTCTGCTCATCAAAGGAAATCATCAAGAATCTAAAGAGAAAGCCTTCAAAGTGGGAGGAGATCTTTACCAGCTACTCCTCTGGTAGAGGGCTAATATCCAGAACATACAAAGAACTTAAAAGACTCTACACTAGCAAAACAAATAACCCAATCAATAAATGGGCAACTGAATTGAACAGACACTTCACAAAAGAAGAGATACAAATGACCAATAGATACATGAAAAAATGTTCAACATCATTAGCAATCAGGGAAATGCAAATCAAAACCACACTGAGATTCCATCTAACTCCAGAGTGGCCAGCATAAAAATGTCAAATAACAACAAATACTGGCGAGGATGTGGGGAAGTAAGAACTCTTCTATACTGTTGGTGGGAATACAAACTAGTTTAGCCACTATAGAGATCAGGGTGAAGATTCCTTAAAATACTGGTAATCCAGTTATCCCACTACTGAGTATCTTTCCAAAGGAAATCAGAAAACTACAGCAACATATACATACCCATGCTTATAGCAGCACAATTCACAATAGGAAAGCTATGGAACCAACCCAGGTGTCCATCAACAGATGAATGGATTACAAAATTATGGAAATACACACAATGGAATTCTACTTAGTAATAAAGAACAAAATCATGTTATTCGTAAGAAGACGAAAAGACCTGGAAAACATTATGTTAAGTGAGATTAGTCAAGCACAGAAAGAGAAGGGACATATGTTTTCTCTAATATGCTCAAGCTAAGGAGTATTTGGGATACCTGAGAGAATATAACATTGTCAATCTGGACACAGTATTGGGATGGAGGAAAATGGGGAGGCAGCGAGAGAGGCACCAAGTACTGTATGAATATATGCCATTGCCAACATGATCTACATTATGATGTGAGGCTATAATGCACCAATTAAAAATATAATCATTTTTCATATAATATTTTATTTATTTTGCAGTGTTGGGGACCAAACCCAGGGTCCTGTACATGCAAGTCAAGTGCTCTGCCACCACGCTGCACCACCAGTCTTATTTATTTTATTTCATTTTGTTTTACTTTGTATTTTATTATGGTTCTGGGAATTGAACCCAGAAGCATTCTGAATCAGAACCCCGGTCTTGTTTTATTCTTAATGTTGAAACTGGGTTCTTGTTATTGCTGGGGGTCTCACTATATTGCTGAAGGTCTCACTACATTACTGAGGCTGTCCTTCAACCCATGATCCTCCTGTCTCAGCCTCCCAAGGACCAGGATTACAGGCACGCACCAACATGCCTGGCTAATATTTTACTTTTTAAATGAGAACTACCCAGCCTCCTTTCTGAACTTGCTCTCATGTCTACAGTGTAAACTACTGAAGTGCTTCTGTGGGGTGGACCCTGAGCCCTTCAGCTGGACCCACTTGGGAACTGATGCCTCTGTGGTTATACTGCAAAGGTGCACAGAGGCATCTGACGCTGAGCTCATCCTATTTCAGTCAAGCTCAGTGTGTAGCCGCTTCCTCCTGGGGCGCACAGCATGTCTGGCCTCGGAGCCGGGTTCCTGCTGGAGGTGGCTGCTCACTGACCTTTTGGTGCTGGTGCTGGAGATGGGCAGGTAGTCCGTGACGGCGATGTACACATACTGCTTGGCATCATCAATTACACTGTAGATGGCATCTATGTCGAAGCTTCTGTTTTTGGGACAAAAGAGCTTGGGAGAATTCTGTGAAGACATGAAACCCAACACTTTAGAGTATTAATGGTTGACATCTGAGGATTTGTTGGTTTTAATAAGTCTTGAGGCCAGCAACTGAAATTTTGCAAGCCTACTTTTTCTATACCCAGCCCTTTATATTTTTCTTCTTCTCAATTTATTTTCTTATATATTTTTTGCAGTACTGAGAATTTATTGCAGGAGTGTTCTGCCATTGAGCTACACCTCCAGCCCTTTTTATTTTTCCTTTGAGATAGGATCTCCCTAAGTTGCTGAGGCTGGTATTGAACTTGCAATCCTCCTGCCTCAGCCTCCAGAGTTGCTGTGATTACAGGGTAGCACTGTGATACCCTGCCACTTTCTGTCTCTTAATCAGATCAGACAAAAGTATACTCAGACTTTAGAAGTTGAGGCAGAAAGAAATCAAGAAGAGGTGGATTAGGTGTCCATCCTGCCTTTTAAGTCTGTTTTTGGAGAAACTTTTGCTTTTTTTTTTTTTTGATACTGGGTATTGAACCAGAGCATTCTACCTCCAAGTTACACCCTCAGCTTTATTTTATTTTTTTTTTAATTTTTTTTGCAGGTCTGGGGATAGAACCCAGGGCATTGACCTCCAAGATATACCCCTTGCCCTATTTTTTATTCTTTAGTTTGAAACAGGGTCTCACTAAGTTACAGAGGGCCTCACTAAGTAGCTGAGGCTGTCAGCAAACTGCAATCCTCCTGTATCAGCCTTCTGAATGCTGGGATTACAAGCACAGGCCACCTTGAAGGGCTCACTAAGTTGTGATGGGTCTCACTATGAAGCTGAGGCTGGCTGCGAACCTGTCATTTTCCTGTCTCAGCCTTCCAAGTGCTGGTATTATAAGGGTACACCAACCACATTTGGTTGAGATTTCTACTTTCAATACATACATCTTGGCTTTCTTTTCTTTTCTTTCCTTTTCTTTATTTCTTTTCTTTTCTTTTTTCTTTCTTTTTTTTTTTTTTTTTGGTAGTACTGAGGATGGAACCCAGCAGCATTCTACTTCTGAGCTACATCTCCAGCCCAATCTTTCTTTCTTTCCTTCTTTCTTTCTTTCTTTCTTTCTTTCTTTCTTTCTTTCTTTCTTTCTTTTTTTCTTTCTTTCTTTCTTTTTTCTTTCTTTCTTCCTTCCTTCCTTTCTTCCTTTCTTTCTTTCTTTCGGTGGTACTGGGGTTCCTGGAAGTCCTTCTACCTCTGGGCTACACTCCCAGACCTATTTTATATTTTTTTTAATTTTGAAACAGGGTCTCTTAAGCCAGCGCGGCTGGCTTCGAACCTGTGTGATCCTCCTGTCTCTGCCTCCCAAGCGCAGGGATTACAAGCATGTGCCACCACGCCCAGCTCCAGCCCTATTTTTCATTCTTTATTTTGAAACAGGGTCTCACTAAGTTGCAGAAGGCCTCACTAAGTAGCTGAAGCTGTCCTCAAACCCAGATCCTCCTGTCTCAGCCTCCCAAATGCTGGGATTACAAGTGTGTGCCACCACGCCTGGCTTTTATTTTATTATTATTTTTTAGTGCTAGAAGTTGAACTCATAAGTATTCTACCTATGAGCTACACCTTAGCCCTAATTTATTTTTAATTTTGAAAGAGGATCTTGCTTAATAGCTGAGGCTGGCCTTGCCTCAAACTTCTGATTCTCCTGTTCAGCCTCCTAAGTACTGGGGTTAGAGTACTGTCCCACCAGCCCGGCTCTGCCTCTGTGTTTTGAAGGTCACCTCCAGCTCCAATCTTTGGTGATTCTGGAATACCTCCTCTTCATCCACAGCTGTTCACTTTGTCAAGCGCTGCTATATACACTTCCACACATGTACTGCAATGGTGGCCTGCTTCCAATCCTGGCAGCCAACAGATGGCCTGTTTCAAAGCTGGCATTGTTCCTCCCCTCTCTTCCTCCTCCCCCTTTCCTTCTCCCCTAGCTAACAAGTAACAGGCTCTTATCAGTTTACTGACCAAAGTAGTGAAGACTGGACCCCTGGCGCCTGTGAGTCAGGAAGGACCAACTCAAGGACGACTTAGACATGACTTGTGTCTCTTCTGACCAGCCTATGTGACCCTGAAGCGCTAGCTCTTAAAAGGGACTTGATTCCTTTGTTCAGGGAGAATCCAGGGTTTAATTCTGAACGCTTAAGTTCACTGACTTTCTCCAAATTGCTAGCAAATCAATAAATTTCTTTTCCTTCTTCCCGAAGGCTTGTCCCAATTATTTAATTTAGTATACCGGGGCAGGTACTGGGATTTGGTTCCAATACAACACACAGTGTATTCCATGAGTCATTTCATTTGAAAGGCAATATGGGCATGAAAACACTCAAGGCACAAACTCTAAAAATCTTGTTTTTCCCCCCTCAATCTTTCATGGAGTCATGAGAAGGAGCTCCGATTTGTAAGAAGGGTCATCAATAAACCGAACTGAAAAACAAATCCATCAGGAATGTGAGAGAAGAAGGATTTCCCACAGACTTCCGAACAATGAAAAAGAAGCAAATTACCCGTCAGGCATTTTTCTTACGTTGCTTGAAGTTTCCATCTTATAAAATATGATGTTGTTAGAGTGAGAAGAATGTTCTTTAGTTTTTTCATTACTTTTCCCCTGGATGGGACTGAAAATAGTGTTCCCCATCGATGCCTTCTTTCTTTGACAAGACACAGTAGGGTGGGCGGCAGGGGGAGGAGCGTGGTACCCGGGGCCTGGCCGCCGGGGATGAAGGGGGTGAGCAGCAGCGCGGGCAGAGCCGAGTCACATCACTGGTGGAAACCCCCGGCCCAGCGCACAGGCCGAGGAAGCGGAGCCTCCGGACGGACGCCCACCTGGAAGGAGCGTGTGGAAGGTCCTACGCTGTCCAGGTGTCGCTGTGCAAGAAGGCTCCAGGCAGGTAACGGGGAGGATGCACTAGTGTGCTTTTAAATTCTTCTTCTTTGGGAACAAGTGTGAGCTTCTGAGCTTCCGAGTTTTAACAACAGCAAAGACATACACTAAACAGCAGAGCAGCTCTATCCGCCTCCCTCCCAGGGCGGGGGCACGCTCCCGCTGCTGTACCTGCTGCGCTCCTGGTGTCTGTCTCTCCCTCTCAGCTCTGAGGGCCATCTACTGCTATGTCCCCGCCCGCTTAGGCACCAGGGCTGCGTTCGGTGCTTTCTAAGCCCCCCGGAGGCACTGCCTCATCTCCTCATTGTTTAGCAGACCCCTGTCATCTCAGGACAAGTGCCCTCCCCACCCTGGTGCACTGGGTGGGTGTGTGCAGGACAGCCCCCGCTGTGCCCCCCTTTGTCCTCGTCCCACTGGACTCTGGACTTCCACTCAGCTGCCCTTCCTGCTATCAGGCTTTGTTTTAGGCAGCCAAGGCCCTATTTTGTTCTGATCTCTACATCCCAGCTCAGGCAGCTGGGCGTGGCCATGCACCTCTGCAATCCCAGGACTTGTGATGGCAGGTTGAGGCCACCCTCAGCAGTGTAGTGAGACTCATCAACTTAGTGAGATCTGTTTTAAAATTCAGAAATTAAAAAGGGCTGGGGGAGGTGGGTGTGGTGGTGCACACCTGTAATCCCAGTACTTGCGAGGCTGCGTCAGGAGGATCCCAGATTTGCAGCCAGCCTCAGCAACTTTGTGAAGCCCTCTGCAACTTAGTGAGACCTATTTCAAATTAAAAAATAAAATAAGGCTGAGGTGTAAATCAGAGGTAGACTGTTCCTGGATTCAATCTCACGACAAAAAAAAGAAGAGAGAAAAAAAAAAGAAAAGAAAAAGAAAGTCAGCTCAGCTCACATATTACCTCCTTCATGAAACTTTTTTTTTTTTTGGTTCCCCAACCAGAGGTTTACTTCTCCCATATCTGGGCTCCCAGACCATGTATTTCTATCTCTTCTTTGTCCTCTTCCTCTTCCTCCTCTTCGTTCTGTAGTATTGGGTATTCTGCCTCTGAGCTATACCTCCAGCCCTATTTTATATTTTATTTTGAAACAAGATCTCACTAAGTTTCCAAGGGTTGCCTCAAATCTGTGGTCCTCCTGTCCCAGCCCCCTAAGTAGTAGGGCGGCAGGCGTGTACCACTGTATCTGGCAGCTGAGATCTCTTGAGGTATTCCATTTCCTGGTTTCTTCCTTAGGTCAATAGGTGACTGTTATGTGTATGGAATTACTTTGCTTACTTATTCAATCCTTGTCTTGTAAAGGCCTTAACAGATATTTTTATTTCATCACAGTTTTCTGGTTTTAAAAAGTCTATGCTCTATTTATAGAACATTTACATGAAAAATAATTAAACATGAAAAGACATGGAATGGGAGAAAATATTTGCAAATCATGTATCTGATAAGAGCCCTGTATCACAAAAACATCAGAACTCTTACAACTTAATTTGAAAAAAAACCCCCTAATTTTAAAATAGGTAATGCCAGGCGTGGTGGCGCACGCTTGTAATCCCAGCATTCGGGAGGCTGAGACAGGAGATAGCCACAGCTACTTAGTGAGGCCCTCTGCAACTTAGTGAGACCCTGTTTCAAAATAAAGAATTCAAAATAGGGCAGGTGGTGTAGCGGGGAGGTCGAATGCCCCTGGGTTCCATCCCCAGACCCGCAAAAATAAATAAGTAAATAAATAAATAAATAAATAAAATAGTTAAAACGGCTGGGTGTGATGGCACAGGAATGTAATTCCAGTACTTTGAAGTCAGAGACAGGAAGATTGCAGGTTCGAGGCCAACCTCAGCAACTTAGTGAGGTCCTCAGCAACTCAGTGAGACCCTGTTTCAAAATAAAAAATAAAATAAGACTAGGGGTGTAGCTCAGAGGTAGAATGCCCCTGGTTTCAATCTCCAATACTGAAAAAAAAAAAGACAAAATACTTAATAGATATTCCTCCAAGAAAGTTATGCAAATGACCAGTAAGCACATTAAATATGCAAATCAAGGCCACAAGGAAGTACCACTTCACACCCACTAGGAGGCTAAAACAAGACAGAAAGTAACAAGTGTTGGCAAGGATGTGAATAAATAGAAACCCTCAGATATTGCTGGTGTCATTTTATTATTTATTTATTTATTTGTTTATTTTTTTAGTGATAGTAGGGTCCAATATGATTTAAAAATGATGCAAACAATTTTGAAAAAAGTTTAGAAGTTTTTCAATATATTCAACGTAGAGTACCATGGCACTCAGCAATTCTACTCCTACATATAAACCCCAAAGAACAGAAAACAGGTATACAAATCAAAACTCGTACCTGAATGTTATAGTGACACTATTAACAACAGCCAGAAAGTAGAAATACCCAAATGTCCATCGACTATATGCATAGACAAAAGGAGGCGTGTCCATACAATGGAATATTATTTGGCCATAAAAAACGAGAATAAAGCTGATCCATGCTACAAGTGGGGCACACCTTGAAAACAATGTGCCAGGAGGAGGAAGCCAGTCACAAGAGACTACATGCTACTTATCTCATTTAATAAAACGTCTAGAGAATAATGAATCCGGAAAGAGAAAGCAGATCAGTGCTGCCAGTGGGAGGAGAGGGGAAGTGTGAGCAACCGCCCATGATGGGCTTTCCTTTGTGGTGGAGACAATGTTCTAAAGTTAGATGGCAGAGATGATTGCAAAATTCTCTGAGTACATGAAAACCCACTACATCTTAGGATAAATAAGTTACATCTCAATAAAGCTGCTAAAATGTTGGGCATAGCCGGGCGTGGTGGCGCACGCTTGTAATCCCTGCGCTTGGGAGGCAGAGACAGGAGGATCGCGCAGGTTCGAAGCCAGCCGTGCGCGCTGGCTTAGGAGACCCTGTTTCCAAATCAAAATGTAAAAATAGGTCTGGGAGTGTAGCCCAGAGATAGAAGGGCTTCCAGGAACCCCAGTACCACCAAAAAAAAAAATGTTGGGCATAGTGGTGAAGGCTTGTGGTCCCAGTACTTGGGAAGCTGAGACAGGGAGATTACAGGTTTGCGACCAGCCTCAGCAATTTGGTGAGGCCCTGTTTCAAAATATAGAATAAAAAATAGGGTGAGGGGTGTAGCTTGAAGGTAGAATGCCCTTGGGTTCCATCCCCAGTACCACACACACAAAAATAAATAAAATAAATAAAGCTGCTAAAATATAATTAATAATATACACTGGGAGTTTTAAAAAGGAATACACTATGGTATTTTTTCCATAGCAGCACAAGTTGTGTTCAATGCCAGCCCCTGTTTTGCTAAACATATCTCATTATGTATGATAAATGGGTAAATAACTGAACAATAGGAAATACAATCTGCCTGGCACCCAGATCAATAAAAACAGACCTTGAGGCTGGGGGCGGTGCACACTTTTAATTCCAGTACTTGAGAGGCCGAGATAGGAGGATTGCAGGTGGAAGGCCAGCCTCAACAACTTAGACTATCAGTAACTTAGTGAGACCCTATTTCCAAATTAAAAAAATTAAATTAAAAAAGGGCTGAGGCTACAGCTCAGAGGTAGAGTGTCCTTGGATTCAATCTCTAGCACCACACACACACACACACACACACACACACACACACACACACCCTACCTAGTTTCTGGCTTAAAAAGCAAGTACACACTTAAGGAATCTAGAAAGACCTCTATAAGACCAAAAGTCACCCACCATCCTTCCTATATTGTGATTTAAATGGGAAATGTAAGACTTTTAGAGTCATCTGGCCCCAACCTACTAGAAAGTGAATATTTAAACCTGACAGAGTACCTATTCATGGTCCACGAAAAGATTAGCAATAATCCATACTTTTAACCCGAAATGTCTGCTTAATTGTGCTAAGCTGTCAATTATAGAAAATTAATTTGGGAAACGGTTATTCTGAAGGTCTTCAAATATTCTTTTTGCGCATGGTCTTGGGACCATGCTCAACTTTGTCTTAGTCTTGGGACCGCGGAGGGGGAGACCGGAGGGGCAGCGGGTGTGTCTGGAGGAAACACCCAAAGTGCTGCATGCACATGTGTTTGTATCACTTTGAACCTCACTGTGATGCGTACTTACAACACACCAATAAAAGCATAAAAATACTGTGCACTATTGTTATTACTGAAGGTAGCACATACAGGCACGGGAGAAGACACACGTTCACTCCTTGGGTGGATGAAAACAACTGCATTGTTTTCTGCTCACTACATGGCCACACTGAAACATTCCAACTGAATAAAGAGCCGTTGGTGGAAGGAGAGGGAGGAGAGAAGGAAGATGCAGAAAACTCACCGACACGAAGGCCTGGGATTTGGTTTCGTTCAGCTGAAGCTGCAGCTTCTTTTCATTGTCATAGACGCCGTAGAGTCTCTTGGACCAGGTCTGAGGCACTCTGCTCTTGAATTTTAATGAACTATATAACGCAAATATCCTTTGCAAGTCTAGGACCAGGCAGCTGCAGTTGTAGAAGATGACACCAAGTTCCTTCATCTGTGGAAGAGAAGAGAAAACGTCAGTGCCCTGAGCCTAGAGAAGGGGGTAGCGGTGCCATCTTCCTGTTACGCAGAAGTCTGTAGGTAGCTACTGTCAGCTTGTGGTCTAGAGAAGAGATATATTATAAAAATGCTGAAATACTTAAGTACAACTTTTGCTTGCATTTTTATACTTTTATTTGTGCATTATAAGTAGACATCACAGTGAGGTTTGATGTGACACACACACACACACACACACACACACACACACACACACACGGCACTTGGGGTATTGCCCTCCATTTCCACTCTGCTCCCTCCTCCCCTCCCCCCAGTACGTGTTAGTGAGACTGGTAGTGACACCTTCATGTAAGGACATGACAGTATTTGAACTGTTTCTTTCCTCAGTTCCTTTCCCCTCCCCACCTCCCTCCCCCAGTCCCCTTCCTACTGGCCTCATTTATCTGAAGTCCTTATTCATTTCTATTTTCTCTCTAGCTTCCACATAAGAGAGAAAACACATGACCCTTGACTTTCTGAGACTGGATCATCTCAGCATCATATTCTGTAGTTCCATCCACTTTCCTACAAATGACATAATTTTGTTCTTTATGGCTGAAACTCCATTATGTGTGTATAGACCACATTTATTTTACCCATCCACCTGCTGCTGAACCCCCAGCTTGGTTCCCTAACTTGGCTATTGTGAATAGTGCTGCTCTGAGCATGGACAGGCATGATTTGCTGTAACAGTCTGACTTTAATTTTGCATTTTGGCCTTTACAGACAATGCTCCCAAGGCACTTCCGGCTCTGCTCTGTCCCTCGGGCGTCATTTCTGTTGTGTAGCTCGGTTTGCAGTGTCTACCACCACTGACTTTAGTCAGAAAATCCGGTCAACCAAATCTTCAAAGGCTAATGAAAAAGCTGGCAGCACGAATAAAAATTCTTATTTAACAGCACCATAACTATGAATGATGTTTGTTCCTTTAGGTGTGGTGGAGGGAAGGATTGGTGAGCATTCTCAGAGTATTTACGGGCAATCTCAGCCCCCAAATGCTCATTTGTCACCAGGAAGATGCGAGTGGGCACTTTCTCTAGATTTTTCTCCGCTACTAATCTCTCTCTCTTTCTTTCTCTCTCCCTTTCTCCCTCTCTCCTCTCTCTCTCTCTCCCCCCTCTCTCTTCTCTCTCTCTTTCTCACTCTCTCCCTTTCTCTCTCTGTATTGGAGATTGAACCTAGTTACGTTCTATATCTGAGCTACACCCTCAGTCTTGTTTTGTTTTTATTTTAAAACAGGATCTCACTAAGTTTCCAGCTACTAATATTTCTTTCTTTCTTTTTTTTTTGGTACTGGGAATGGAACCCAGGGGCATTCTACCTCCAAGCTACACCCCAGCCCTATTTTTCAGACTATTTTTGAAACAGGGTCTCACTGAGTTTCAAAGGGCCTTGCCAAATAATTGAGGCTGTCCATGAACCACAATCCTCCAGTCTCAGCCTCCAGAATCGCTGGGGTTACAAGTGTGTGCCATTGCACTCAGCCTCCAGCTACTAATATTTCTAATAATTCTACTCTAAATTGAGATTTAGTGTTCCCGTGCCCTACTGTTAAGCTAAGTGGTTTGTGAGTTTTGGTGGGCACCCTGTGTTAGGATAAGCAGCCCAGTCATGCCAAAGATGGAGCCTCTCCGGTTTCTCTTCCTCACATCCAGCCAAAGGGGCCACGGGATGCCCAACAACCAGTCCCCTGATAACACACTCACTGGGGTGTGAACCATCCAATCAGTAAACGCCCCATACTTTGTGCGATCTTCTGCTGTGAGCGGAAGCCCCTTCCTTTTCAAAAAATCCCCAGCTGCCTGATATAAAAGGGAGTTAGGCTGTCTTAATAAAGCTTTTGCTTGCTTGCTTGCTTGCTTGCTTATCTCCGACGGCTGGCCTTAGGTTTTTCCTGCGTCGGACTTCCACTTTCACCCTGGACATCGTACTCTGCTGTAACTACATTCAGTTTTAGAAGCTGTACCCCATTTTCTAGAAATGGACAGACTCTGAAACAGGCTCAGCGTGTCTTTCTCTCAGCCTCAGAATGACTCAAACCCAGATCTAGATATATATATATGATCCAAGCTGCTGTCGAAGGTGGAAAAATAAAACTATTCTCCACAAGTGCCACTTTTTTCTTTCCACCTTCAACGGCAGCTGAAATCACATCTGTAGAACTTGAGCTAGACCTGACAGCAAATCACTACAACTACTGTGGAGATCACTATGGAGGTTCTGCAAAAGAATACCCACAAACCGCCCCATGGCCCAGGCATACCACCCCAACTCAGCGTTCTAAAGGAGTTAAAGTCAGAATACTGCAGGGATACTCACACACCATGTTCAGAGGAACCCAATGTTCAACAGCCAAATTGCAAAACTAGCCCAGGTGTTGACCAACAGATATATGGAAGAAGAAAATGTGGTCTATACACACAGTAGAGTACTACTCTCCATTAAGAAGAATAAAATTATGTCATTTTTCAGGAAAATAGATGAAACTAGAAAATACTATGCTAAGTGAGATCAGCCAGTCCCTGAGAGTCAAGGGTTGCATATGAGGTGGAAGCTATAGAGAAAATAGAAAACAAAGGGACTTCAGATAAATGAGGAGAGAGAGACCAGCAGAGTAGAAGGGGACTGGAGGAGTGAGGAAAGGGGGAAAGTAGGCTTGAGGCATGAAACAACTCAAATAATGCTACGTCTATACACAAAGGTTTCACCACCCATCTCACCACCACACACGGGGAAGATGGAGTGGAAGCAGGTAGGATGTGGAGGGAAATACTGAGTGCTGTGTGCATGTGTGCGCGTCACTTTGAACCTCACTATGCTGTATTATTACAATGCACCAATAAAAGTATAACCACAAACAAGAAACCAGAAAATAAATCTGACATTTGTCAATTTTTCACACAGAGCACAAATTCGGAACAGGTTTATGAGCAAACCTTCTAAAAATGCTGGCAATGGGGAAAACAAGAGAGATGTGGGATTCTGATGAGTTTCCATGTCTACATTATCAAAGGAGAAATGCTGAAGGTGTGATTGATTAGCAGAAGCATTCTTCCTGTCATCTTAGCAGTAAGATAAGCCTCCCCTGGAGAGATCAGCCTTCCACATGATAGCAGACTGCTCAGCCCTGTCTAGCTCAGTGGCCAGCCACACAGGTAGACATCCCCATAGCTGCCCTGACCTCTCAGGTGAGTCACACAGCTGGTCTATGCCGTCAGAAACGAGCCAAGTTGACCAGGCATGGTGGAGCACCCTTGTGATCTCAGTACTCAGAGGGCTGAGACAGGAGGATTGCAGGTATGAGGTCAGTCTCAGCAACTTAGTGAGACTGTTTCAAAATAAAAAGAATGAAATAGGACTGGGGGGTGTAGCTCAGAGGTAGAATGTCCCTGGGATCAACATCTAGTAACACTCACACACACACACACACACACACACACACACACACACACACACGGTAAGTTTTACTGTTTTATTTCTAGGAACAGTTCTGCACAGGTGAAACCCTGAAGACTATAAATTACCTTGGTACCAGCCAAGTCCTTCTGTTCATTTAGTTTTTGCTGACCAGGTATTCAAATTTCAAAACAAAACAAGAACAAAGGAAAACACATAATTACACTAGGGAAAATGTTTTTATTTTATATTTTGTCAGAACTGGTGGAAAGTAGTTCTCAAATGGGATGAAATGGGTGTGTGTGTGTGTGTGTGTGTGTGTGTGTGTGTGTATGTGTGTGTGTGTGTGTGAGAGAGAGAGAGAATGATAGAGATAGATAGATGATAGATATATAGATTGATACATAGATATAGATGATAGATAGATAGATAGATAGATAGATAGATAGATAGATATAGAGCAGCCTTTTCAGCTAGGACACGAGAGGCAGCATAGAAGACCCAGGGGCTTCCTCTGCTGAGCGGTCCTGATGCAGTGGAGGAATGTGCTGCTGATGGGTGCTCTTGTCTGCACAACGGGAGACACTAGCTTCATTCTCTCCTTAGTTCAGTATAATTATACATGTTAGCATAACTGCAGCTCTGTTCATCATTTATAGATGCCCAGCACACTGTTTTCATGAGTTCATAGAAATGTGAAGGAAGATTTCTCTAATTTTCTGGACAAAAAGAAAAGAACCTGTGACTGAGAGCAGCTCCCACCCACCCCTTGAGCTGAGGTTTATATTTCAAGTTATTGCAGAAAGTTTAATTACCAGAACCTTGAACTTCATTTTATTTCTGCCCTCGGGGTGAAATTTGTGTTACTGGGGGGGGGGGGAATTGAGTGTTGAGAGCTCAAAGACAGCCTGCTGCTCAGCAGTGCTCTGTCCCCCACCTCGTCGCTTTGTGCCACTTAACTTATTGATGTCTTATTTCTATGGCCACCAAGTGGGTACAACAGTGCTTGCCAGGAGGAACGTGACTAAAGGAACAGCTACAGATTCTTACAAATCTTAGAGAGCAGTTAGTCCAGCCTTATTTTAAAGTTAAGGAAACTGAGCCAGGCTTGGTGGTGCACGCCTATGATCCCAGTACTTGGGAAACCAACACAAGAGGATCAACGAGAACCTGTTTCAAAACAAATAAGATAGAAATAGAAGTATAACCCAGAGGTAAAATGTCCCTGGGTTCAGTCTCTGATACAAAACAAACAAACAAACAAAATGCCCCTCATGAAGGTAAGAGAAGAGTGTTCTTGGTTTCCTCAAAATCTGAGAGTGAGCTCCTACATCTAATGGTCATAACCTCGTTCTCCTGTGGCCATTCCCATGGATTTGGGTCAGGTACAAGCTCTCTAAGCAATTCCAACCTTCCCTCCCATAATTCCAACCTTCCCTTCCCTTCCACTCAGCTAGAACCCCCCACCACCACCACCCACATGCTCTGGATTGAACCTGTTAGGTCAGAGGGTGCACGGAACCCGGTGGGTTTCACAACTACAGCTACGTGGGTCTCACAAGCACAGCTGCGCTGATAACACAGGGCTGTCTGATCCAGTCTAAGGAGCAGCTATCCAAATCAAGAAAATAGTCACAAGGGGGAACATTCCAACCTTGGCCACCAAGGCCAGCCCCTACCACCTGTATGCAACCAGGTCCAGCTGTTCCTGAAACCAGGCACTACCCTCTCCCCTTCTCCCAATATAAAAATTTTCTCCCTTCCCCCTAGTACTGCTGCTGTCCTGCAAGAGACAGCCCAGCAGCTTAGCCTCCCCTGCAGTAAATGTTCATCATTGGACCGGCCTCCAGGATCTCTAGTCTCTTGGGTTGTGCTGATCACCTTTCATCTGGTGCCGAAACCCGGGAGGGTCCTGTGTCCCTGGACCACCTGGTCCTCAGACCAGCCCTATGCGAGGTGCATACCCTTAAGAAGCCCTCAGTAGCTGCCACTTTTCTTGGCTGCTCCAATCCTTAGCCTTTGTTGGGACCCAGCCTTGACTCATGCCCTGATTCAGCCTGTAGGCATTCATCACCTTCCTAACTCCTCCTTTCTGACTGCAGATGCTGGGTAAGTCCTCTCACTGCAGAGACTGTCTCTCTGCTGTCTATAAGTCATGCTGGTATGCCAGTAGTCTCCTCTCAACCTGCACGGGGAGCCCCTCACCCAGCCAGGGATACTTGGTCTAGGTGACCCGGGCACTCTCAAGAGACAGGGTCCTCATCCCACCTAGGTTCTTGCCTGCCTGCCCCACTGGTCCTCTTCTGGCCGCTCACTCTCATTTTTCTCCCTGTCCTCTTTCTCTCCCTTAACATGGGCACTTCCTTCAGTAAACCTCCCTCAGATCCATTCCCCTCTTTCCTGCCTCCTCAAGTCCCTCTCTGCTCTGGGACTTCAGGATTCTGTTAAAGTCTGCCACCTCATTTTTTACTGCAACATTGTTAGGCTCCAATACAAATTCATTAACCAGTCCCAATGGCCTGAAAATGGCACCCTACACTTTCAAATTCTAACAAATCTTGATAATTTCTGCCACTGTACCAGAAAGCGGCCCAAAGTTTCTTTTGTGCAAGCATTCACTGCTTTATGATCCTGACCCTCTCTCTGCACCTCCTGCTCTCCCCAGCAGCTTATCCTGGTCACAGGATATCACCTTCCTAAAGACCCCCTCCAACAGACCTGACATCCGCTTTCACCTCTGATCTTGAGGGTGGGGTCCCTCCTGTTCCCCCCTCCCCTGTTCCTGTACTCTCTCAGTCCTCTGCACCTCCCTCTGCTTACCCCCCATTTGTCCACCCAACCCAAGCTCGAGCTCTTCAGACTCTCCTCTTTCCTCTCCTTCCTTCTGGACCTGTTCACACACTGACAGCCTTTAGCCTTTGAGAGAGGTGGCAGGAGCTAGAGGAGTCATCCGGGTACATGTGCCTTTTGCTATGACTGACCTCTCTCAAATCGAAAAGAGACTTGGCTCTTATTCACATGACCCTCCACCTTTATTAAAGAATTTCAATATCTCACCCAGGCGTATGACTGCACCTGGCACGACCTCTATGTCACTCTGACTTCTACCTTGACCCTTCATGAGAAGGAGTGGGTCTGGGCAGCCACAGAGGCTCATGCAGATTAAAACATCAGTCTGATAATAATTTTCCAGTAGGGGCTGTGGCTTTCCTCTGGGCTGAACCCGGCTGGATATACCAAATTAACCTAGAGGATAATGAGACCAAATCCCCAGGGTGAGCTGCCAGGAACCTCATGATAACCTGTCTCATTGCTGGTTTTAAGGCAGCAGCCCACAAAGTAATTAATTTTGACAAACTAAGAGAAATTTCCCAACATCCCTCAGAAAACCCAGCCAAATTTCATGCCTGTCTTACAGAGGCCCTAATACAGTTCACCAAACTTGACCCTGCCTCCGATAAAGGCCACTTTTTAATTAACTTTCATTTTTATTACCCAGTAAGCGCCCGACATTTTGAAAAAACTTAAGTTTGATGAGAACCCCCAAACTCCCCAACAGGACTTTAATAATTGAACATTCAGGGTGTTCAGTAATGGAGAAGAACTCAGAAACAAGCTACTGCCCTGTGGGCTTCTATGCTTGACAAATGAAGCCATCAGCACATGCCACTGGGAGCCTGTTTCAAGTGTGGTAAGAATGGACATTGGCACAAGCCTGCACATCATCAAGGTCTCCCCTGTGTCCATGTCCTGTATGTAGGCCGAAGGGGCACTGGAAGGACAACTGTCCCTCCCTGTCTCATCAGGAAGGCCATTTCCCTCACCCTCTCCCAAGAGGACTTCTTCAACTTGCTTGGCCTTGCTTCTGACTGCCGGTGTCCTGGGTCTCTGGGGCTCCTAATCACTCCATCACTATTTGCCAGAGGACCCCAGGGTAACTCTCCAGGATGCTGCTAAGTCTCTTAATTTCATTACTGATACGAGGGCCACCATGTCCATTCTGCCCTTCTTTAATGGTCAGACCTTTCCATCTTACTGTTATGGAGGTTGATGGCCGTACTCAATAACCTCGAGCCACGGGTCCCCTTCCATGCTCAATATGGAATCACCCCTTCACCCATTCATTTCTTGTTATGTCCAGTTGCCAGTCCTCCTTCTTGGGAGGACCATTCTCTTTAAACTTCACCTCACCCTCTCCTTTGCCCCAGGCTCCCCACCTCCTTTCTTTTCTCACGGTCAGACATAGTATCCTCCACCCCACATTTACCCCCTTCTTCGTCTTTTCCATTACCCTTATCCTTCAAGAAGTCAATCCTATAGTCTGGGATACTTTCTCTCCCTCTGTGGCCTCCCATCATACTCCAATAAAAATCTCCCTCAAGTCTCCTCCCGATACCCATGCCGTCCACTCTCAAACACCGCCACGGTCTGAGCCTATCATTACTCCTCTTATCTCCATCTGCATCCTCATTCCCACTAATTCCCCATATGACACCCCATTCTACCCATCCTTAAATCCAATGGCTGTTATCGCTTAGTTCAAGATCTATGAGTTATTAATGATGCTATTCTCCCCATTCGCCCAGTAGTTCCTAACCCTTATACTCTCCTTTCTACTATTCCTTTGTGGTCTTAGACCTTAAAGATTTTTTTAAACCATTTCATTAAACCCTGACTTCTATAACCTCTTTGCTTTTATTTGGGAGGACCCTCACACATATACTGACAACTTACCTGGATGGTGTTCCTTCAGAGAATAGCCCCCACTTCTTGGCCAGACTCTAGCCACTGCCCTCCACTCCCTCGACCTCTCCCTAGCTGTCTCATCCAGTATGCAGATGACCTCCTCCTGTTTAGTTCCTCCGCATAACTGTCCAGGACTCACACCACCCAACTTCTTAATTTCCTTGGCTCTAAGGGCTATTGGGTCTCCCCAGCCAAAGCACAAATTGCTTCCTTCCAAGTTACCTATCTTGGATTTCTTCTCTCTCCTGGAAAATGTGAACTCACTGTAGATTGTAAAAGCCATCTTCGTACTTTATTTCAACCCCAAACTAAGCAAGATGTCCTCTCGTTTCTGGGACTAGCTGGTTTTCCTGAGAACCTGGGTCCCTAATTTCTACCTCTTGGCACTTCCCTCTATGAGATTTCTAAGGGGGACCTATTTGAGCCACTAGGCCCTGCTATCCCCATAAAGCTTGCCTTTACACAACTCTCGCTCTTACCTGCATCTGCCCTAGCTTTACCTGACTTATCTCCGCTTTCACTCTCTATGTAGATTAAAAACGTGGCATGGTGGTCAGCATTCTGGTCAACTTAAGAGGCCTACCTTTACTCCTGTAGCTTACCTTTCTAAAACAACTACACAATACTAGTAAGGGCTGGCCAGCCTCCCTTAGGGCACTGGTGGTTGCCTCCACTTTAACACAAGAGGCGCTCAGGCTCACCCATTGATGACCCGTGCTCATCTCTCCCCACATCGTCTCAGGGACCTTATACCCTTTTGCCACTTGTCCCTATTGCCAAATGTTTCTGTAGACTCTTGACCACCTCTCAACCCTGCCACCCTCCTCCCTTTACTCAGCACCTTAACCCACTCCTACCTACAGGCAGTTCAAGAATTGTCCTACACTGAGCCCAGACTTCAGACCTTGCCTCTCACAAGAGCTGACTTAACTTGGTTTGTGGATGGTAGCTCCTCTGTTACCTGACAGGGGTCAGACGAGCGGACCATGCTATCATCTCCTATACAGATGTCATGGAGGCAGCCTCACTGACAACAGGGACTACTTCCCGAAAGGCAGAACTCATTGCTCTTACCTGAGCCCTTGAGCTGGCAATTAATACAACTGCAAATACTGTTACAGAGTCAAAATATAAAATATGACCGGGCCTGATCCCAGTCATTTTACTGGCTCCCTCCCGCTAAAACCCAACAATCAGCTCTTTTTTAAAGCCTCTCATTCACAAACTCTCAGCCCATAGTGGACAAGACCTCACCTAGTCATCTGGACCACACTAACAGTGGCTAAACTCTAAGGTCTCCGGCCCTGGTTTCATCTCTCTCAGCTCAAGCTCACACCCTTCTCACTAGAGGGTAAATATACCTGCGCAGCTGTGAGCCGCCCAAGACTATAAATACCCAGGTTGCCTCTTATTTCTGGGTAACACACATTGGTCTCTCCTTAAGGTCTTGGTCCCCTTAAAGGTCCTGGCTCCCAGCCATGCTCCAACAGATGTACAGCCCCATCTCCCCCTCTTGATATTATCACTTCCTAATATTCTGTGGGCGGCACTGGGAGAAGATGCCTCCTTTAACTTTTCCCCAATCCATACCTCATTCTTAAGGCAACTGGTCAGGGATCTCCATCTCAAGGGCTCCTTATGTGACGTCATGTCCTCTGGAATTTACCTTTATCCACACTCTGTACTCATACCCTCTTCCTTCTTCCATACGCCACGAGGGCATTTATTCTCCTGCTCTCCCTCTGGCCTTATCTGTTTATAGGGACACACCAGGCTTGGAAATTCCAAATCTATGCCCAACAAAGACCCCCGCCCCCATCATTACCTGCTTCCTTAATTCCACTTTTTTCCCTATCACCAGCTGTGCCTCTGCTCTCCACCTAGCATCTGTCATCTGGGAAGCCATGGTAATCAGTGTTTGCAAAAAACAGTTCCTTGATGATAAAAGCCATGCAAAAATCTCTGTTTCTCTTTAGATTCTGTAGTTAGAGATCTCACCCTAACATCCAGTTTGTGGAACACAATTCTAAATGAATCTTTAGACTTACTAATGCAATTTGGAAACGACTCAGCCCTTGATGTCTCAGAGCCTTCTCTGTGTCTCTGTTCCCCAATCCCTGGTGGCAGCTATTCCTTTGTTTAATCTGATGCTTAATAATACTGCATGTAAGCCGGGCGTGGTGGCACATGCTTGTAATCCCAGCATTTGGGAGGCTGAGACCGGAGGATCACGGTTTACAGACAGCCTCAGCTACTTATTGAGGCCCTCTGGAACTCAGTGAGACCCAGTTTCAAAATAAAGAATAAAAAATAGGGCAAGGGGTGTAGCTTGGAGGTTGAATGCCCCTGGGTTCCATCCCCAGACCCACAAACAAACAAACAAACAAACAAAACTGCATGTGCCCCTGTTCCAATGACTTCCTCCCTCCCTCTACCACTCTACCCACCTGAAGTTCCATATGATTGTATTCTCACATCTCCAAAACAGACCTGCATTAAGTCAAACTTTCCAACCCCCACATGCACCCTTGTTAGGCATGAGAGAAGAGCAATCGGATCTGATTGGCCATGCACTTGGCCCCGAGCATCTTTAAAAACATACCAGAACCAAAGAGATGCCAACGCAGGACAGAGGGCTGGTCAAGAAGTATCACCTGATGGAGAGATGGAATCAATGCCGCTGGACATGGAAAGAAAGAAAATCTGGGGCTCTGTTACCAATTTCTAAATCTCATTTGGACCTAAAGTGAAAGACTAATTATTTAATTCTTAACACATGGTTTTGGTCTACTGCCGATGGGTGTGGTGGTGCACACCTGTAATCCCAGCACTTAGGAGGCTGAGACAGGAGGGTCATAAGTTTGAGGATAGCCTCAGCAATGTAGGAAGACTCTCAGCAATCTGGGGAGGCCTTATTTCAAAACAAAAAATTAAGAAAAGAGTTGGGGTTACAGCTTAGAAGTAGAACATCCCTGGGTTTAATCCTCAGTAAACACACACACACACACACACACACACACACACACACACACACACTAACTAGACATCTGAGGGCATTTGTAACACAGAAAACAGTTTCACAATCAAACATTACTAGAAAAACAATTGTTTATCAGTTCATGTGCTGGCGTCGGGATTTATAAGGAATTGAACCCATGCTCTTTGCACGGTGGTAGGCCAGCAGGGGGGCTTCTGAGCTGATCGCAGCCCTGATGTATGGGGAGGTGCACATGGGTGGGTGAGCTCTGAAGTAGTGATGGTACTTGGGAAAAAGAGGAAAAACTAGGATGAATGAACCATGAAACAGGGTGGAGTCTGATCCTTGGCTTCGGGGAAATATCACCAACATTCTGCAGGATTCCATAAAGAAAATGGCTTCGTTAGGTTGGAAGGGCTGCAGCGGGTTGCAGTGTGCAGTTGTGTTAGTCTATGGAGAAAGTCCATACAGGTTTTTACCAAAATCATCAGTGCCAACCTCAGCATGCATGAGGTTGGGGGGGGTGGTCTGGAGGGGAAACACTCCAAGTGCTGCGTGTGCCTCTGCCTCTATCGGGCTGAATGCACCAATGATGCATAATTACAGTGCACCAACAGAGGTACGAGCACACAAAAGCAAAAGCAAATATCCTATGATTAAGATAGCTGATAACTCGACTGGCAGACAACTGCTGGCTTAGGTGGATGACAAATGGCTTCATGGAGGTTGGGAAATCTAAAAGGTCTGAAGGATCTTGAAACTCTGAAGTTCGAGCCGACACCTGGAGATCAGGGACTCCTGCCACGGCAGGGGCGGGGGGTGGTTGGGAGGGGACATCTGGTGAGTGGTGGGTTCCTGGCCACAAAGACTGGGCAGTAGGCCCTTCTCCTGCATCTAGGGGTTAGAAAATCAACAGCCTTGGGAGCCAGAATAAACATGTAAATATATGCGAGATGTGGTGGCTCAGGTCTATAATCCCAGAACTGAGGGACTGAGACAGGAGGATCACAGATTCAAGGCCAATCTCAGCAACTTTGTGAGACCCTGTTTCAAGATAAAAAATAAAAAGGGATGATGTGTAGCCCAGAGGGAGAACATTCCTGGGTTTCTCAGTACCAAAAAACAAAGCAAAACAATCCCCCAAAATGAAACAAAGCAGAAAAAACCCTCAAACAAACAATACCACCACCACCAATAGAACAGGAAAGATTCCTAGTCTAACTTAGGCCAGGAATCTGCAAGCGGAGCATCTCAGTGGGACCCGCACAGCCGTCCAGCTTTGGCAGCAGCGCTAACACTGCCATCTTATGCGTGATTCAAAGGCTGGCTATCACCTATTTCATGGGCAAGAAATAAATATTTGGCATAATTTTCAAAGATGAACTTCAGCAAGATGAGGACACTTATTCAACTAATAAGTTGAGATAGAAAGCGAAGGTTTCCTTTGAGTTTTATACAAAATTATACTTCCAATTAAAATTTCCAACGACTGACATCATGGAATGAAAGAACCAGAGCATTAGAAGCTGGGGCCTTTGTTCTCTACTCAATAGGAAGGAGCAGCTAGCTCTTCCCTGAATGTTCTGGGTGCTTTGTGCTGAGTGTGTCACAGCTGAAGTGCTTTTCCATTGTTACACTGCATCAATCTTTCTTCCTGGCAGGTCACTAATTCATCAGCTGAAAAGCCACCAGGCGACAGCGACAGCCATCACTGCACTCTACACCTGAGAAATCTCAAGTACAAAGGAAACCGCGTAGCCCCAAGTCCCCGGGAGACAGTGTCTCCACTACTTCCTAGGTTTGGCTGTTTCCTTTTCTTACTCCTGTAGTCTACGTGAACTCATTAAAAAATCACCCAGGGAAGAGACCCTAGCACATGACTGTGCAAATGTCTGAATCCCCCTTCCTTCCTTCCTTCCTTCCTTCCTTCCTTCCTTCCTTCCTTCCTTCCTTTCTCTCTCTCTTTCTTTCTCTCCTTTTTTTTTTTTTTTGTAGTACTGGGGATGGAACCCAGGGGCATTCTACCTCTAAGCTACACCCACAGCACTATTGTTTATTCTTTACTTTGAAACAGGGTCTCACAAATTTGTGGAGAGCCTCACTGAGCATCCGAGGCTGGCCTTGAGCCTGTGATCCTCCCATCTCAGCCTCTCAGGTATAGTGACTACAAGTGAGTCTGAGTATTTCTAACACACATTTAGCTCTAGCTTCCCTTGGGATTACATCTGTGGCATCACAAACTTACAAGGAGTTTTGCTCTGACTTGCTTAAATTAATAAACCTTGAAAAATAGTTTTCTACTACATTTGAAAGAACAGCTTAAGGCATGCCCACATCATAAAGAATGTGCATTATCAGCCCGGTGTGGTGGTGCAGGCCTGGAATCCCCTTACATGGGAGGCTGGACAGGATCACAGGTACGAGGCCAGCCTCAGAAACTTAGTGAGATCCTGTTTCCAAATAAAAAGGGGTGGGATATAGCTTGGAGGGAGCATGCCCCTGGGGTTAGTCCCCAGCAAAACACACACATACACACACACACACACACACACACACTCTTCTGTTAGAAATATTTGGAGTTGGAAGGTAGACTGCAGCATGCCATCAAACACCCTCTAACTTGACAAGATGAACAGGGGTGCTATTATTTTCTGAACACAAAAGAACAAAATCCAGTAATTAAAAAAGTATATTGCCGGGCGTGGTGGCACACACTTGTAATCCCCATGCTTGGGAGGCAGAGATAGGAGGATCGCGCAGGTTCAAAGTCAGCTGTGCTGGCTTAAGAGACCCTGTTTCCAAATAAAAATATAAAAAATAGGTGTCTGGGAGTGTAGCCTGGAGGTAGAAGGGTTTCCAGGAACCCCAGTACCACACACAAACAAACAGTATGTTAACAATGTTTAATAGCACTCTTCCTCAGACCAGGGCGAGGCTGTGTGGCGTCCTGACCAGAGCGTCCTCTCCCTTGTACCACTGGGCTTGTATCAGGTGTGTTTTGGTTATGGATGCCATAAGCATCATAGGACTACTTGAGGAAGTAAGAAATCAATGGACATAAAAAGAAAGAGGGCAATGCTTCCTCAAGTCTGAACTGTTGTTTTTAAGATGACAGAGCATCTTTGTGGTCTTATTTCAATTGAATTAGAATTAAAGAACCAGAAACTAAAAAAGGGGGACAGAGGAGAGAGAGAGGGAGAGACATAGAGATTAGGAAGAAGAGAAGGGGTAAGGCTATTTAATCAACATGTCAGAAAACTAAAGAATCCTTTCTCATAAATTTGAGCATGGATATTTAAGTCGCTTACTCTGAGAACACGCACAATGTGAGACCTGCCGCTTACTTTATTTTTTTGGATACCCAGACACTTCGCTTTAGCTCTGAGGCAAGACTCTGAGTGATCAGGAAGAATGAATTCATTGGCAAACCAACCAAATTGCATGCCTTATGGGTAATGTAGGCAAGTCATTAAAGAAAAGAAACTTTAATTTTTGTTTTTTTTCTTTTTTGTGTGTGTGGGTCTGGGGATGGAACCCAGGAGCTTTGGGCCTCAAAGCGACACCCCCTGCCCTATTTTTTATTCTTTATTTTGAAACAGGGTCTCACTAAGTTGCAGAGAGCCTCACTAAGCTGAGGCTGTCCATGAACCATGATCCTCTGGTCTCAGCCTCCCGAATGCTGGGATTACAGGCGTGAGCCACCACGCCCGGCTGGGTGGCTGGGTTTTTTCTTAATGAATATTTGTTGTTGTTGTTTGTTTTGCTAAAAATGCAGTTTGTAACTGTAAGGTTGGGGCAGGGCTGGGAGCTAGGAGGTGGAGCCCTGCGATTCTGGGGACCAGGCCTCCCGCCCCGGAAGAAGAAGTGCAGAGTTCAGAGAGGACCCAGAGAGGGAGGGAGGCATTCTCCCGACCGCCACCGGCCCCCGCGGCCACGCGGGGGCTGGAGGCCGATCCCCCACGAATAAAGCCTCTCATAAGTTATTATGGGTCTCGGCGTGTCTCTATGCTACTGGACACACACACGCTCATACAATCTTACATTTTGGTGTTGAAACTCGTACCGGACTTATGGGACCTGGCTTGGATCTGCGCTTACTGGACTCTCAGCTTATTTAACTACATGCGCGGCCTCTGCGCGCCCGCCCGCCCGCCCGGCCCGTGGACTTCTGCAAACTGCTGAAAAAAGGTACGCGGCGCTGCCTCCGCTGGGATGGGCCGCGGCGCCCGCCCGCGGCACGCGGCTTGAGTTGCCTCTGCTAAAATGGGCGCTCACGCCGCCCGCCCCCGCCGCGCCCCAGCCCGGGCTGTGCTACCGGCCGAGCCGCGCCCCGACTGCGCCCCGGTCCGAGCCGCGCCGCGCCGCGAGCACGCCCGCGGCCCCGAGCCGCCAGCCGCCAGCCGCCAGCCCGCCGCGCCCACGCCACTCTGGGCGCCTGCACCGCCCTGCGCGCGCCCGAGGACCGCGCCGCCGTGACCGTGGACCCAGGATGGGCCTGAGCTGCCGGCGCGCGCCGCTCTCATCACCGGGGCAGGCCCACGGCCCCGCAGACCTCTCTCCCCCGACCCGCCAACTCCAGCCTGTGCTGCACATGCTTTCTATGCGCCTGGCGTGCTTAGACCCGCCCGCCCCTGCCTGCCAGATGGCGCAGGCCCCTGCGCCCGCTCTCTGCTGATCTCCCGTGCTCCTGCCGATTCCTTCACCCTATGCCCGCCCACCCCCGCTGCCTGGACCCGGCCATTTCGGTAAGCACCCACATGGGATCACTGTGGGGGGTAAGGCCACAAGCTGTGGCCCGCCATCTTTTGGCCCACGTGTAATCACTGGGGAGCCGCCATGTTTCTTTAACCCCTCCCACCTCATGGCCTCGCTGGAGGTCCGCCATGTTTCTTTCACCCCGCCCACCTCATGGCCTCGCTGGAGGTTCGCCATGTTTCTTTAACCCCTCCCACCTCATGGCCTCGCTGGAGGTCTGCCATATTTGACCCCTCCCACCTTGGCCTCACTGGAGGCCCCGCCATCTTTATTCCCGTCCACTTTCCATTCCTAACCAATCCTAGGAGTCGGCGGCCATTTTTAAAAAAAACTTTTCACAGCCATCTCCAGGCCAGATCTCCACAGCACCATCTCTCAGCGGTAAGCTTCCTCTTAAGGAACTAAGTGGGTTCCGCCTAACTCGGAGGGTTCTGACTGACTGACTGCTATTAACCCGGTATACCGGTATCCTCCAGTTCTCCAATCGTCCAGGACGATTGCAAGGTGTGTAAAAGAGACAAAGAGACGTCTTTTCTCGGTCACACCTACTCTATACCGAACTAGGCAGGGCCCTGGGACGCTGGAGTTTCCTGCCTTTGTTCTCGCCCACTTACAACTCATGGGAGGAAGTCAGCCATCTAAGATTGAGATCGATTCTCAATAACCGCTGGGCCATGTGTTGTCTAATCTGCAGGCTCTTGAATTCTCAGGGGAACTGTCCCCAGAGAGACTTATTTCCCTTTGTACTAAGATCTGGCCGACATATGATCTACCCAATAATACTCGATGGCCTGCCAGGGGCACGCTAAATCCTAGGACGCTGATGGCTCTCAGTGAATATTGCACGCGTTCAGCAAAATGGTCTGACCTGTTATATTTACAGCCCTTCTGGCGGCTGCATTTTCTGTTTTCTCCCTCTACCGGCTCTACTGCTGCCCAGGGCATGCTGGCTGGAGTATCCCGCCAGCCACAGCCGCCATCTTGGACACCACGTGGCAACTCACAGGCGCCACCTGGTGGCCATTCTGGGTCACAGGCTTACAATTCTGCGGACCCACAGTCGCCATCTTGCAATAAAACATGGGGGCCGGGGTCTGACCCATCTGGGTTACAAGCCCCATCTTCCTCTCTCCTGGCCCCACTTCGCGAAGTGGCTGGAGCTGAAGGGGTGGTCCGGGTCCATGTTCCTTTTCCCCTTCCTGACCTCACTCAACTGGAAAAGAGACTGGGATCCTTTTCTACCAATTCTTCTAGTTTTATCAAGGAATTCTAGCATATTGTGCAGGCATATGATCTAACGTGGCGGGATTTGCATGTCATTCTAACCTCTTCTCTAACTCCAGACGAACGTGATCGGATCCTGAAGGCAGCCAGAGAGAGGGCTGACCAGAGTCATTTAACAGATCCAGGGCTTCCTATTGGTACGGCTGCAATTCCATCTGAGGAGCCCCATTGGAATTATAATGTAAAGGAGGGAATAGAAATGAGAAATTATATGATACAATGTCTTCTTGATGGTATGCGAGATGCTTCCCATAAGGCGGTTAATTATGATAAGCTCAGGGAAATCACCCAGGGTCCAAATGAAAACCCAGCAGTTTTTCTTAATCGGTTACGAGAGGCCCTTACGCGCTATACCCGTCTAGATCCATCCTCTGAGGCAGGCTCGATCATATTGGCCACTCATTTTATTGGGCAATCAGCTCCTGACATTCGGAAAAAACTAAAGAAAGTTGAGGATGGCCCACAGACTCCTATTCGAGACTTGATGAACATGGCATTTAAAGTCTTTAATTCCAGAGAGGAACAGGCCGAAGCGGAGCGTACTCTCCATCTTCGTCAGATGGCGGACTTACAGTCCCAGGCCCTGATTGCAGCCCTGAGGCCGGAGGAGGAAGGTCAGCCCTCCGGGTGGCAAGCGCCACCCAGGAGAGGATGACAGTAAAAACAACCACCTCCAGGAGCCTGTTTCAGGTGTGGAGTATATGGCCATTGGAAGGCGAGTATCCTTTAAAAAGCGGTGGACCTCAGGTACCTCACTACAGGGGGGGTCTACCCTTCTGGACAAGGACCCGCCGCTGGCCCTATTTGGTCTGACCAAGGACTGACAGCTCCTGGAATCCCTCGTCCTCCTACCTCCATCTTCCTTGCGGGCCCAGGGTAACTGCAGGTACAGGGTAAGCCAGTTTCCTCTTTGGTGGCCTGCTCGATCTTTCAGGCCTTAGTTTCCTTCTCAAGTCTCGGTTCAGGATGATGAGGCAAGCCCTCCAGCCTCTGCCCACAGCTTAGGCCATATCTAAAAGGGCTCTGTTACAACAGCTCCAGGGACAAATCCTCTTACATGGTGTTGGGATCCACTAAACTTTGTTTCTTTCAACATAACTCTCTTTGATGTTTATATTTTAGCAGATCCACTTGTTTACATACTATGGTGCTCTCCCTCCTCGGATGCCAAATTGCCTAAGTATTAAACTTCTAAAATGGGTAACTGATGCTCCCAAGGCAGTGACAGGTGTTTAACCAGACATATCCATACTCACTCAATGCTAAAAAGAGTGGTGTGGGTCTGCTTCGGGAGTTGCTGCTATTAATAACTCTGGTCTAATGAAAAACTGCTAAAGGGGCGATAGACGCTCTCCTCAGGAAAATGTTGCTATTTAAGTTAGTAGATCTAGTGACTGCCTTGCGTCTAAAAGGGCTTCTGCCCAGCCTGGGTTCCGCTCTCACAATTTTCTTTTTCTTTAATAGCACCTTGCCTGTTAGTCTCCTCAAAGCAAACCAGTCACCGAGCTCTCCAGGGTAACCTCCAACTCTCGCTGCGACCACAGCCACCTGCTCCCTTCCAGCGGCTCAAATTCCGACTTCTCCTGACCTGGGGCCTTTGACTGGGGCCCTTGACTGACGTCGCCCAGTCTCAGCATGAAGCCGCTAGATGAGCAAAAACTCCGTCCTTCTGCACCCCTTAGTCAAAGCCCTTCTGCACCCCTGAGTCAAAGAGGTCAGAATGTAAGGTTGGGGCAGGGCTGGGAGCTAGGAGGTGGAGCCCTGCGATTCCGGGGACCAGGCCTCCCGCCCCGGAAGAAGAAGTGCAGAGTTCAGAGAGGACCCAGAGAGGGAGGGAGGCATTCTTCCGACCACCACCGGCCCCCGCGGCCACGCGGGGGCTGGAGGCCGATCCCCCACGAATAAAGCCTCTCATAACTTATTATGGATCTCGGCGTGTCTCTATGCTACTGGACACACACACGCTCATACAATCTTACAGTAACTATCAATCTATCAGAGCTTGAAAAGAAGCACTCTGGAGCCTCAATAACCCTACTGCTGCTGGGAAGAGGGGAGAAGGGTGACCTCTAGCAGGGGGCTGAGAAGGTCTTGCAACTGGAGCTTTTCTTAAGTCCCTGTTTAATATAAGAAAAACACACGCAGCAATTCCTTATTGATTTCTGACACCGCAAATCGAGGGTTAGGATAGTTGGAGTGAAGCCTCATTTTCCTTTTGCACTGTTTACAAAGCGAGCGGATTGCTAAGGTGATTGGAAGTAAATCTTTCCCCTAGTTATCTGTACCGATGCATCTTGAGCGCCACTGCTGCTGTGTGAACCCAGCTGGGTAGGCTCGAGTTACTGCCTCATTAGAGCAAGTATCTGCCATGAACATCTGCATGAAGCTGCGCTGTAGCTGCGGTGCTGCGCTGTGCGGCAGGCCCCCTGGTGGAGTCAAAGGTCCTGGCCCTCAGGCTCCGGGCAGCCATGCTGGGAGGTGGTCCCTGGGGTGTGGCTCTGGGGACTACAGGTGTCCCTCGCGCCCTCCACTTGCCCTCAATGCTCCCCTGCCAGGTCCCTGAGGGTCTGCAGCCCCGGGTCCAGCTTGGCAGCTGGTGTAAATGGACTGTGCACGTGAGGACTGGAACCTGGGGATCCGCAGCAGAAGAGCCTCCTTCCCTGAGCGCTGTGTGCCCATGTTTGGATCCCAGCAGGGAGAACGCTGGCCGAGCCCCACACCTCAAAGGAACGAAACCGCACCTGTACAAATGCATCTCTACAGCAAGCTTCACTCCTCCACACGGAGAGCTCCTGTAATTGCTTTGAGTTAATTAAGTTTTATGGGGTGAACTTCTGGGCCTCTGCTTCTTAGAGGGCCAGAGAAAAGGAGGAAAGGAAGAAGCTGCACAGCATTCAGGTTCCAACGTAATAAGGAACTTCAAGCCTCTCTATATGCCCAGGAAGGAGTGCCTTCATTCCCTCATCAACACTGCACATCAATGCCGGGAGGATTTCCTCCACTCTATCAATGCTCTCTTTCTTGGCTAACCATTAGGGGCTCCAGAAACACAAAAACCGGCTTCAATTAAATGCTTTTAAATGGCAGCCGGCCGTCCTAATTGGCTTCCTCTTTTCAGACAAGAGATTCTTGAGAATCCCACATTTTCCACAAAAGTCCTGGATATCTCTCAGAAATAGTTCAGAATAGCTGGGCACAGTGGCACAAACCTATACTTGGGGGATTGAGATGGGAGGATTGCAGGTTTTAGGCCAGCCTCAGCAACTTAGCAAGACTTGTTTAAAAAAAAAAAATAGGGCTGGAGTGTACCTCAGAGGTAGAATGCCCCTTGGCTCAATTCTCAATAAAACATACTGAAGCCGGGCGTGGTGGTGCACGCTTGTAATCCCCGCGCTTGGGAGGCGGAGACAGAAGGATTGCGCAGGTTCGAAGCCAGCCGCGCGCGCTGGCTTAGGAGACCCTGTTTCCAAAAATGAAAATGTAAAAATAGGTCTGGGAGTGTAGCCCGGAGGTAGAAGGGCTTCCAGGAACCCCAGTACCACCAAAATAAATAAATAAATAAATAAATAAATAAATAAATAAATAAAACATACTGACACTGGGGGTGGCAGTACATGCCTGTAATCCCAGCACTTGGGAGGCTAAGACAGGAGAATCGCAGGTTAGAGGACAGTCTCAGAAAGTAGTTATACTTATCAACGTAGCAAGACCCTGTTGCTAAAATAAAATAAAATAAAATAGAGCTGGGGGTGTGGTTCAGAGGTAGAATGCCCCTGGGTTCAATTTACACACACACACACACACACACACACACACACACACACACACACACACGAGTTCAGAGCCTCCTCTGCTGAGATTCAGATTCCAAGCAGCTAACAATGCCTTGAGACAGAGACTTCAGATAAAGAGCAACAGAGGGGTTATCATCAATCCCATCAGTACTGAGCGCAAAGTGCTTGGGCAGTGAGTTAATGTGCAACCTTCCAAGGTGTCTGCACACCTGTCCACACAACAGCAGGGACTAGGAGACAGTGATGCACACAAGCCTGGCTCTGCGCTTGGGACCCAGACAGGATCCAAGCAGCTAGAACCTGCCCACCTCAGCCAGTGCCTGCTTTCTGAAAAAGGTACCATTTGCATCTAGACAAATGGGCTAATTGAGGACATGTCCATTAGCGGGACTGAGCGATGACATTTTGATCCAGCCTCCTGAGTAAAAGCTTATCCAGCCTCCAGAACTATCTTCACCCACTTCTGTGTACTGAAATGATGCTGCGATTGTGCACATCGTGGACCCGCCGCACACATTCATTATTAGCCCCAACTAGTCCACCTTTAAGTATTATTGGAGCCCGGGTCTAGCCTGTGTTTCAACTTCCACAGCCTAGCTAGATCCAAAGTGAACAGGGAGGGGAGAGCGGGGGAGCCACTCTGCAGTAGAACAGGCTTTATTGAGACCACCCATGGAGGGTGGTATCCAGGAAAGGGTGGAGCCCATCTCTGCTTACAGGCTGAGGGCTTGTTTAGGTTAATCAGGAGGAGAAATTGAAATTCTGACAGGTAGCTCCTAAGGAGGGAAGGCGGGGGAGGGTCCCTGAGGTGGGAAAGGAGTTCTCTAAGGTCTTGCAACCTGTGCCAAGCAAGATATGGGGGAATTTCAGTCAGTGAGAGAAGTACTTTTCCAGTAAGTGAAAAGTCTTAAAAAATGGGCATGCTTATGCTCTGGGGAGCCATCTGGCACCCAGCACACAGCCCTTCTTGCTTACCACCACTCCATGGGTCCTGGCGCAAAGCACTTATATGCAGGCCCCTCCCTGTATCAGACAGAAACAAAGCTTGAAAAGTGGGACTTTTCCTTTACACCCCATTGCAGGGCAGTCTATCTTCCTAGGTACTTTCTTATTACTCTCCTGGTGCTGAGTTTCCCAGACTGTTTTCAAGAGTAGGCATTCAAGGATGGCAGGATGGTGCTATTTCAGTGATTCTCATTTAGTGAGTACCTGTTCTTATTTTGCTGCTGGCTATGACTGCGTTAATTAACACCCAAATCATAATGTAATCTGCACAGAATGACAAGCTGCTATCATGATGCAGAATCCGCACTATTATAGAATGAAACAGATACTGACCCGACACCTTTGTAGAAAGGACACACACAGTGCAGGCTTGATGGCGCCGGCCTGTAATCTCAGTATTCAGGAGGACGAGACAGAAGGACCACAGGTTCCAGGCCAGCCTTAGCAACCTAGCAAGACCCTCAACAGCTTAGTAGGACCCTTTTTCAAAGTAAGGGTTAGGAGTGTAGCTCAAAGGTAGAATGTTCCTCAGTTAAATCCTCAAGATTAAAAAAAAAAAAAGACAAAAAACACGTGCATTTTATAACTCTGAAAGACAGCTTGCCTCCAGAGCCCCTGCCACTACAGGTATCCAGGTGGCACCTGGGGCTCAGACGGCTGCTAAGGGTGGGGGGGGCGGCTCAGGGGATCCTGAAATGAGCTAATGGGGCTCGTGGGGCACAATCTCTCCTGAACATTCTTCAGGAGAACTGACTACCTTCCTTCCTTTTTTTCTTCCTTCCTTCTTTCTTTCCTTCCTTCCTTTCTTATTTTTTCGATGAAACCCACGGGCGTTCTACCTCCGAGCCACACCCCCGGCCCTATTTTTATTTTGAAACAGGGTCCGGTTAAGTTGCTGAGGGTGCGGGAGGAGTCACATTAAGGGGAGGTCTTGTCTTCGGTGAATCTGACAGTATAAGGCTGAACAAAGTTCCTTTTGGTCACCTCAGCCTCACAGCAGCACAGCTGAGCCCATGGCTCAGGAATCTTTGTGGCAGGCGGAGGCTGGATGTCCCCTCCACCACGGGCCAGGCTGCAGGCCGTAAAGACAAGCAGTGAGTGCTGCGTCACCTTTGCCTTCTTTGAATCCATCTACACCTGTGCTGCCCTGGACCATAGCTTCTAACCTGAAGTTGTTGTAAGTAACAAAGTAGAATTGAGTGTGTGTATAGAGAAAAGACCTGGGATTGAACCCCGGAGATTGGATCTAGGGGCATTCTACCTCTGATCTACACCCCCAGTCCCATTTATTTTAATTTGAAACAAGATCTCACTAAGCTGTGGAGGGCATCACAAAGTTGTTGACACTGGCCACGAACTTGCAATCCTCCTGTCTCAGCCTCCCAAGTACTGGGATTGCAAGTGTATGTCACCACGCCCGACTGCAAGGGGATTTTAGATAAATGAGAGAGATCGGTAGAATAGTGGAGGGGGTTGAGGGAGGGAGGGGATGAGGGGAATACAATAAAAAATAAATAAATAAAGTTCAGACCCATCATCTCCAGAACAAACATACTTACCACCATAGGCTATTCAGAAACAGGGGAGTATTTTAGGCAGTTATTAAGGTCCAAATATGCTACATTCAACTTTTACAAAAACAACCCAGGGAGAACTTAGTAGTTTGAGTAGGAGTTTAGAAAGATGTTAGAACAGTGCAAGGCAAAGGAACTAATTTTCTACATTTTGCTGAAGGAATAAGAGCTTCAGCAAAGGTTTTGAAGAATATGACAGGATTGGTATTGGTGAATTCAACAGTAAAGGGCCGATGTGACAGCTAATTATGATGGTAGGTGCTGGAGCCGTAGAGCTTGGAATGAGCGGGATGATTTATGGGTGTAAAGAACAAGCAGTCCAGCTTAATTCAACTAAAACATGGAAGCCAGGAAAGAAAAATGGGACCATAAAATCCACCCAAGTAAAACTGTTAATATAGGCGTTAAAATAAATGCATCCCCTAAGTCTGGCTTTGCTCTCAAAGGAATTCAGTCATACAGTTTCAACAGCATTTTCTTTTTTTGTATTGGGGATTACACCGAGGGCCGTTCTACCTCAAAGTTACACCTATAGTCTATAGTCCTTTAAAAAACTTTTAATTTTGAAACAAGTCTTACTAGGTTGCTGAAAGTGTCACTAGGTTGCTGAGGCTGGCCTTGAACCTGTGATTCTCCTATCTCAGCCTCCCAAGTAATGGGGTTACAGGCATGTGCCAACTGCCCAGCAGTTTCCACATTTTTAATAAACTTTTGTTGAAGGAAATATCATCTGTATGTACTTATTCAACAAGCCTCACCACTTAGAATTTTAGCTTGGTATCACTGGAAAAACAAACAGGAAAAACAAAATCCACTCTTCATGGCTCAAAGTGGGATTTTTCTGCATTGTTTTCACAATGAATAGCATTTTCTCAATGTCAGAAATGTTGCTAACTTGATGTGGACTGGCTTTTAGTTGGTTGGTTTGTTTTTTTGGCCCTGGGGACTGAATTCGGGATATTCTACCTCTGAGCTATACCCCTAAGTCTCCCTAAGTGGCTGAGAATCTCAACAATTTGCTGAAGCTGGCCTCGAACCTGCAATCCTGTGTCAGCCTCTCAAACATTGGGATTACAAGCGGGCGCCACCACGCCCAGTTCCTCAGTATCTTTTTAAAGAATTAAAGTCAGAATGCTAGAGTGATATGTGCATGTCCATGTTCATAAGCAGCACAATTCACAATAGCCAATTTACTGAAAAATTGCTCCAATATTGATTTCTAATAAAAATGTAAAAGGAACCAGAGCCTGGATGCTATGTAGGCACTCAGGCAGGAAAAATGCAGCTCTGCCTGTTACACTTCAGAACTCCCTCTTCCCTCCCATCCCCTTTGCCTTGATGTTAACCCAAGCAATTAAAGCCTTTAACCTTAAAAGTACATGAAGGCAGCCAGGCGTGGTGGCATACGCTGGTAATCCCAGCATTCAAGAGGCTGAGATAGAAGGATGCATTTTGTGGACAACTTCAGCTACTTAGTGAGGCCCTTTGCAACTCAGTGAGACCTTGCTTCAAAATAAAGAATAAAAAAATAGAGCTGGGGGCGTAGCTCAGAGGTAGAGTGTCCCTGGGTTCCATCCCCAGTACCGCCCCCCCTAAAAATATCTATAGAAGCAATTAAAAGCCCTAAGATCACAGTGACTCTGACTGGCACATTTTAAAGCCAGAAAAGCAGCAAGAGCCTCATGCCCAGCTCTTAGAGATCACGCAGCTGCACCGGTTGCAATTAGTGCCTCTGTTTCTTTGTATGTGAAATGTAAACTCCATGTGCTACCTCACAGCAACAATAACTGATAGGCAACCAATACAGCCTGATAAAAACAGATGTAGAAAAAGACAGAGTATTAACCCAAGCACTTAGTAATTATACTGTCTGAAGACAAAAGGGCATCAGTGATACCTGGCTAAGAAATAAGTTACTAGTCCATTATTTTGGTAATGTCAATGAGAACTTATCAATAAGAAAACTATTTTTTTTCCAGTACTGGGAATGGACCCCAGGGGCATTGTACCTCTGAGCTACACCCCTAGCCCTATCTGTTAGTCTTTTATTATTTTTGAAACAGGGTCTCACTGAGTTGCGATGGGCCTCACTACATAGCTGAGTCTGTCCGCAAACCGCGATCTTCCAGTCTCAGCCTCTGAAAGCTGGGATTACAAGTGTGTGCCACCATACCCGGCTAGAAAGTTGTATTTATGTATGTATGTATGTATGTATGTATGTATGTATGTATGTATTTGGTGGTACTGGGGTTCCTGGAAGCCGTTCTACCTCTGGGCTACACTCCCAGACCTATTTTATATTTTTGAAACAGGGTCTCTTACGCCAGCGCGGCTGGCTTCGAACCTGTGTGATACTCTTGTCTCCGCCTCCCAAGCATGGGGATTACAAGCGTGTGCCGCCATGCCTGGATAGAAAGCTGTATTTAGAGGCCAGGGTCAGAGAGGGAAGGCAAAGTTCCATTTTTAAGCTCTCCAGTATGTCTTCCAGGCACACTCCTCCTCCTCCTCCTCCTCCTCCTCCTCCTCCTCCTCCTCCTCCTCCTCCTCCTCCTCCTCCTCCTCTTCTTCTTGTTTGCAGGTCTGGGAATGGAACCCAGGGGCATTTGACCTCCGAGCTACACCCCCAGCCCTTTTTCTATTCTTTATTTTGAAACAAGGTCTCACAGCCGGGCGTGGTGGCGCACACTTGTAATCCCCACGCTTGGGAGGCTGAGACAGGAGGACTGCACAGGTTTGAAGCCAGTCTCAGCTACTTAGTGAGGCTCTTAGCAACTTAGTGAGACCCTATTTCCAAATAAAATATAAAAGTGGGTCTGGGAGTATAGTCTGGAGGTAGAAAGCCTTTGGGTTCCACCCCCAGTACCACCAAAAAAGAAACAAGGTCTCACTAAGTTGAGGATGGCCTCACTAAGTAGCTGAAGCTGTCTGCGAACTGTGATCCTCCTGTTTCAGCCTCCCGAATGCTGGGATTACAAACGTGAGCCACCACACCTGGCTCCTTTTCTTCTCTATTTCCTACTCACTTTGTAATAAAGATTTGTTTAAGCTGTAACTGAGCTAATTTCCCAATTCAACTATTATATCAACTTATCTATTTGAATCGAGGAAACAGAGCCCACAGCACCATTACAACTGTAAAAGAACCAACCTAGATGCCGATCGACAAATGAATGGATAAAAAACAAATGTGGCCTATACACACAGTGGAGTTTTACTCAGCCATGAAGAATAAAATTAGGTTATTTGCAGGAAAATGGATGAAACAAGAGAATATCATGCTAAGTACAACCAGCCAGTCTCAAAAAATCAAGGGTCAAATACTTTCTTTCATGTGTGGAAGCTACAGAGAAAATAAGAAAGAAAAAGACTTCATGATCACAAGGCGACCAGCGGGCTAGTGGAAGGTGAGAGGGGAAAAGGAGCTTCAGGAAAGGGAACAGGCCAAATAATATCAGGGTCAGGAAACTCTGGATTGCATTGGTGCAAATTCTTTTCCCTGCAATCGCCAATCTTTAATTCCAGTTTTCATACAATGTAGCTCTAAGACTTACCTAATGAACACATTCTAGTCCGTTAATTCATGTGCTCATCAATAATATTTTTAACATGTTTAGTATGTGCCAGGCACTTAAGTAGGTGATAGAATTTCATAAAAACCAGCCTGTGGGGAGGCAGGAAGTGAGTGGTAGGGGTTTTGTGGTATTTTTTTTCTTGGTACTAGGGATTGAATCCAGGGGTGCTCTACCACTGAACTGTACCCCCAGTGCCTTTTAAGTTTTTAATTTTCTTTTGAGATAGGGTCTCACTGTAAGAAGTATAAAGTTTTTTGTGTCAAACAGGTGGCTAGACAGAAGGCATTTTAGCTCCTATAACTGTAAGACCCTAATGAAAAATCATAAAGCCCCTAGCAACTAGCCAAATGCATAGCAAATAGTTCCTCATTCCTGTTAAAGTGCAGATTTGAGAAATCTTTCTGCTACGGGTTAAAAGTGCAAGCTTAGGACATATTTCTGCTGCAGTTTGAAAAGTACAAGCTTAGGAAACATCATGATTAAGGGTACAGTGATAAAAAATGTGTGACCCCCCAGGTCAGTGTGACCCCCAGGTCAGCCCGCCTTGTTCCAGAAATCTGCTGACTACAAGATGGACACACCTAGCATCTTGTCCAACGTTTGACCCCAGAATGTGCTTTTCAAATGGTTTTGTAATTTTCCTTTGACGTATGTAATCTGGCCCAATCCCCTCCCCAGCTTGCATTTTTTCCCTTTAAATAATCCCGGCCCCTAGCGCTCGGGGTCGATCTCAGCTCCTGCGTGAGTCATGAGACGACCCCAGTGCGCACTGGCTCCTTAATAAACCTTTTGCTGATTGCATCAAGGATAAGTCTCTCTTGGGTACTTGGCGTCGCTAATCCCAAGGCTTGAGGGTCTCCCCTCTGTGGGGGTCTTTCATAACCTTTGATGGGAATTTTCCAGGATCTTAAACTCTGTTTCAAAACTTCCACCTGTTCTAGAAATAAATAATTGCAGAGTTGTATTTTAAACATTGTTTCTTTGCTAAACTTTGTTTAAGAATGCCTGTCTGTCTTAGAAAACAGCCAATTACACAGCATTGAACCCAAGCCCTCACCAATCAGGGCAAGGAGCAGGATCATATCAGGGATAAAAACCCAAGTGGCCTGCTGGCTCGGTGTGCTTGCTTACCAGACTTTTTGTTGGCTGCACACTCTTCTGCAGAAGTAAAGCAGTTCTGTGCTGCTGAGCGAATCTTGAGTGTCTTGTTTTGATTGCACACTTGCTTTTGCATGCCCAACAATTTGAAGGTGACTCTGGGATTGGTGAGTTCCCATCGAGTTTCAAGGACCCCTCTCCATAAGGAGATGGGTCCCATTACTACTTTGCAGCGGCCTCTGGATGGGGAAGAACTGTTTCTCCCAGGCCAACAATGAACTTGAAATCAAAATTCAGCCAGCAGCCGAGTGTGGTGGTGCACTCTTGTAATTCCAGTACTTGGGAGGCTGAGACAGGAGGATCTGGGTTCACAGACAGCCTCAGCTACTTAGTGAGGTTCTCTGCAACTTAGTGAGACCCTGTTTCAAAATAAAGATTAAAAACAGGGCTGGGGGTATAGCTCCTGGGTTCAGTCTCCAGTACCAGGGCCTTAGCAAGCACTGCGATGGCCAGGTAACCTCATGCACAGGCAAAATTACAAACACTACAGAGAGAAATGAGTAACGCCTTGGTGGTTGGGGTATCTTGAAGGTGGTTGTTGTTGTTGGTGTGTGTGTGTGTGTGTGTGTGTGTGTGAGAGAGAGAGAGAGAGAGAGAGAGAGTGAGAGAGAGAGAGAGAGAGAGAGAGAGAGAGAGAGGGAGAGAGAGACAGAGAGACAGAGAGACAGAGAGAAAGGGAGAGACAGAGAGAAATGTCTCAATATGTCAAGCAAGCAAGTGCAGACTCCAGATCTGCAGTTCCCATGAGGGGCTGGGTGGAGATAGAGGAAATGATTTGAGTTGAAGCGCAAGAAACTTCCAGGCAAAGTGGGAGAGGGTTTGAGCCTCTGACGAGGAAACACAACCAGGGGAGCCAAGATGAGGAACAAAAACTCTACTTTAGAAAGAAAAGTATTAAGAAAAACAAGCATAAAGTGCATTTTTCCCCCTAAATCCCAGCATTCAGGAGGCTGAGATAGGAGGATCGCAGTTTGCGGACAGCCTCGGCTACTTAGGCCTAATGTTCCCCTTAGGCCTAATGTTACAAATATTGGGGAGAAAACTCTCAAACCAAGGACAAAAAGCAGCAGAAAATTATTAAATATTGTTGTTTCATCTAGTCCCAGATCAAGATCAGTTGTCTTTTGGCTGAAGTTTGGGTCGGGTGAGGATTGGGTATGTCAATTACTGATTGAGTTTGTGAGTGACAAAGGCTTGTTAGTCAATGCCGGGCATGGTGGCGTACGCTTGTAATCCCTGCGCTTGGGAGGCAGAGACAGGAGGATCGCAAAGGCTTGAAGCCAGCTGCGCTGGCTTAAAAGACCCTGTTTCCAAATAACAAAGTATAAAAGTAGGTCTGGGAGTGTAGCCCGGAGGTAGAAGGGCTTCCAAAAAAAAAAAAAAAAAGTCTTGTCAGTCAGGAAGAAAATACTATGCACTTGGTTGGAGGAAAGGACTGTGGTCTTCAGCCCCCTTCGGGCAGTGGGTTCTGTGTGTGTGTCTCTCCAAAGAAACCTGTGTGTCAGGAGGAGCTGTCTAAAGGCTTCAGGCAGTACCACCTTTAATCCTGGAGTATAATTATGGCCATCAGAAAATTTTTTTTTGAGCTCATGGTTTTTCTAAATTTACCCTTTTGCACATATATTGTTGTTCTTGATTAGAGGCTTTCAGGGCTCCTTTTAGTTCATGTGACTTCAATCTGACAATGAGTACACAAAGATTTATTCATGAGATTAAAGTAGAAATGTCCTTAACGTATTAACATGCACCTTTATCCTAGGTAGTCAATCAGGATTATGTTTGCCTCTGTAGGATGCTTTCAAATGTTCATTGCTTTTGGAGTTCTTCTATGGCAGAAAACTGTTTTTAGACGCTAATGATGTTTATCTGATATCTTGATTTTCAGGGATGGTCTATAATTTAATTGTTAAATTAAACTGTATAAATACAAATTGTAATTAATGCTTTAAAATGCTCTTGGACTCTGAAGATCTCAGTAACATTTGAGTCTTTTTTTTGGGGGGGTTTGGGGATAGAATCCAGGGGCATTCTATCTCCAAGCTACACCCCCTGCCCTATTTTTTATTCTTTACTTTGAAACCGGGTCTCACTGAGTTGCAGAGGGCCTCACTAAGTAGCTGAGGCTGTCTGCGAACCACGATCCTCGGGTCTCAGCCTCCCGAATGCTGGGATTACAAGCGTACGCCACCATGCCCGGCTTAACATTTGAGTCTTAAACATGCTTCTAAATTGTTGGTATTATTAAAGGCAACAAAGTTCGCTAAAAGTTGGGGCTCCAATCAACATGTAATTTTATATACAAAATTATGCAATGCTTTGATGAAGAAACTATCAAAATCATTAAGTATAGTGTTGTAAAAAGGCAATTGTATCTAGGTTCAGATATTTTGTGGGATTGTTTTAAACAGATTTAAGGAAGGAACTAAGACAGAAAGGAACTAGTACTTAGAAAAAAGAAATATAAAGAAAATATAAAGATATTTTTGGTAAGGAAGGTTAAAAAGAAAACAATTGGAACAATGTAACAGGGATATTCAGAACTTTCCCTTCCCCTCACCATAAGCCTCTCTCCAAGAATTATACCCCTGAGAAAGATGCCTTTTAGTGGAGATGGAATAGGATTTGTAAATGCACCTGTCACTGGTTCAGAGGTGAGAGAATTAAAGAAATAACTGAAGCCCCTTCTAGAGGACCCCCATGGATTGGTCGTCACATTGAGTCAGTTTTTATAGCCCCAGGTCTTCACATAGATGGAATTAATGTCAACCACAGGAATCCTGTTCTCAGGAAGGGAGAGAAGGATGATTAGAGTAATTCAAGTTAAAAGCCCATGGACATTCTTCATGGATAATTTTTTTGTGTGTGTGGTACTAGAGATGAAACGCAGGGGCATTCTACCTCTGAGCTACACCCCCAGCCCTATTTATTATTAATGATTACTACTACTACTACTACTACTACTACTACTACTTTTTTGTGTGTGGTACTGGGGTGGAACCCAGGGGTTTTCTACCTCCAGGCTATATTCCCAGACCTACTTTCTATTTTATTTGGAAACAGGGTCTCACTAAGTTGCTGAGAGCCTCACTAAGTAGCTGAGGCTGGCTTCGAACCTGTGCGATCCTCCTGCCTCAGCCTCCCAAGAGCTGGGATTACAAGCGTGCGCCACCACGCCCGGCTCCATGGAGAAAAATTAAATGTGCTACAATCTGGGAGATTGCCTAATAATTAATCCACTCAGAATTGTGAATTGTTCCCTTTAAACAAAACCTTAAAATTCTTAAAGGGATGGGAGGGAACAACCTATGCAGATCCAAAATATGTACTTGGGGTGGCACACACTTTTGGAAAGATTTGGGCACAAAAAGACCTAATTAATAACAAGGGGAAATACATAGTCCATAGGAAATTGTTTTTGCAAATACTAGAAAATCCTCCTGACTATGAGGATGGCTGTACAAAGTGCAGAGCAAGGCTAGACTGTGACGACTAGCTAGAGAGGTTCCAGTTAGGCCCAGATGTGGGAGAAACCAAGCCAGCCTGACCATCAACAAATCTCAAGCAAAGGGCAAAGTGAACTTTTATTTTCTGTTCATTTGCCATAAATATCACTCAAGCCTCTGGTCCTCTGATTACTTTTACCCTTGCCAGGTACTGTCATTTGGGAATCTTGAGAAACAGAGGCAATTGTCAGCAGTGGGTACATAGTTTTGTCTGGAACAAGTCACGGGATATCCTGGGTGGGGCCATGTCCTGGCAGGGAGGATACATGGTAGACAACAGGGGGGAATTCAAACCTGGGGTAGGTAGCACGATCCTTGAAGCCCCTCAGACAAAAGCCACACTTTCATTGAGCAGTCCCCAGTCTAACTGTTGACAACTACAGCTGGGCGTGGTGGTACACTCTTGTAATCCCAGCACTTGGGAGGCTGAGACAGGAGGATCGCACAGGTTCGAAGCCAGCCTCAGCTACTTAGTGAGGCTCTCAGCAACTTAGTGAGACCCTGTTTCCAAATAAAATAGAAAATAGGTCTGGGAGTATAGCCCGGAGGTAAAAAAAAAACCCTGAGTTCCACCCCCAGTACCACACAAAATAAACAAACAAACAAACAAACAAATAAATAAATAATTGTTGACAATTAGAGTGTAACTGTACAATGTAATCATTTACAATATGATACTACTGTCTTAACAATGAATGACCATAAATGCTGAGCCAGTAGTTGCAGCCAGAGTGTATGGGTAGGAGCAAATGTCTATGGCTGAGACCCTCTGGACATACTAAAGGTGTCTCATCCTTTAGTATGTCCAACCCACCACACCAGCCCTGGTAACTGCTGCCTCTAATATTACCTCTTCCCTGCAGACTGCCAAATTAACTTAAGGCTGAAACCAGAGTGCTGTAGGATATGAATCTGTGTTATTTTGGTGGTCAACAGTTAATGAAAATGTAGAGTGCATTAATTGAAACTATTACAACCAATGAAGGTCTGTAAATTATACTCAGGATGCAGTTAAAAGTATAAGGTATAATAGAGCAACAAGACGCCACTGGTAGAATGACTTGGAAAAGTCAGCCTTAGACATGATTTTGGCTTAATAATGGGGAGTCTCAGCTGGGTGTGATGGTGCACGCTTGTAATCCTAGCATTTGGGAGGCTGAGACAGGGGGATCAAGGTTTGTGGATAGCCTCAGCTCTGTGGTGAGGTCCTTTGCAACTCAGTGAGATCCTGTTTCAAAATGAAAACAAAAACAAAAACAAAAAAAAACAACGGCCTGGGGATATGTCTCAGAGGTAGAATGCCCCTGGGTTCCATAAAGGGGGAGGGAGCCTGTGTTATGTTTGGTATTCAGTATTGTACTTTCATCTCCAGTAACACAGCCCCCGATGGAACGATTCCTAAAGCTTTACAGGGATTAATCACCTTAGCAAATGAGACAGCTGAAAACTCAGGAAATGACAGGTCCCTTTATGGGCCTCATGGAGCACTGGTTTGGAAAATGGAAAGGAACAATGGTGTCAATACCCACTTCATTAATTATTGTTTAAAAAAAAATGACTAGAGTTGGGTGCTGAGTCATTCCTTCAATGAGGGGCTCAATTCAGACTAATGGAAACTGTGCTTACTAAGCAAACTCCAGTAACCTGTCAAAATAATCTCTTCTTAGGCACTGAGGAACAAGAAAGTCGATTAAAGCTTACAGAATCTGAAGAAAATAATGAAAAGTATGAATAAAAGGGGAAAATCTGTAAAAAGTATAAAACTTTTCTGTTAGTCAGCAGACATTTTAGTTCATATATAAATTTGGTTGACCAGTGTCTCCCAGAATATATATATTGGTACTGGGGATTGAACTTATTCAAAACCTATTTTGAAACAGGGTCTCAGCCGGGCATGGTGGCGCATACTTGTAATCCCTGCGCTTGGGAGGCTGAGACAGGAGGATCGCACAGGTTCGAAGCCAGCCTCAGCTACTTAGTGAGGCTCTCAGCAATTTAGTGAGACCCTGTTTTTAAATTAAAATATAAAATAGGTCTGGGAGTATAGCCCAGAGGTAGAAAGCATCTGGGTTCCACCCCCAGTACCACCAAAAAAAAAAAAGAAACAGGGTCTCATGTGGGGCGTGGTGGTGCACGCTTGTAATCCCAGCATTTGGGAGGCTGAGACAGGAGGCTTGTGAGGCCCTTTGCAGCTCAGTGAGACCCTGTTTCCAAATAAAGAATAAAAAATAGGGCTGGGGGTGTAGCTCGGAGGTAGAATGCCCCTGGGTTCTATGCCCAGTACTGCAAAAACAAACAAACAAACAAACAAAAAACGAAATAGGGTCTTGCTTGGTTGATGAGAGTCTCAGTATTTGCTGAGGCTGTCCTTGAATCAGCAATCTTCCTGTCTCAGCCTCTCAAGTACTGGGATTGCAAATATGCACAATCAGGCCCAGCTGTCTTCCAGAACCTTAAATTTTCCCCCCAAACTCCCACCTATCCTAGAAATAAGCCAGTAACTGTAACAACTGTACTTTAAACTTTGTTTCTTTGCTACAGTCTTTATTTCAGAATTCCTGTCTGTCTTAGAAAATGGCCAGCCGAGGAGTTGAACCCAAGCCCTCACTAACCAAGGCCAGGGCAGGATCCTGTCGGGAGCAGGACCCGGGCTGGCGGCCTGCTCAGTGAGCTCGCTCACCAGAATTTTTGTTGGTCGTGCACCTTCTGCAGAGGTGGAGCAGTTTCGCCTGCTGAGCCACTGAGTGTGTGGTTTTGCTCACTCACTTGCACGTGCGTGTCCAACATCACTAAGTGGCCCAGGCTGGCCTCTAACTTGCCATCCTCCTGCCTCCACCTTGCCATCCTCAGCCGGGACTACAGGCCTGCGTCGCCACACCCAGCTTGGGAGGGGCGCTTAAGAGAAAGACCCTGTTACCTCCAGAGACTGAATATAGAAGTGGACAATAGCCAGGCCATATATAAAAACAGAGCCCCAACCCACAGCCTGCAGCCACCTGAGGTCACCTTGCAGGAGGCGGCACAGCTAGAATTCAGACTCTGATGCTTTAGCACTAGGCCTTTTGCTCTTAATTGGCTATCACTGATTTTTAAAAATAAATTACATTTTAGGCCGCGTGTGGTGGTGCACACTTGTAATCCCTGCGCTTGGGAGGTGGAGACAGGAGGATCGTGCGGGTTCGAAGCCAGCCTCGCTGGCTTAAGAGACCCTGTTTCCAAATAAAATAGAAAATAAGTCTGGGAGTGTAGCCCGGAGGTAGAAGGGTTCCATCCCCAGTACCACCAAATAAATAAATAATAAATAAATAAATAAATAAATAACATTTTAGTAAAATAATTTTCTTTCATAATCTTGCTCTGATGTTTTGATATAAATTTTATATTTTTACTTATTTAAAAATTTTTATCAGTGTACTATAATTATACCTAATACTGGGATTCCTTGATCCTTTCCTTAAAAAATAATAACAAGACAACCGATTAATCCACCTTTCTCTTATTTGCTTCTTCCCTGTTTCATGTAGGGACGACATGGTCGCATAGAATGGCATCTCCTCTCACTCAGTACTAGGAGTTCTCAAACTGCCTTAATCTCTGGGGTGAATTTCAAAGACTAGGAGGGGCCTGTGTTTGCACCTGCGTTCTTCACCTCCAGTGGATGGGTCAGGGCTCCCTTAGAATTCCTGGCCACAGGGAGACCTGTGGGAAGAGGGAACACCACCATGGGCTTCCCCCACAATGTGCATCTGTGAGTTTCCGAGCACCTCAAAATACCATGAAGGCAGGGTGTGGCGGTGCATGTCTGTCATCCCAGTACCTGGGAGGCTGAGACAGGAAGGTCACAAGTTCAAGGTTACCTTTAGCAATGTAGTGAGGCCCTGTTTCAAAATAAAAAAATAAAAAGGGCTGGGGGTGTAGTCCAGAGGTAGAATGCCCCTGGATTCAACCCCCAGTATGACCCAACTCACACACATGCATAACACATGAGGGGGTCCGTACGGGAAGTACCAGGTGGCTTGGAGTTACTCGCGGCTTAGATATTCCCCACCAAGGTCTACCTTTTATTCAAGACTGCTGCCTTTTCTGCAGCTATGCCAAGGGCAGTGTCTGCAGATGAGCTGCTGAGGTGGGCTCTTCACCTGGCTTCTCCTGAGGTGGGTTGTAAGACAACTTTATTTTTTTTAGTCCCAGTATTACATTCATTCCATAGTTAAGATATATCATGTTAACCGAGTTTAGGTTTCTGAAAATACAGCTTTGTTGGTATGTTCAAGCTGAAATATTCTCCTCATTGGCTGGCTTAGAAGCTGAGAACAAATCAGTCACATGACTAGGTCAGAGTGACCGCTCTTCTAGACACATCCACAGGGACCAGCTCCAGGGACATGAGGGAGAGATTGCAAGTCCTCAGTCCTTTCTGCAAATGACATCAAATGACTAGCAAGGGGCTGCTAGGTCCTTAGGAAGTTGCTGAGGTGGTTGTGAAATAGAGAAATGTGTTATGGTATTTCCCTACTTCCTCTGACTCGGGGACACTGATCTTGTCTATAATGTGGAGGGAAACTAGCTACTGCTTGGTAATGTGTGAGCGAGGAACTGCCATACAATGGCTTTGATTCTCCATTTGATTAATAGAAAATAATTGCCAGTTACTCTTACTCTGAATTTTCTATGTGTAAGGTGGGGAAATTTTCACTTTTTACAGTGATGATCAATTTCAACACGAAATAATACTCAAGTGACTGTATAGGTACAGAGGGGCCATTTCAAGGCCCAAGTTACTTTGATACAAAACAACTAAAATCAAAGACAAAGTAATAATCTTCAGGCAGAGAAAACAGTATCTGTACGTGTATATATGCATGTGTCTGTCTGTCTGTCTACCTACCTACCTACCTACCTAACTACCTACCTACTTACCTACATATCTACCTTATCTACTTATCTATGGAAGGGAATGATAGGAAATAAAGATGACTTGTTCTAAAATTTGGGGGAAAAATCACTAAACTTACTAAATCATTCAAACTCTATTCAAGTGAACTCTAAAACCTTAGACCCTCTCAATTAATGACAGTTAATTACAAATAAAATTGTTGATGAGGTGCATTTTCTAAAAATTAACAAACAGTAACGATGAATGCTGAAGTTAAAAATCACTGAGCAGTAAAAATTGCCTGTTACATACTCAGTACTGTTTTGGAACCAAGTTTAGAAGATTCAACTGAAAGTTACCAGGCAGAAGATGTTTACTAATTAGCTCTTTGCAAGTACAGAAAAAAAGTAAAAGATGAACTGAGATATTTTCATAAGTTAGATAAGTTTTTCCTAAGTAAAAAATTAAATTTTTAAATTTAATTTCTAAATTAAAGAGCCTTTATAGAATTATCCTTATTTCTTGTTTCTGAAGTAAGCCAATGTTGTTACAATGAATACTTTTATTTTTATATGTGTGTTTGAAATGCCATCAGACTTCAAACACAAAGAATCAAAGTTTGTAGTTTTCATCAGAATGATTATTGGAAGAGCAGGCTTAGAAATTCAGCATGGATGCTCAATTCTGGGCTCAAGTCTACTTATCTTACAAAATGAAGACAATAGTAGTATTTACCTCATAGGATCACTAGGAGATTGAAAGCAAATAGTACATGACATTTAATATGTGTTAGTAATGGTTACCATAATTGCCAATTTTATTTTGTTCAGGGTCATGTTTTTAATGTAGATAGCACCCTTTAATTTCTTGAGCAGATATAAAACAATGCTTTCTCAATCTATAATGGTATCTTCATGGAATTTTCTCTCATTGGCTCCCCTTCTATGCTGGAATAGGACACCATATTACTAGAAATGACAATCTTTAAGCCTTGGATTACTTCATCCTTTAAATTCAAAACTTGAAAAAACCACCTTGGGTAACTTTTCCTTCTGATCTACATCTCTTCTGTGTAGAAGAAAATGAATTGTTGGCATATAGTTTTGCCTTCTGCTGATTTATTTTACCCTTGAGCCCTTTTTAAATTTTTATTTTTAATTTTATTTATAATTTTTATTTTTTTATTTTTTATTTTTTGGTGGTACTGGGGTTCCTGGAAGCCCTTCTACCTCTGGGCTACACTCCCAGACGTATTTTTTATTTTTGGAAACAGGGTCTCTTAAGCCAGCGCGGCTGGCTCCGAACCAGCGCGATCCTCCTGTCTCCGCCTCCCAAACTCGGGGATTACAAGTGTGAGCCACCACACCCGGTGACCCCTGAGCCCTTTTACCTGCATCACCATGGAGGAAAAATAGGCAGAGTAAGGGCAGAAGGCAGCAGTTTAAGAAGGAGGAAAGAGCTCTGATGATTTGATGAAATATGCAAAGTCAGTGGTACAAATGTCATGTGATCCTTCTCAGACTTATCTAATGTAATGTCATCTTTCTCTGGAGATCATGGTCAGAAACCTACCTGCACCTCAGTGCTTTCATTCCCATAGGAGATTGAGTGGAGTGCGGTGTAACTCACTTGGTGAGTCCGGTGCCCTTATAGGTTCAGCTGAGGTGGGATGTGCAGTGCTCTGAGTGTGCAAGGCTGACTGGCCAGGCTTTTTAAGCACACAGAGATGTGGCACTTCCTGCCACGGATTGACCAAGGGAAAGATGGTGACTTCATAATCCTCTATGGATAGTGTCTAGCAAGAATAAATGTATAAAAACAGTAAGACTAGCCGGGTATGGTGGCACACGCTTGTAATCCCCGCGTTTGGGAGGTAGAGACAGGAGGATCGCGCAGGTTCGAAGCCAGCCTCTCTGGCTTAAGAGACCCTGTTTCCAAATAAAAATATAAAATAGGTCTGGGAGTGTAGCCTGGAGGTAGAAGGGTTTCCAGGAACCCCAGTGCCACCAAAAAACAAAAAACAAAAAACAAAAACAAAAAAAACTAAAAAAACTACAAGACTGTCAAATGTATTTTAAAATATTTTAAATTAATCACTTGCAAAAGATAAGATGGTAACATTTTCATCTTAAGATTTATTAAAGGAGCCAGGCAGGTGGTATACACCTTAATCTCAGTACTTGTGAGGCTGAAACAGAAGGATTGAGGTTTGAAGCCAGCACATGGCAATTTAGCAAGACCCTGTTTCAAAGTAAAAAAATAAAGAGTCAGGGTGTATCTCAGTGGTAGAATGCTTCTGGGTTCAATTTTCAGTAACACACACACACACACACACACATACACACACACACACACACACTTATACACACACAGATTTATTAAAGGAATAATTCAAGTGAGTATTCTCCTAAAAGATACTACCATATGCTAGACTCCTATGTTTTTCCATATCTCATGGATTGTGTGATATTGTCCTGAAGATTTAGGTTTGGGTAATATAAGTAACACATTAACCTGTTCTAAAGAATCCAAGAGAAATTAGCACCTGAATTATAAAATCATTGTTATTCTTTTTTTCTTGGTGCAATGATTTTGACAAGGAAAAGTTTATCATTTCACATTCAACAATGATGAACCTTTAAAAAACTATCCAGGTGAGAATAATAAATGCCAGGGACAGGAGCTGTAGTTTAACGGTGTAGTATTTACTCTGCCTGCATGAAGCCCTGGATTCCATTCCCAGCACTGCAAAAGGTAAAAATACAAAATGCTGTAATTTTAGTTCCCTCAACCACTCTAGGGGTGGCCAAGTGCTTTTCTGAGGTTTATGTCTTAATGTCAACGGACCTTTGAGTGTTGATAATTTGGAAAGATTACCTGTCCCAGAGATCGCCAATCCAAACCGGCGCTGCCGATGTAAACGTGCTGCTTGTCCACGATCCAGAAGGAGGACTGTAGCCGGCCCTTGTTGTAGGCAGTCATGTTCATGTAGGTCACCTCGGCTCCTAGGAGTTTAAGGAGATCCCAGTCAACCTCTGCTTCAGGGTCCTGCCAACCAGTCTCCTCCCAGCAGCACTAATCACGGCCCTCCCTGTATTACAGGTGAGTTTGGGGGAAGGCAGAGAAGGTTCTCAAGATGTTTCATTTTCTCCAAAAGAAGACATAAAAGAGCTAAAAGAAATCAGATTTTCCCTATATATGTGGACGAAGCTTTGTACAGTGTCAGGACCATGGCTTCTTGGGTTGCCTAGATCTGTATGAAAATCCTGTTCTAATACCTTGCCGATGATGAGGTAAGTGGCCAGACTCTTTTTCCTATTCCTTCTGGAATAATTTTAAAACAATTTTTTTCAATCAGTAAAAAGAACAGTCTTGTTCAGCATTACAATTGTCTTGAATAATAAACTGTCTTTCTTTATGCTTTCTATACATGATTTCACCCTTTTCCCTGTCACTTGCCTTTACTTTGATTCCACCTTTACTATTTAATATGCATTTGGTCTCTTCTAGGCCTCTCTTTATTTGACAGTTCTTTTTAATGTATTTTTACTGGTACATTGCAGTTATACCTCATAGTGAGATTCAAAGTGACGTGTTTGTACATGTACACAGCACGTGGGGTGTTTCCCTCCATACCCCACCTTGATAACCTGGCAGATTGTAATCAATGGACCTGCATTTCTCACAGCTGGGAAGTCCAACCTCCAGGCACCGGCAGATTGGCTGCCTGGTGAGAACCCACTTCTGATTCAGAGATGGTGCCTTCTCCCTGGGTCCTCATGTTGGGGAAGGGAGAGGGGCTGTTCTTGGGTCTCCTCCTTTTTATTATTATTATTTTTTTGGTACTGGAAATTGAACGCAGGCACATTCTACCTATGACTTATATTCCAGTCCTATTTTATTCTATTTTAGTTTTTGGTGGTACTGGGGATGGACCCCTCCACCTCCGGGCTACACTCCCAGATGTATTTTATATTTTATTTGGAAACAGGGTCTCTTAAGCCAGCGAGGCTGGCTTCAAACCTGCGCTATCCTCCTGTCTCTGCCTCCTAAGTGCGGGGATTACAAGAGTGTGCCACCACGCCCGACTATTTTTTCATTTTTAAATAGAGTCTCACTAAGTTGCTGAAGCTGGCCTCAAACGTGTGATTCTCCTGTCTCAGCCTCTCCAGCACTAGCATTACAGGTGTGAGCCACCAGGCCCGTTTTGGGTCTCTTCTTAGAAGGGTGCTAATCTTATTCTTGAGGGTTCCACTCTTATAACCTAAGCACTCCCCTGTGGCCCCACCTTCTAACACGACCACCTCAGGGATTTCAACAAATACATTTTCAACATACAAGGTCTGAATGGATACAAACATTTAGATTGTGGCATGGGAATCTTCAGAATCATCAGGATCTTCTCTGTTCCTGCTTTTCAGATGGAAGGGAGGCACCAAGGATGTGAGAGATCAAAAAAGAGAGTCCTCAGTGCTGTGTCAAGACATCCCAACTAAAGGCTGAGGGAAGGAGAGATGGAGAAAGGCTTTGCAGTTCCACCCAGGGCCACGGACATCTACTCACAGATCCTGAAAACTGTTTTTACAGTCACCTTTGACACTGTGGCTTTCGTCTGGAGGTCTGGACTCCCAAGGGTAGTTTCTAGCATCCCCTGATTTCTCCTCTAGTATTTTATTTTATTTTTGTGATATTAGGGATTAAACCCAGGGAAATTCAACCTCTGAGCTATATGCCCAGACCCACTTTATTTTATAATTATGTATTTATTTTGGCACTGGGAATTGAACCCAGGGCATTCTACCTCTGAGTTTAAGCCTCCATTTCTATTTCCTCTTTCTTTTTTTTATGGTACTAGGGATGGCACTCAGGGGCATTCTACCTCTGAGCTACACCTTCAGCCCTATTTTTTATTCTTTATTTTTGTTTGTTTGTTTGTTTGTTTGTTTGTTTTTGGTGGTACTGGGGTTCCTGGAAGCCCTTCTACCTCCAGGCTACACTCCCAGACCTATTTTTACATTTTTATTTGGAAACAGGGTCTCCTAAGCAAGCGCGCGCGGCTGGCTTCGAACCCGCGCGATCCTCCTGTCTCTGCCTTCCAAGCACGGGGATTACAAGCGTGCACCACCACGCCCGGCATTATTCTTTATTTTGAAACAGGGTCTCACTGAGTTGCAAAGGGCCTCACTAAGTAGTAGCTGAGGCTGTCTGTGAACCCTGATCCTCCTGTCTGAGCCTCCCGAATGCTTGGATTACAAGTGTGCGCTGCCAGACCCAGCTTAAGTCTCCATGTCTTATTTTATTTTTTCAAAACAGGGCTCCATAGCCTTTCTGCCTGTGGAACGTCACCGAGGAAGCATCGTTAAAAGTTTCTCTTCCCGTTGCTGTGTTGTCTAAGTCAGAGTCTTCTAAAGAGCCCGAACAGCTGCAGAAGCTCGTCATCAGAGGGCTGAGCTTTGAAACAACTGATGGGAGTCTGAGAAGCCATTCTGAGCAATGGGGAGCACTCACGGACTGTGGTGATGAGACCCAAACACCAAGCGCTCCAGGGGCTTTGGGTTTGTCACTTACGCTGCTGTGGAGGAGGTGGATGCAGCCACGAGTGCCAGACTGCATGAAGTAGATGGAAGAGTTGTGGGGCCGACGAGAGCGGTTTCAAGGGAAGATTCTCAAAGACCAGGGGCCCACTTGACTGTGAACAAGATCTTCATAGTGGCCTCAAGGAAGACACTGAAGAACATCACTTAGGAGATTATTTTGAACAGTATGGAAAAATTGAAGTGACTGAGATAATGACTGACCGAGACAGTGGAAAAAAGAGGGGCTTGGCTTTTCTAACTTTTGATGACCATGATTCCGTGGATAAGATTGTCATTCAGAAATACCATACTGTGAATGGCCACAACTGTGAAGTGAGGAAAGCCTGTCAAAGCAAGAGATGGCTGGTGCTTCTTCCAGTCAAAGAGGTCCAAGTGGTTCTGGAAACTTTGGTGGTGGTCGTGGAGGTGGTTTTGGTGGCAATGACAATTTTGGTAGTGGAGGAAACTTCAGTGATAGTGATGGCTTTGGTGGCAGCCATGGTGGTGGTGGCAGCGGGGATTTCTACAGTGGTTTCGGTAATGATGGTGGTTATGGAGGAGGCGGCCCTGGTTATTCTGGAGGAAGCAGAGGCTATGGAAGTGGTGGTCAGGGTTATGGAAACCAGGGCAGTGGCTGTGGCGGGCGTGGCAGCTATGACAGCTATAACAACGGAGGAGGCGGAGGCGGCTTTGGCGGTGGTAGTGGAAGCAATTTGGAGGTGGCGGAAGCTACAATGATTTTGGCAATTATAACAATCAATCTTCAAATTTTGGACCCATGAAGGGAGGAAACTGTGGAGGCAGAAGCTCAGGCCCCTATGGTGGTGGAGGCCAATATTTTGCCAAACCACGAAACCAAGGTGGCTATGGTGGTTCCAGCAGCAGCAGTAGCTATGGCTGTGGCAGAAGGTTTTAATTACTGCCAGGAAACAAAGCTTAGCAGGAGAGGAGAGCCAGAGAAGTGACAGGGAAGCTACAGGTTACAACAGATGTGTGAACTCAGCCAAGCACAGTGGTGGCAGGGCCTAGCTGCGACAAAGAAGACATGGTTTAGACAATACTCACGTGTATGGGCAAAAAAACTCGAGGACTGTATTTTTGACTAATCGGATAACAGATTATTTTAGTTTCTGTTCTATGGAAAGTGTAAAGCACTCCAACAAGAGGGTTTTAATGTAGACTTTTATTTTTGTATCTGTGCTGTTGATTGCTAAATGTAATAGTCTGATCATGATGCTGAATAAATATGTCTTTAAAAAAAAAGGACTCCATAAGGTTTTTTTTTTTTTTTTTTTTTTTTTTTTTGTTTTGGTAGGGCTATGCTCTTTCTGCTGTTATCACCTAAATTTCTTTTCTCTAGATTTGGTAAAGGAAGATTATAAGAGCAGTATTAATTCACATGTAATAAATGAGAAGGAATTAGGCCCCAATAACAGCAGGTGATATGAAAGTTCTTTTTTAATCCTACATGTTAAGCTGGCTGTAGGTGCCATATAGGTGTCCATTTCAGTCATACCATTTAAGAGTGAATGTACATGAACCTTAGGGACCCTTATTTCAGGCTTTAAAGGGCACGGAATAAATAATTTTAGGAGACTGGCAACAATGCCGCCTAATCTACATTTCAGTATCAAAATGATTGGAGTCCTCAGCTATGTGAAGTCTGCTTGTATTGCCTTTGCAATACATCCTAGGACTCTTGCACTCCTGGACCAGGAAATCTTTCTCTCAATATAGCAGTGCTTCACATTATACTGAGTGCAGCGGGCTTCATTATTTTTAAAGGACAGAGACGCAAATGATAAATAATGGCATGTGAAACATTACAGTCTAATGTTTAATATATTCATAATCTAAAACACCTCAAAAATTGTTTATGGAGTTCAGAACTTGGAGATCCAAGTACTGATTGCAATGTATTTTGAAAAGAATGCTAAAACTTATGCGGTTTTTCTTTCTCATGTTTATATTAAAAGAAAAGCTAATAGACTATTTTAATTTAAGAACCAGGGCCTCACTAAGTGGCTGAGGGTCTCACTACATTGCTGAGGCTAGCCTCAAACCTGGGTTCTTGTGTCTCAGCCGTCCAAGTATTGGAATTACAGTTGTGCACCACCGCACCTGGTTTCCTTTCCTCCCCTACTTTGCTCTTTCTCAGTCCCCAGTTCTAGCAATAAACCCAACAGGGGCCAGGAGGGAAGAACATACAAGGCAGGAGGGAGTGAGAAGAGATGTGGAGGGAAGGTTCTGTGGAAGACGTCTCTGGTTAGCTCCTGGTGCACACTGGGGCTGACGTCAGACCTCCTGACTCGAATCCGGCTTCTACCACTTAGAGGCTGAGAGCACTGAGAAGTCACTTAGCTTCCTGGGACCCAGGCTGCTTCCCTGCAAAATGGGGGTGCAATAAGGGCGGAGCCATCGGGCAGAACTGCTGCAAGCTGTAGACACGTTTGCCACGGGAGCACTGAGGACTGACCAAGCAGGTCTCCACTCTCTCAAAAGCACTTCCCTCTAGTTTGCCTTCCTTGGGGGATTACAGATAGTAGATAGCTTCATGAAGGTAACAACGGGGTTTGAGTTAGCCATACCCAGGTGCATCAATAAACATCTGTTGAAGCTGGGCGCGGTGGCGTGCCAGGGACCCCGCTGGTGCTTGACCTTTGACTCCTCAGCTTCTGGAACTTCTGTTGTATGAGAGCCACCTTCTCTTGTATACCAGTCTATGGTAGTTGGTTAGAGCAGCCAGATCGGACTAATACAGTGGGTCAAAAGAAATGCACTGGAGCCGATCTAAGCCAACAGCTCCCAGGCTTGTCCTGAAAAAGTCACTGAATTCTTTATTTTCACAAGTTTCTCACTTGTACTTTTATGTAACTTTTTTTACATCAAAGTTTGCCTAATTAGCCAAGAATATGAGTCATTTCTGCCCAATTTCCAGAAGGGATTACTTTTGCTTTTGGGAAAAACAATCTCTAAGTCTTATCCTTAGAAGTCAATAAAATTTAAATACTATTAAGAGATTCAAAGGGAGGTTTGCACCCTGGGAAATATTTTGTTCTACAACAAAACAGAGTTTCTGAACAGAATTTTCATAAGCTGTACTATCACAAAAGCACTCTGGCGAAACTTCACCTGCTTCTAAAGCTATGGGTGCACCTCTGGTGAGCAGGGAAGGCCTGTGAAGGCACCCACAGGCATTCTAGCGGCCATTCCTTCCTCAGCTGCAAAATGCATCCATTCTCCATCCCTTCATTTAAAAACTGAAATCCCAGTTGTGAAATAGCCTCTGGGCTTAAAAATCACCAAGAAAGAATCTGGCTTAACTGACTGAACTTTCAAGCTGACAGCTTTCTACTCCAACTCAAAATGAAAAAGGACACAGGATACTGAAAGGCTGTTATGACTTCTTTCACATAAATAAGCAGCGAACAGATGCCACTCTTTCCAATTCTAACCAGAAAAGAGAAAACATGTGCAGTTCTCTTCCCAGTTAGGTGCTGCTCAGAGGGATTCTCTCAAGCTCATTTCTCTCAACTTTATCTTTTCCTCTAAAATGATCAAAGTAATGCTGGATGGGGTGTCACAACTCTGTCATTCCAGTACTTGGGAGGCTGAGACAGGAGGATCACAAGTTCAAGGCCAGTTTCAGCAACTTAGCAAGATTCTTGGCAACCCAGAGTTTCAAAAAAAAAAAAAAAAAAAGGATGGGGGTGTATCTTGGAGGTAGAATGCCCCCCCCCACCACGATCAAAGAAAACAAGGGAGGTGGGTAAATATGGCACTAAATTCTATGAGTTCACATATCTTGCATCAAAGTAAGGAGACCTTATAAAAATGGGTAGAGAAAAATACTTTGTGCAGTTGGGAGGGGAAAGAATAAGGTTTCATGTCCTACTTAGCAATCATTGCCTCTCAGTTCAAATCGCCTTCAGTTCCTGCTCTGTGATGAGGAGGTTCCTGTAAGCATTCCATTCCTCCTGCACGGAGTGCAGTTGAGCTTCCGCCAAAGGGCTCTCCCGCAGTTCCCAGCTGCAGCATGTTGGCCAGGACTGTGGGCCTGAGCACATCCAACAGTGTGTGGGCACAGAGAAACCTCGCAGCCCTGGACTGGCCATGTTGTAAGTGTCTTGAGCTCCTGGGCCCCTGCCTGGGCCAAAGCCCCTCTTCCCCTTGGCTCACCTGTGCTCTTGCCTCGGGAGGATTGCCAGATTTGGAAAACAAAATCAGATCTTCACTTCAATTTGAATTTCTAATATACAACGATAGCTATAAAGCCCTTAGTGTAAGTAACATCATGCTCATATGATATGAGTCTCTGGTATTTTTTCTGGCACTTCTTCTTGGAGGATGGACAGTTCCTCTCAGGCCCCCACAACCCCCATGAGTACACACCCTGCTCAGGCCCAACACCTGGCCACCAATGGCAGATCACAGGGCCCTGGGGAGTTGCTTTCTACACACCCAGTGACTTCTGATCAGCTCCAGTTGGGCCAGCCAGGAGTCATCTCTGCTCTTCATCGGGCCCCTCCTGCCCTGTGTGTCTGACCCCAGCTTGGGTCTCCATGCATAAAGTGACACTCTCACTCTCCTTCTACTTTACAGTCACTTTTTTTTTTTTTGGTGGTACTGGGGTTTCTGGAAACCCTTCTACCTCTGGGCTACACTCCCAGACCTATTTTTATACTTTTTAAATTTGGAAACAGGGCCTATTAAGCCAGCGCAGCTGGCTTCGAACCTGTGCGATTCTCCTGTCTCCGCCTCCCAAGCGCGGGGATTACAAGCGTGCACCACCACACCCAGATTACAGTTACTTTTGAATCAGAGATAAGTCATTCTTTATATGAAATTTCCCTTAAGTTGTTGAGTAGTTTCTCTCTCTCTCAGTTGAACACAGATGGGTATATAGCATGTTCTGAAAAACAAAATAGCATTGTGAGAAAATCCACTAGTGAGGAAATACTAGTCACATTCCGGAATATGAGAGAGAGAGAGAGAGAGAGAGAGAGAGAGAGAGAGAGAGAGAGCGCGCGCGCGCAGGGGAGATGTCTGGTGGTAATGGAAGAATCCTGGTACTAGCAAAGCATCCAGTGCTGGACCTCTTGGTCCAATACTTGGGGCTGCAGGCAGATGGAGAGCCAGCAGGACACACCCCTTGTTAGAAGGGGCTGCTGGTCCTCCTTGGGAAGTGACAGGTACACATACCAGGTACCATAGACGAATGCTCAGGATCTGCCATCATGGAATAGAGGAGGTGTCGTGACCTAACTCAACAAATGAGAAGTTTTGAAGAGAGAGAGAGAGAGAGAGAGAGAGAGAGAGAGAGAGAGAGATTATATATGTATATGTAGATAGATAGATAGATAGATAGATAGATAGATAGATAGATATGAACTTTGTGGAGAAAAGTAATTATTGGAAATATTTTGTATAATAAAAACTATTATCTGAGAGTTTTCTGTGAGTTGCCTGGGAAAGTCACACTATATAAAATCATAGAATCTGTATACTAAAAAGTCAAACCTTAGCCGGGCGTGGTGGCATACGCTTGTGATCCCCGTGCTTGGGAGGTGGAGACAGGAGGATCACGCAGGTTCGAAGCCAGCCTCGCTGGCTTAAGAGACCCTGTTTCCAAATAAAAATATAAAACAGGTCTGGGAGTGTAGCCCGGAGGTAGAAGGGTTTCCAGGAACCCCAGTACCCCCCCAAAAAAAAGTCAAACCTGGAAGGAGATGTGGAGAGAGGGGAAGTAGAAAAGAGGACTGAGGAAGGCAACGGTTCAGACAGTGCTGTGTCTACATGTGAAGGTGTCCCCACCACTGTCACCACCACGCACAGGGGGGTGGAGCGGGGAGCAGGTGGGATGTGGAGGACAGCAGACCGAGTGCTGTGCTCACGTGTGCTTGTATCACTTTGAACCTCACTATGTTGTATAATTACAGTGCACTAATAAAAGTACAGAAAAAAGTCAAACCCTTAAGAGGTCCACCATATGACCCAGCCATACCACTCCTTGGTGTCTTTCCCCCCAAATTAAAGTTAGAACGCTATGGTGATACATGCGTACCCATGTTCATAGCAGCACAATTCACAACAGCCAAATGATGGAGCCAATCTAGGTGGCTATCCAAAGATGAATGGATAAAGAAAATGTGGTCTAGACACATGGTGACATTTAACATAGCCATAAAGAACAAAATTATGACATTTGCAGGGAAATGGACGGAACTTAGTGAGATCCCAGCTGGCTGTCAAGCCTTTCGCCCATGCTGAACAGTAGGCGGCTGACCTACATCTTTCGAGATGCTCCGGTCCTGAGCCGGCCCTCTCCAGGCTTGGCGGGGCTCCCTCCTCTGCTGGGCACACAGCCAGCTCCAGTGTTCGTGGTGTTGACCTGCTCAGCATCTCCACTATGTGCGCTCATTTTTCCATCCCCACTGCTCTCCCCAAACATTTTTCTCCTTAATATTCTTGGTGATTTATAATAGTTCACTCCTTCAACTGCTGTGCTGCAATGACACAGCGGGGTGGTTAATGACTCCTGAATCATTTAAAGTAAATGTAATGGCCTCAGGACTGAGTCCATATTGTGCGAGTAATTCTGATGGTTGTCTTTCTTGTTTTGGTAAAGTAGGTTCCCTACCAAATATGAGCTCTTTGGAGGCTGAAAGTAAATATGTAAGGAAGGTTTTAGGCCGAAAGGCATGGGAAGTTGAAAATCTCTTACTTAAAAATGGAGGATGGGCCTGGTGGTGTGTGTATAACCCTAGTACTTGGCACTTGAGAAGCTGTGACAGGATCATAGAGTCAAGGCCAGCCTCAGCAACTTAGTAATACCTTGCTTTAAAATAAAAAAGTAAAACAGGGATTGGGGTGTAGCTCTAAGTTCAATCCCTAGGACTCCCAATAAAATTAGAGGGCAAAAGTAACCTAGAAAAATAAAAGAGCATTCAAGGTAGGGGTGAAAACAGTGGGGTATGAAGGGCTGGCTGGTGAGGACAGGAGGAGGAATATTCATTAGAACTACTTTGAGATGGGCATGGTGGTGCACACTTGTAATCTTAGCATTTGGGAGGCTGAGAACAGAGGATCGGGTTTGCAGACAGCCTCAGCCACTTAGTGAGGCCCTCCGCAATTTAGTGAGACCCTGTTTCAAAATAAGAATAAAAAATAGGGTGAGGGTGTAGCTTGGAAGTTGAATGCCCCTGGGTTCCATCCCCAGACCTGCAAAACCAACAACCAACCAACCAACCAACCAACCAACCAACCAACCAACAGCCACTTTGCCCTCTCTGCATCCTGGACACCAATGCCTTCTTCCTGGAACTCCCCATGCCCCTTGTAATTTCTCTCTCAGTTTAATAAAAGCTAGCACAAGAATCCATCTAGGAAGAGAACTAGGGCAGCTGTAAAAGGTCTAATTTCAGCAAGGCAAATTCTAGATGGCGGTGGACTCAGAGAGATATAATTAACAATTGAGCTGCAGTGCATGTCCCTGAAATAGAGGCAAGAGGATTTGAAGGCGCTGCTTTAGATTGGCCAGGACTTAGAGGGGACCGTGCAGACACTCAGCCTGCTGAACTCTCTCAGACAGAGGTCGAGTTTTCTTCTCACATAATGAGTCAGGCCCCAGTACCTCTTTGAGCACTTCTGTGATGTCAGGAGGGAGCCAAGCAGAAAAGCTAACCCCCAGCCATACCTGCCAGGGTTTGGATGAGCGTTCCCCATAGATCCATGTGTTACAGCATGGTCTCCAGCCCGTGAGACTACTGGGAGATGGTGCAACCTTTCAGAGGTGGTCTAACTGAGAGATCTTTAGGTCACTGGAGGGTGCCTTACAGGGCATGATGGGACCCCAGCCCCGCCTCTTTCTTGCTCTGCTTCTTGGTTGCCAGGAGGTTAGGGCTTCATTCCACCACCCAGTCTCTATAGTAATGTGCTGTTTTACCATCGGCTGAGATCCACGAGGCCAATCTTCAAACCTCTGAGCTGCAATAAATCTTTGGACTTTTTAAGTTTATTATCTCAAGTTTTCTGTTACAGTAACAGAAGGCTGACTAACATAATAGCTCTAAAGGGCAGAAAAGCCTGAGGTTACTAAGTCTGTGTCATGTTGAAAAAAAAAAAACACGCCGAGTGTGGTGGCTCACACGTGTAATCTCAGCATTTGGGAGGCTGAGACAGGAGGATAGCGGTTTGAAGATAGCCTCAGCTACTACTTAGTGAGGCCTTTTGCAACTTAGTGAGACCCTGTTTCAAAATAAAAAATAATATATAGGGTTGGAGGTGCAGCTCTGAGGTAGAATGCCTCTGGGTTCCATCTCTAGTACTGAAAAAAAAAATAAAGAAAAAAAAAGAAAAAAGAAAAGAAAAGAAAAAAAACCTCTCTTGCTCATCTCTTTAGAGTCCTTGGGGTGAAAAGATCTTTAAAAATCTTTATAATCCTGTTCAACTGAATTACCTAAAACTTAAACAGCACTAGAAAAACATCTGAATACAATGTTCTTTTCTTATACCAACTGTCATTTCCAGCTGACAATTTGAGCTTTTCAAATCTCACCGGTGGGAGGCTTCTAGGTAACTTCCTAGACTTGGCAGTGTGCTTATTTGGATGTGCTGAGAAGGACAAATAAGGTGACTTGCTCAAGTCTGCTGCTGTGTCTGTGGTAAACACACGCTCTGGAACCAAGCTGCAAGGGAAAAGGAGTTTCAAGGTGGACTGGGAGGTTCCAGGCGCCCTGGGGCCTAAGCGTGGTGTGGCTGGGCTGGCACGGGCTTCTCCAGCTTTCAGGAGCCCGCAGTTCACCTGCAGTTCACCTCTCAGCTCTACACGCATTGACTGAAAACTTTAGAAGGTCTTAAACACAAAAGAGATTGCTTCACATCCCTCTGTTTACAGTCAGGACACACACACTTTCTCTGTTTTATAAAGGAGGAAACAAAAACCCAGAGAGGCCTGGTGTGGTGGCACACCCTTGTAGTCCCAGTACTTGGGAGGCTGAGACAGGAGGATCGCAGGTTCTTAGGTAGCCTCAGCTACTTAGTGAGACCCTCCACAACTTAGTGATGACCCTGTTTCAAAATGAAGAATAAAAATAGGGTCAGGGGTGTAGCTCAGAGGTTAAATGTCCCTGGGTTAAATCTCCAGTGCCGGGGTGGGGTGGGGGGGTAAAAAAGTCCAGAGAGGTTAAGTTGTCCAACACCAAGTGAGTTTGAGAACTTAAGACTCATAGAAGCCAGACCTATATTTTGGCTATTACAAATTGTGCTGCTATGAACATGGGTATGCATTTGTTACTGTAGTTCTCTGATTTCAACCCCTTTGGAAAAATACCCAGGAGTGGTAGAGCTGGATCATATGGTGGATCTATTCCCAGTTTTCTAAGGAATCTCCACACTGATCTCTATAGCAGCTGAACTAGTTTGCACTCCCACCAACAGTGCAAAAGAGTTTCTCTTTCCCCACATCCTCGCCAGCATTTGTTGTCCTTTGATTTCTTTATGCTTGCTACTCTGATTGGGGTTAGATGGAATCTTAGCATAGTTTTTATTTGCATCTCCCTGATGGCTAATGAAGTAGAACATTTTTTCATGTATCTATTGGCCATTTGTATCTCTTCTTTTGTGAAGTGTCTATTCAATTCAGTTGCCCATTTCTTGATTGGGTTATTTGTTTTGCTAGTGTAGAGTCTTTTGAGCTCTTTGTATATTCTGAATATTAGCTCTCTATTAGAGTGGTGGCTGGTAAAGATCTCCCATTCTGTATATGGAACCAACCTAGGTCTCCATCAACACAGATTAATGGATTGCAAAATTATGGGAAATACACACAATGGAATTCTATTTAGCTATAAAGAAGAATAAAATCATAGCATTCACAAGAAGATGGAAAGATCTGGAGAACATTATGTTAAGTGAGATTAGTCAAGCACAGAAAGAGAGGGACATATGTTTTCTCTAACACGTCCAAACTCGGGAATAGTGGGAATAACAGAAGGACTCCAAATAATGGAGGGAAAATCTCAGCAAAGCTAGAATGGAAGGATAGGAGAGGAAGAAGGCTGAGAGCAATTAATAAAGGAGCTATATCTGAGTATGTGTAAAAGTATGAATATAGCATGGTTAACCTGGACACTCATTGTTAGGAGGGGGGAAGGGGTACGGGGTGGGGGGAGAGGGCACCAAGCACAGTCTGAATGTATACCATTTTCAATATGATCCACATACAAATAAAATAAAATACAATATAAAAAGCCAGGCCTAAATTAATCTCTACTTGTATATTTAATTATTTAATAACCCAAAAACAGAGCATACTGTGCCTCAAATGGAGTTATCTTCCCCAAATGCCAAGCGTCCCACGGTTAGTAGATGTATCATCTCAGTAGATGATGACGTCCTTTACCAAAACCCTGGAGGCCACCCTTATCTGTGTCCCCCCACCCCCCGTCAGCCCCAGCCCCACAGCTTGCCACAGCTGGGGTTTACCAGTTCCATCTCCTAGTAGACTTGGAATATGTTCACTCTTTCTACTGTCACCAGTCCATACCCCTTTTATCTCTTGCCTGGGTTACCCCAATAGCCTCCCAACTGGTTCCCTTGCCTCAGCTCCACTCTCATCTATTATCCATATACAGCCCAATAATCTTAAAAATCCAACTCAAGCCAGGTAATCCAGATACTTGTGAGACTGACACAGGAGGATCACAGTTTTTTTTTTTGTTTGTTTGTTTTTGTTTTTTTTTTTTTTTTTGGTGGTGGTACTGGGGGTGGAACCCAGAGGCTTTCTACCTCTGGGCTATACTCCCAGATCTTTCTTATATTTTATTTGGAAACAGGGTATCACTAAGTTGCTGAAAGCCTCACTAAGTAGCTGAGGCTGGCTTTGAATCTGTGCGATCCTCCTGTCTCAGCCTCCCAAACGCGGGGATTACAAGCGTGCGCCACCACACCTAGCAGGATCACAGTTTTGAAGTCAGCTTCATCGACTTACTGAGGCTCTCAGAAAGTCAGTGAGACTCTGTTTCAAAATTAAAACATAGGGGAAAAAAACCCCCAAAATTAAAACAGAGGGCTGAAAATATGTGGCTGAGAGGTAGAATGTCCCTGGGTTCCAGCCCCAGTACCCCTCTCACACACACTCCAACTCATACCAAGCCATTTCCATCAGTGCCTGGTGTACTGTAAAAGAAAAAAAATAAACATCTGTGAAAAGAAGAAATGAATTAATAGATGAAAGGCCAAATAAGCAGCTTGCTGATGGTTTCAGAGACAGAACTGTAGCCTGAATTTTTTATTTCATCACAACATGCAGCTTGCCCAGGCCCAGCTCATATTCTCCAGCCTGACTTGCTGAGGGCCAGTGATCATACTCTGCCAAACTTAAAGACAGAATTTAGCTGAGCGTGGTGGCACATGTTTGTAATCCCAGTACTTGGGAGGCCGAGACAGGAGGATCACAGATTTGAGGGCAGCCTCAGCAATTTAGCCAGACTCTAAGGAACTTAGAGAGACCCTGTTTCCAAATAAAAAATAAAAAGGGCTGGGGGTATAGCTCAGAGGAAGAATACCTCTGGGCTTAACCTCTTCTACCAAAAAACAAAAAAAACACCCCCCCCAAAAAAAAAACCTCACCACCACCACCCATCACCACCATCACCACCACCTATCACCATTACCACCATCACCGCCAACAAAACTCCCAAAGCAGATCATACATAGAAGATCGATAAACAGATTGGTTAGAAACTTTTTCAGTATAATTTTAAGATTGCTAGGCAGAGAGGAAAAATGTTTTGTCATTTTGTAAAGTCTTAGCTATAAACACATAATTTACAAGATCTAATAATATCAAGTAAAACTACATGCCTGGGCCACTGTGCCAAAAAGGGCACACTGAATCTTTTCTTATCCATTAACCACTGGACCTTTGGCAAGTTGATTTCCTCTATCTGTGTCTTGAGCTCCTCATTTTTAAGTAATAATAATAAACATTAATAAATAAAATAATAAGTACCAAAAGCAACAAGACAAATTCTATCTGAAGGACACCCGAGAATCCAGATGACTCATTTGAACGGTGCTGCCAGCTCCGACTATCTCTGCTGACCAGTGTCGTCCCTGAAGATGTTTCCTATTGGTATTTTATAGATGTCATGGTAAGTAAAAGAACTTTTGGCAACTCAAATAGCAAGTTGGCAGGTAAATGAAAATCCTGCCACCTCTTGGTAATTTCAGGCACTCTCTGTCTCTAACTCTTTGTCTCTGTCTCTCTGTGTCTCTGACTCTGTCTCCTTATTAGAAGCTCATTCTCCACTCCTTTGCCCCTGCAAGACTCAATATAAATGTGATAAAAAGACTTTCAGGGCAATTTTATCTAAGTAACTAAACAGAGTGTGAAACAGGAAAAAAAAAAAAGGAAACAGAGGTACAGGAGGCAGCCAGAGAGACAGCGTGTGGTGCCACGGATGCTGGGCTGGCCACAGGGGACACACCAGGGTCTGCTGCTGACTTCCAGAGTGTGAGGACCGAGTGAGCAAGGTGGGCTTGGGCAGCCAAAGGCAGTTAGGGAGAGTCTGATCAAACACGTCAGACAAGAAACGTGTACAGCCCCCTCCTGGAACCCTCAATTGGACACAACACTCTCCTAATGGACACATAAACTGGAGTGGGTTTGGACTGCAGCTCGGGAGACATGGGCTGTCTGTGGAAGAGTTCATCTCTGGGCTAGAGGGCAAAGGAATGAATAATTCAAGAAGAGATGTTATTGCCACAAGACTCCACGCTTAGCATACTAGAGCTAAAGATCACTCTTGTCTGGAAATTTAAGTCAGTAAATATTTACTGAGCACTGCTAATGCTAGGTACATGGCAGGGAATTTGACTCACTTTAACCAACACAGTGCCTTCTAGTTCAAGGTACTGTGGACGGGGCAATGGAAGAGTGGCGTGAGCTTTGGGGAATTCTTCCATAGATGGAGGCTTTTCTGACACCCACAAAATTCAAAGTTGGGGGCATATGTCAAAGCTCTGGGCCTTTTTTTTCCTGAGGCACCACAGGCTGACAGTGATTTAGCACATTCTAACATGATTCTTCTAAAGATTCAACAGGGATTGTGCTTTTTAGTCTGAACTACTGTGATCTGTTGTTTTTGTCCGTGCAAGCTCGTGTGTTGACAATGAAAAAAAATGTTGAGAGGTGAATCAACCGAATCAGGGCTCTAACCTCATCAGTGGGTGAGTCCACAGGAGGATGGAAAATCTGAATGGGTTTCCTGGGTGGTCACTCGGGCAGGTGGAGGGGCACTGGAGGCACGTATGTACCAGGCACTCCTGTTTTACACTGTGGCTGTGGCCTTAAGGACTCTGTCTGCTCTTGGCCACTTTCTCTTTGGCCCTCTGCTTTCAGAGCCACGGGGCTGAGCTCAGCTCTCCTTTGCCTGGCCGAGCCACAAAGGGTGTGAAAGTGCAAGCCAAACAAACTTTCCTTCTCTGTGTTGTTCATGTCAGGTAGTTTGGCCACAGTGGCAGAAAGGCTGATGAAAGCAATTCTTCACAGTTCATGTGCTTCTTGGGTTGTAAGCCCAGCATGCAAGTTCCTCACAGTCATGCTGTGTCCCTTTCCTGGCTAGCATGAGCTTTAGGGGCACAGGATCAGCTCTGCCCTATTTTGTGCTGTTGGATCTTCCAAACCCTTTTCAAGCCTCATGACAAACTCAAAATGCTGTCGCCCGTCTCATGGAATGTATGCGTATTTTGGTATGGTAGAAATGCGGCACCAGTCTCTTGTAAGCAGGAAATGCTTGGGTATAGAGAGAACGCTCACCCAGGTCCTTCTTGTGACAGAATGAGAAATTAGGAAATTACATTTCATTTGTATTTACCTAACTTGCACTTATTTTTTGTTTGTTTTGTTTTGAGATAGGTTCTCACTATGGTGCCTGGGTTGGCCTTGAAGTCCTGGGCTCAAGTAATCCTCCTGCCTCATCTTCTGGAGTAGCTGGGACTCCAGCTGCATCCCACCGAACCTGGCTAGTTTCCTCTGCAGGGGCAGAGGATGCTCTCCAGCAAACACCGAAGCTGCCCCCCCCCGCCCCCCGTGATGTAGCAGGAAGGAGCCAGAGAGACTTGTCCTTACAGACGGGAGCAGGAGACACAAATGGGCACAACGAGGAGACAAAACAGTGCCTGGCCCAGATGTGGTGGTGCATGAATGTAACCTCAGTACTTAAGAGGACTGCAGGTTTGAGGCCAGTCTCAGCACGTTAGCAAAACCCTCAGAAACTTGATACCGTTTCCAAATAAAAAATAAAAGGGCCTGGAGGTTTATTACAGAGGTAGAATGCCCCTGAATTCAAACTCCAGTATCAAGCCGGGCGGGGTGGCACACGCTTGTAATCTCAGCATTTGGGAGGCTGAGACAGGAGGATCGCAGTTTGTGGACAGCCTCAGCTACTTAGGGAGGCCCTTTGCAACTCAGTGAGACCATTTCAAAATAAAAAATAAATAGGGCTGAGGGTATAGCTCGGAGGTAGAATGTCCCTGGGTTCCATCCCCAGTACTGAAGAAAAAAAAAAAAAAAACCCACCCTCCAGTATCAAAACTAACCAACCAACCAACCAACCAACCAACCAACCAACCAACCGGGACAGGCATTTAGAGACCGTGGAGATGGTAAGACTCCCCACAGTGTGATTTTCAGCTGCTCTTAGGGAGAAGGAAGGGGTTGGAAGAAGTCTCTCTCTTTTGGGAAATACACTGTGGCATTTCTGCACAGCTCACATTCTTCTGAGATTTCAGGGTCCAGATCTCAACTCTCCATGATGCCTTAGTAGGTGGTCACCCCCAGGATGCTGAGTGTCTCTAGCTTTCTGAGCCACAAGTGGCCCTGGAAAAAGATGTTCATGAGTTATTTTGCAGCCCTAATTAAGTACCGATGTGAGGGAGAGAGGGGTGGAGAGAGGATGGTTCGTGAGGATGTAGTAGTTGGAAAGAAGAATAGCTTCTAATGTTCTATGTATAACTAGTGGACAGCAGTTAATTGAATATTTCAAAACAGCCAATAGAGAAGATTGAATGTTCCCAACACAAAGAAACATACACCCATGATGACAGTAAGCTAATTACCCTCATCTCATTGTACATTCCATATTCACATATTATACTCTATAAATATGTGCGACTATGATGTGCCAGTCTGAAAATATATAATAAAAATAAGCTGGAAACGGTGATACACATCTATAACCTAGTCATTGGGAGGCTGAGATAGGATTGTAGGCTCAAGATTAACCTCAACAACTTAGTGAGAACCTATTTCAAAAATAAAAAATAAAATAGAACTGAGGGTGTAGCTCAGCGGTAGAATGCCTCTGGGTTCAACCTCCAGTAAATACATACATACATACATACATACATACATACATATGTATAAACAAAATAAAGACGAGAGAAATTAAAAACATCAAAATCACGTACGACTTCATTCGTGTTATGAACAAATGCTGTCAGTACCAATCCTGCAGGGAGCCTCAAAAATTGTTCCAAGTAAATTACTGTGCTGTTATTTTCCCATGACATAAGAGGCACCTCTGATTTTCAAAGTTGAACTACTGTAACATTGACTTGTGCTGATTAGGAAATGAAAAGTGAAACCTTTAAGAGAAGGTTAAGTTAAAAGATGAGTTTATATTATTTTGAACTCAAGGCACAATAAAACCAGAGGAAGGGTGCTCCTGCAACTTCCAGCAATGTTCCCCACAAACCGAGGCACCGCCAGAACTCTCTGGGTGTGGAGACGGGAAAGTCACTTGAAGGGACACAGGGACACAGCCTCAACTTCACAGGGTGACATGTGCCTTCTCATCAGCTCTACTTTGTGAATAATTAGGTTCGTTCATCAGCCTCTTTGTTGAATGGGACAGCCTGACATCAAGGGCCGCCTGTTCTGAGCAGTGTGTGGAGCTCTGGGGTGCATGCTCTTGGGCAGCTGACCTTTGGCTTCGTGAGGAAGCACAGACCATTGGAAGTCTGTCAGGATGAGTTAGATCCTGTGTCTGCATGCCACTTCCCCAGAAGTGCGTGAAAGATTTAGTCTCCATTGGTAGTTTTAACTCATTCTCATTCAATATTTATATGTCAGCATTTTCAGCTAAGAAGCCCTTTAGGATATAAATGAGGGAGTTCCCCTGGGAGCACAGAGGGAAGGGACGGGAAGTTGCTTCTCAGGCCAAATGCCCCAAGTGTAGAACTGCTGAGTACGGAAGTCTCTTCTGGTCCTCGTGTGGCTCACCATTATAGGGTGAACTCACGCCCTCCTCATTCATTCCTCCCATCCTCTCTCTCTTCCTTGTGTTTTATCTTTCATAAAATATGCTGGGTTTTTTTTCAAAGTATTTTAAAATGCATCTGGGCGTGGTGGCGCATGCTTGTAATCCCAGCGTTTGGGAGGCTGAGATGGGAGGACCTGGGTTTGCAGCCAACCTCAGTTACTTAGGTCCTTTGCAACTCAGTGAGACCCTGTTTCAAATTAAAGAATAAAAAATAGGGCTAGGGGTGTAACTCAGAGGTAGAATACCCCTAGGTTCCATCCTTAGTAACGCAAAAAAAAAAAAAAATTAAAATGCCTATCATGTGCTAGGCACTGCGTTAATACTTTATTATTATTTTTTTTTTTGGTGGTGCTGGGGTTCCTGGAAGCCCTTCTACCTCCGTGCTACACTCCCAGACCTATTTTATACTTTTTTTAAAATTTTTGGAAACAGGGTCTCTTAGGCCAGAGCAGCTAGCTTCGAACCTGCGCGATCCTCCTGTCTCCGCCTCCCAAGCGCGGGGATTACAAGCATGCGCCACCACACCCGGCTACGTTAATACTTTATAAAGATTGGCTCATTGATCGTCAGATAGTAGCCTTTTGTAAAAGCTACTATTATTAGTCCATTGAAGAAATCAGGAACTGAAGTTTTGAGAGGTTAAAT